>NW_023270454.1:14835133-15011342 GCF_011800145.1 Mirounga leonina
CTTTCTTTCTTTCTTTCTTTCTTTCTTTCTTTCTTTCTTTCTTTCTTTCTTTCTTTCTTTCTTAAAAATCTTCCCTGGCTTTTTTAGAAATCAAACTCTCTTAATTTTCTTCCTTTTCCATTTGTTCTTATCTTTGTAGGCTTATTCTTCTCTACCTGAATATTGTTTCTCCAGTTTTTACCTTAGCCATTCTTCTCTTCTTACATTTTCTTTCTCTATCACCTGGCTTACTTTTATGCCTTTAATATGATCTATCAGCTTATGACAATTGAGTATACATTTCTCTTGTCCATATTTCTCTCCTCAAGTTCAAAGCCTACTTAGCATCTCCACTTATATGTCTCACCCATACCTCAAACTGAGCAAGTTTAAACCTAACTTCCCAGCTGCAAGTATTTTCACACCTGAACCACTGATAGCTTCTTAAATGGCCATCCCAAAGCCAACCTCCCCCTCCCTGAACCATCAGCCTCTTCCTTTCTCCATTCTGCATTCTCCATTCAGTTATCCTCTTAAAATAGTACTCTGCTTTTGTGAAATCCTTTGTAGAACTCCTTAGCCCTTTAAGGATATTTCTCCAAAATCTTTAGGATAAAATCTGAATTCCTTAACCTGGTCTATAAGACTTTTAAAGATTTGTTCTATTGGATTTCTTTTAATTCTTCAATTCTTAATAAAGGCCCATGAACTGCCTTGGCCTTTGAACTTACGCTTTTCTTTGCCTGGAATACTATCCCTTCATCCTCTATCTAACATCCCATTTATCCAGGTGATGCCTACATATTCTTCAGTTCTCAGTTTAGATTCTTTTCTTCAAGTAGCCACAATGCATCTTCTCTTATAGTTTCATCACACATAGGTAGGACCCTGGTCTTCACACTACTTTTATAGGACCCAGCTTATGGTAGATGCCCAGTAGAATTGCTGAATAAATGAATCTATTTATAAAGATGACAGAAGTCAAAGAACATATCATAAGCTTAATTTTAACAGTAAGTCAAATGTTAGGTTTTTTTCTTCAAAATAGAAGACATCCTGAACTATTCTGCACTCTTGTAGATAATCTCAAATGAACAGCCAAATGTGAAAGCTTTTCAGCATGTTTTCCCTGGGTTAGGAGCTAGCAAGAAAATTAAAACTAGTTAGAAGAATATATAATAATGTCAAAACAGATACTGATTGACTGAGAGGAAAAAAATCCACAAAATGATACAGTAAAACTTACATATGCTTTAGGAAGCCAAGGTTCTAATGCTTTTGATTCGTATCATGACATTTAAATCCATTTAACATTTAGTTTTTTATTTTTGACAAAATAATTTTTGAGATGCTAATTTTTTATCTGTCCTTTGTGTTTTCCATGCAGGCAAATGGTCCCTTTGCCTCAGAGATTTTGACAAATGTAAATGTCTGCCTGTTTTTGTAACTTAAAGCTTCCAGACAAGGAAGAAAGCAAGCTCTATTTGGTTGTAAGAGAAAGAGAAGGAATGTCTGAGATCACAACTAGAGGGAAAGGGAATTTCCACAGACATAAGGAAGATGTCAGGGTTTGGCACATCCACTGTGTGTCAGTATGCAGAGGGAGGGTGAATTTAGGGAGACTCCCTATAGAACCAGGAACTCCCACCTTACAAAGAGCTCTATGATTTAACACAGCAGAAAATCTTTTGAGCCTTTGGACTCGAGAGACAAAAGATCCTGTTGATTTGAAACAAGCGCACAATCATCAGGAGCATGGACCACACAAGAGGGGTTTTGTAGCATATTTTAGCTTGCCTAAGACATCAGACTTTAGCTAGATTATCTGTTATGCTTATGAGAGGAAGGGACAGTAACTGACTGAATTTCCTGTCAGTCTGGTGGGATGGGAATTAGGTGTCAATTTAATTTATTTTAGACAAGAATATATATGTCATGAGTATGCAAACCTGTAAACTAATATTCAAACCTTGTATATATTTTTCAACTTTATTATCCATAAATTCAGAATATGAAATTCCCTTCCAAACTTGTAAACATTACAAATATGTAGGAAAGAATTTTGTAGTCAGAGATCACCCTAACAAATGTAAATTTATATCATTAACAAAATCTTTACTTTCTTGCCTTAACTATTTCTGAAATAAGATGAGGTAGTTATATAAGATTAATTTTACCAATATAAATTCTTAGTCTTTTTTTAAATTTTTATCTCAATAACAGATAAAAATAAACAGAAATAAAGTAAAATGCCTAGAATTCTTTTTTAATGAAGAATCCTAGAGGATAGAGGAATAACATTTTTTATAGTAAATTTAGCGTTTCAAGTTCAACCTTCAATCACATACATAGGATTATATGTATACACTATATATATATGTATATATATAATTTTTTTTTTAAGATTGATTGAAGCTATGAAAGACAAGAAAAAGGACTTGGTGAGAACTAATATTACACTTTAGTTTAGAAGTTAATTTATTTCAATTTTCCACTGACCTAAAAATCAATATTTTTTCACATTTTAATCACTATAAATTATAAAAATGAAGCATAGACATTCCCTTGAAGGTGATGAATAATCTGAAATATTGCAATCAAATGTGTAATATGTGAAAAGCTAATGTTCCTTCTGTGATAATTAATTTGTAAGTTGCAATCCAAACTATTTACATGCAATACTTTGCCACTATTTGTAATACATTTCCTTTAGAAATATAGCATTATATTCAGTTTGTTCAGTTTTTAATGCTAATTATTAATTAGCATTAAATTGATCTGTCATGTTACCATGACCAAATGTATTTGCACACACAAAATAGAATGCAGGAGACATTTTTTTAAAAACATAATACATTGCTTTGTGCTAGTGTTTATTTTTGTTTAAATCCCTAATGTTGGAAACTTTTGTTTAGAAAAATGAGATAATAATGAACAGTGTACATTTTCCATATAGGCTATGAAGACAATTTTGCTCATAAAAGAGTAATATAAATGTTGCTGTAATAATTAACTACTATATTTGGATACTACATACTGATTATTTTTTTAAGAAATTAGTACATTTTACAGAAAATGTATTATGAGTCCATGGAATTTTTTCCTCAAGTATTCAGTTAAAGCACAAATTAATTAAAAATTCAAAGTAAAATCTTTATGACCAATATTATATAGTTTTGATTTGCCCTAACATCCTTACCTTTCTTCTACAATACACTACCTCATGAGGTAATTACTAATTCACAAAAATTCTGTGTCTTCTCCATGCTTTTACAGAGAAGTATGGAAAATGGATTCCCATCTCTACTCTAAATTTTACAGTGTTGAATTACAGGGAGATGTTGGATTATCTACCTAAGCAAACTGCTTTCTTCCTGACATGCTCCCTCATTGAACCAGATCCCAGCTATGCATAATAGGCGTAAGAAATGCAGAGTAAAGGCAAACAAAAGTCAATCTGTCAACATAAGTAGAAAGACAAAAAAGTTAAGAGCTAAGTGGTACATTAAATTTCTTCCCATCTTAATAAGTGGACAAACCATATCATGCACCCAATTGCTCAATTCCAAAATTTAGGAGACCTCTTTGTTCCTCCTTTTTTTCCCTAATCCTTGGCCCCAAAATAACCCATTATTAATTTGAGTATGCCTCCAAAATTTATTTTGAATCCATTGGCTTCTTTCCAGTTTCATTACCATCACCTTAATTCTCTTAGTTACAGATTGCTAATACAATCTTACTAATTGTTCTTTTTGCATTTATTTTTGCCCCATTTTGAATCATTCTCCATATACAGCAACAAAGTGGGAAGCTACAATATAATTAGTATAATTACTTATCTCTTCTTAAAACCTCACAGTGTCTTCCCATTGTATTAAAATTAAATCTGCATTTTTTACCACATCCTCAAGGCTCTGCTTAGCGAGGCTTCTGTGTACTTTCCAAACTCATCTCATACCAGTCTCTCCTTACTTCAGGATGCTCTACCTACACTGGACTCCCTTCTGTTTCTTTCTTTCTTTTTTTTTTTTTTTTAAGATTTTATTTATTTGCGAGAGAGACAATGAGAGACAGAGAGCATGAGAGGGAGGAGGGTCAGAGGGAGAAGCAGACTCCCTGCTGAGCAGGGAGCCCGACGTGGGACTCGATCCCGGGACTCCAGGATCATGACCTGAGCCGAAGGCAGTCGCTTAACCAACTGAGCCACCCAGGCGCCCTCCCTTCTGTTTCTTAAACAAGCTATGCCTTTGTTTTGATTTATAACATGTGCTAACCAGTTTTTCAAAATGTTTGTAGCAATTTTCTTGCCAGTAGTAGTAAATGGTAGTCTGGGTAGTATATAAGAATGATTCCAGTAGTAAGTCTTTTTAGTCATTTTGATAGGTGGATAGTTGTATTTTACTGTGGTCTTATTTTGCATTGCCCAGATGACTGGTAAAATACAGCAATGTTTCATATGATATATAGGATACTTGAATACCTCCTTGGTGAAGGTCTTGTTCAAATCTCTTGATCATTATCTCTTGGATTTTCTCTATCTTTTTCTTATTGATTTGTAGAAATTCTTCATATATATTGTATATAAGCTCTTTATTAGTTATTATGCTTATATTTTCACTCAATAATGTGTTTTGATGAGCAAAAGTTTTTAATTTTGTTATAATCCAGTATATGAATATTTCCCTTTGTGGTTAATGCTTTTTGTTCCATGTTCTAAAATCCAATTTCCTAAAAAAAATTAATTGATGTTAGAAAGGTATTTTATCAGTCAATTAAAGCCATAATAATGCTACACTACAAAGCAATACAAAATTCAGCTGTTTAAGATAATCTATTCTTGCTCAGAGGTCTGCAGGTTAGCTCTGGCTTGGCTGATTTAGGCTGGGTTCAGATGGATTTGGCTTTAAGCTAAGGCTAGATCTACGTCTGCTTTGTGTAGGATTCAAACTAATGGGCTAGCCATAGCTGGGTTTTTGTTGTTGTTGTTGTTGTTGTTGTTTCCCATAGTAATGGCAGAAGTTTTAGAAGGTGAGTACATTTCAAGCACTTGCTTGTTTCATACCTGCTTACAAGTGATTGAGCAAATCAAGCTACATGACCGAGTCCAAAGTCAAGAAGCATGTATGTACATTCTAACACTGATAGAAGGAACTTTAAAATCACATGACAAAGTTAATGAAAAATAGTTGGGGTGATAAATTGGGAATAATAATGCAATCTACCTCAGGCATTCTCTTATGCTATCTTCTACAACCATTCTTGTTTTGATTCCATGTTAGATCTTGTGGTTGGAAGAATAATGGTCCCTGATAGATGTCCATCAGGAACATCACCAGAAACCTGTGAATATGTTACTTTACATAGTATTGAGAACCTTGCAGTTGTGATTAAATTAAGGATCTTGAGATGGGTAGATTATCTTGGATTATTCAGGTGGGATCAATATAATCACAGTGTCCTTTATAAAGGAAAGGGGGGAATCAAGAGAGTCAGAGAAGGATATGTGACAACAGAAGGAAGTTGGAGTAATGAGGAGCCCTGAACCAAGGGATTCAGGTGGCCTGTAGAAACTGGAAAAAGCAATAAAATATATTTTCTCCTAGATTTTTCACATGTGGGTATTTGTGTGCTTTTGTGGGTATAGAAGTTTTGCATATCTTGTGTTGGATTTATCCTGTTTTATTTTTATTCTTAAAATTTTGAATGCTATTGTAAATACATTCTAATTTTATGAAATATTTACTACTGTATAAGGAAATAAATTTGTGTGTATGTGTATTGACTTTGAATAATGCAGTCTTGCTATATAACATGGGTTAATCTCAGCTGGTCTGGATAGAGCACATGCTTATCTTCAGAGCTGCCTGCAGCACAGTGGTGATCCTAGACCAATTCTGTAGCATATATTAACTAAAGATAATTGATATTTTGTAACATGAGTCTGTGAGTTTTGGGGATAGGAACAGGACACACAGGCTTGTCAGTCATTGTTTATTAATAATAAATAGATTTATGATTTGCACCTGATTTTAGTGGAGTCTTGGGGGAGTTTCTATAGTTCAGACTGGTCTTATGGTTACTTGATCAGCCCGCTGTAAGAGACCCCACCATGAGATGGACTCCTGGAACTAAAATGCTTTACATGTGTATCAGTGGTGGTCTGAGAGAGGTAAACAAAAGTGTGTCCTATATGACTTAATGCATACAGGACACAGAAGCCTGTACTTGAGATCTCTGGACTACTGTTGTGATTAAGAACTGAATCCTGTGAGTCCTTTTCAACACTCAAACACTCAAGATAATTATCGTGCAATTAATGGACTTGCTAAACTCATTAGTTTTTATAATTTACATGTCAATTATTTTAAGTTTTGTGAAGATCTTTTATCAGATTGAGAAAATTCCCTTCTGTTCTTACATTGCTATTTTTTAAAAAACATAGATATATAATTGTAACAAATTTTTATTCTATATTTATTGAGATGATCATATAATTTTTCTATCTCATTCTGTTAATGTGGTGAATTAGATTGTTAAAACAACTTTGCATTCCTGAAATAAATACATATTGGTTGAGATTATGATCATTTTTACACATTGTTGGATTTGTTTTTTCAACATTTTGTTAGAATATTACTTCTGCATTTATGAGTGAGATCAGTTGTAAATTGGTCTAGAATTTTCCACAATAGATAGATGGTCCATAACAAAAGTATGGTTTCCAATGCTGGGCTGGCTCGCTGAGTTTTTCTCTCAAAGGTATTGGCCTAGTAATTATTCATTGCCTGTTACAGCTCTTTTAAGCTTTCAAAAATGTGTCTTTGATGTGTTCTCCAGGTTTTTGTTTGCTCTTAGTTGAAGATTAGGCCTGAAATATGTAGTCCATCATTACTAGAAGCAAAATTCATTCCTTTAATATTTTTCAGAATTATATTCTTTTCATAGAAATCATATGCATATCTTATTGTCATATTTTTATTTAAACTAAATACTTGTATTACCAGTGTTCTAGAATCTCATTATTTTATTTCCTAACAGTAAAATTAGCTATATTTGTACATTTTTTTCTAGACAATTTTTAGAGCTCTCTTGCTAGTTTTAATAATTCTTTAGTAAATTAAAATTCATAATTGTGCTCCATGTCTCAAATATATGTTTCTTATTTTAATTGCATGCTTTATTGAATTTGCAAGAGATTCTCAAGATTAAATGAGAAACCTAAATACTAATACTAATGTTTCGATACTGCTTTTAATGGGAGTGCTTTCAAGGTTTACTATTAATTGGGATGCTGGTTCTTGATTTCCGATTGTTATTCTGTAACAAAGGATGTTTTTTTTTTCATTAAATAACTGAACAACATCTTGTATTTTGTTTTCTGTGGAAACAGGAAAGAAAGGGAGACTCCAACATTGTGAATGTTCCTTCATTTTTGGACTTTCTCTTTTCTTTTACATTTTTTTTTATTAGATTATTTATTTATTTATTTATTTGAGAGAGAGAGAGAGAATGAGAGACAGAGAGCATGAGAGGGAGGAGGGTCAGACGGAGAAGCAGACTCCCTGCTGAGCAGGGAGCCCGGTGCGGGACTCGATGCGGGACTCGATGCGGGACTCGATCCCAGGACTCCAGGATCATGATCTGAGCCGAAGGCAGTCGCTTAAACAACTGAGCCACCCAGGCGCCCCTTCTTTTACATTTTTATTTGCAAATAAACCAATGCTCCCTGAGCTCAGCTCATGTTAAATATAACCAACTGGAACCAACATACAAACACCCAGATTCTTATGAGATGTCTTTCTTCCAAGTTAACCAAATATTACCAAATATTTTACCTCTGCATAACAAATATCCTCTGTCCTGCTTCTAGTAGCAGATTCCTCAAAACCCACCCCCTAACCATTAAGCTAATACTTCTTCCCTCACCTCCCTTTTTTGGGGGTGGGGTATAGTAACCATATCCCAGCACTTGTTCAGGTTTCTACAGGAACAGAGAAATCCCTTCAAGATTGTCAGACAAGAAAGGACTTAATACAGAGTACTGATTGTTTAAAAAGCTTCTGGAAATAATGAAAACTTGAAGAGCTCATAAAAATGCTATTGGCAATCTCTGCTTCCTACAGCACCAAAATCCATAAATGAAAAGAGAATGCCCAGGAGGTGTTATAAAAACACATCTGCCCTTTGTTGAAGCTTTTGTGCCTGCCTACTAATGTCAGGTAGACAATGCTTCTGCTGCTTTTTTGTCTTCTGGGTTAGCACAAAACCTTTCCTTTGGTAGAAGCTAAAGCAGATTTCTGCAGGATAGTGTGTTTGGGAAATGCAGATTTTAGGCTTTCACTCCCAGTTATAGGGAAGAGCTAAGAAGGGCAGCGATGGGCGAAGTAGAAATAGAAGTATAAGGTACATGTTCAAGGCATCAGAGATCAGAATAACTTTGGACTTCTTAAAAGGAACACTGGAGGTAAAAGATAATATTAATGACAATATAGCTAACATTTAAATGGAAGACTACGTATTTCAGGTATAGTTCAATGTATATTCTAACATATTTAATGGAGTATAGTCTTTAGAATATATATTTTTTTGCATTTTTAAAAATTTAATTGTGGAAAATACACATAACATAAAATTTACTATCTTAATCATTTTTTTCATCTTAATCATTTTTAAGTATACAGTTCAATAGTGTTAATTATATTCACATTGTTGTGCAACGAATCTCCAGGACTTTTTTTTTATCTTGTACAGCTGAAGCTCTATACCCACTAATAACTTTCCATTTTTATCTCTCCCCAAACTCTGGCTACCAACATTCTACTTTCTCTTTCTTAAATTTGACTACTCTGGAAACCTCAAATAAGTAGAATACTACAGCATTTGGCTTTTTGTGCTGGCCTATTTCATGTAACAAAATGTCATCAAGGTTCACCATGATGTAGCATATGACAAGATTTCATTTCTTTTTAAAGTTGAATAATATTCTATTGTGTGTACATATCACAGTTTATTTATCCATTTATCTGTCTACGGACATTTGTGTTACTTCCACATTTTGGCTATTGTGAAGAATGCTGCTATGAACATGAATGTACAAATATCTCTTCAGGACCCTGCTTTCATTTTTTTTGGATATATACCCAGAGGTAGGATTGCAGGATCATGTGGTAATTCTATTTTTAGTTGTTTGATACACTGAAGGGTTTTTTTTTTAAGATTGATTTATTTATTTTTGAAAGAGAGAACAAGTGGGGAGAGGGACAGAGGGATAGGGAGAGAGATAATCCTCAAACTGACTCCTTGCTGAGCATGGAGACTGATGCAGGGCTGGATCCAAGGACCTTGAGATCATGACCTGAGTGGAAATCAAGAGTCGGATGCTTAACGGATTGAACCACCCAGGTGCCCCTATACTGAAGTTTTTTATTTGATGTAGGCAATTTATCTGTTTTTACTTTCATTGCCTGTGCTTTTGGTATCATTTCCAAGAAATCATTGTCAAATCCAATGTTGTGAAGCTTTTCCCCTGTGTTTTGTTTCAAAAGTTTAACGGTTTTAAGTCTTACATTTCAATCTTTGATATATTTTGAGTTAATTTTTGTATTGCTATAAGGTAAGGGTCCAACATCATTCTTTTGCTTGGGGAGTATCCAGTTTTTCCAAACCATTTGTTGAAAAGATTGTTCTTTCTCCATTGAATAGTCTTGGCACCCTTATCAAAAATCTCTTAATCACATATGCAAGTAATTATTTCTGGTCTCTCTATTTTATTCCATTGGCCTACATGTCTGCCTTTTTGCCAGTACCATACTGTTTTGATTACTATAGTTTTGCAGTAAGTTTTAAAGCAAGAAAGTGTGAGACATCCAATTTCATTGTTCGTTTTCAAGATTGACTATTTGGGGTCGACTTTTTCTTTTAACACAGAATTCTATCAATTGATCAAAGGTAAGCAGAGAAAAAAGACATTTTGAGACAAAACTTCAAAAATTTATCTCTAATATGCTCATTATCAGGAAGTTACTGGAAGAGTTTCTTAACCAAAATATGGGGGTAAACCCAGAAGGCTAAGATAAGATCCAATAAACAACTGATCTAACAGAGGATAGAGGCAAAGACAATTCCCAAGATGATAATGAAGGGGAAACCCATGATAAAAAAGATTAGAGAATAATCAGATAAAACTGGAATAGACAATAGGAGGTCTTAATAAGGAAAAAAATAAAATAAGTATATTATCCTACAGGATAGATATGTTAAACTGTTTTGATGGAAAATTACAGTTATTAGAAAGGGTCTATGAAGACTTAGCCAGAGACACAAAGAATACTACACAAAGGAAAACAAAAGATACATTTATTAAGTCTAGGTCAAACACAAAATTTCGTAAGAAAGGAAATATTTTATTAAACCATTTGGCTCAACTTAGAAAAAATTAAATCATAATAATAATAAAAAAACTTTATTATAAAAATCTAAGAAATGGAAAGATGAGAAGGGAGGACAGAAAAGATAAAATTCTCATCTGCACTAATAGGAAGTTAATGAAGGGGTACCTCGGCGGCTCAGTTGGTTAAGCGTAAAACTCTTGGTTTTGGCTCAAGTCATGATCTCAGGGTCATGGGGTCAAGCCCCACGTTAGGCTCCATGCTCAGTGCAGAATCTGTTTGAAGATTCTCTCTTTCTCTCTCTCTGCACATACCACTCTTTGTCTCTGGCACTGTCTCTCTCTCTCTAAAAATAAATAAATAAATAAATAAAATCTTAAAAAAAGGGGGGAAGTTAATGGATGATAATATAAATCAATTAATCAAGAGAAAGCAGTACCCACTAGTTATTTTAAAAATATGGAGATAAATTGCAGCAGAAATAGTTAAAGAGTTGAGTGTCACTCTGGAAAATTGAAAGGGAGAAAGTGGTATTGAGTTCGGTTTAATGTTATAAATTTATTGCCATATTTTATATTTTAATTATGTACGTGTATCCCATTTACAATTAGAAAAGCTTAAAATATTCTAGATTTGTGTTTCTATCTTTAAACATTAAAATTAATGAAGATTGATAAAAACAGCATGTGTAAATAAAGTTTAACAAAATCACTACTTTCAAGGGTAGAAAATCAGACAGTTTACCAAAGAAACAAACCAAACACCATACTGACTTTGCTCTAGGCAGGTGCAGCCATACGGAGCAAACATTAACATTTTTCAGGATGGAGAATTATGCAAAAGAGACTTGGCTGGATTCGCTTTTGGGAATGTCATTATGGGACAACAAAACAATTCTCAATTTTTGACATTCCATTTCCCCCGCAAGGCTGAATTACATGAAAACAAGTGGTGCTTACTTTGGACTCCAGATTATTCCATTGTTTATATGTTTTTCATGTATTGGTTGTTATTTTTTCCTCTAATATTCAGGAAAAAAAATCATGTAAAACCGTTCTTGGGGCTGCCAAGTGTTACTAAGAGTGGATTTGCTTCCATAGCAACGGACCCATTATCATGATAGCTTCTGGGCACGTGTAACAACAACTTCAACCCATTAAATGGGAACCTGCAGGCAGGATGTCACATAAACTTCCACTGTTGCAGAATAGTGGTGTTTCTTTTGCCATGTTTTATTTTCAATTCTCAGGAACCATGCATGAATCCAGGTTCAACTTCTATCATTTATATTTCTTACTGATAATAATTTCTTTCTTTCTTTTTTTTTAGTTCATGTAAATGCCCTGAAGATTAATTTAAGCAATCCCTATGGTGAAAATAAAAAGTTACATAAAACCATACACACCCTTTCTTCCATACTGATTACTGTTTGGTCATCTTAAAGGTCTTATTAATGTTTAGTACATTTGTTGCCCAGGTGCTATTTATAAACAGGTTTATTTTAAATTCGATGTTCATATTGAGGAAAAGAAAATTTTAAATGCATTAAATGTTTTAGCTCAAAAATTGCAGAAATGTTATCAGATTCTTTTTTTTTTTAAAGATTTTATTTATTTATTTGAGAGAGAGAGAATGAGAGAGAGCACATGACAGGGGGGAGGGTCAGAGGGAGAAGCAGACTCCCTGCCGAGCAGGGAGCCCGATGCGGGACTCCATCCAGGGACTCCAGGACCATGACCTGAGCCGAAGGCAGTCGCTTCACCAACTGAACCACCCAGGCGCCCATGTTATCAGATTCTTAAGTCATCAAAGAGTGGGAGGTCTCAATTCCCATAAATATAACAAGTAATAACCTCTTCTTATTGAACAACTACTAAGTGCTATAAGATACTATACGGATTATCTTTAATATTCACAATATATGAACTATTATTTTTATTTTAAGAGACATAAATTTACATTTGGAAAAGTAAAGTGATTTTCCCAAGTTCAGTTATTAATGACTGCATTGGAATTTGAACCCAAATTCCTCTTTGACTCCAAAGGAATGCTCTTAATATTTACACTGCAAACCTCTCATGTTACTCCTCTTTGAACCCAAGAAATAAGTATTATTTGCTTATAAGTATTATAATTTATTATTACTTAATAAATATAAGTAAGATGAAGAAGAAACGCATAAATATCATTGTCAGCTACTTTAGGATAAGTATTGATTTTACCCTCTACCCTATGCATCATCAAGAATCAAGGCCCATCTTATTATAATAACCTTCAATATATGGTTCTAAGCTATATTAATCTTTTGAGTTAAATAATTTAATTAATTTGAGTTAATTAATAGTTTAACATCTCTCTTGCCTTAAATTGTCCTCTTTTATTTAATAACCCAGCAGTAATAAGAGCCACTTTCTAAGTCATCTATAAATTCATTAAGGGTTTTTTATTTAGCCATTTTTTTGAGAAAATGTCACCATTTGAAGAAAGTATGGAAGAAAGAGTATACCAATGTTCATATCTTGATCTAGGGATGTTTTGCAGTGCAGATGTGGATATGTCTAGTGAGAATTTTACAATACAACTATAACATGGAAAACAAGATTTATGCATTTAACAAATAATTTCTGAGTGCCTGATATGTGCCAAGAATTTTTCTAGAAGCTGAATATATTGTAATGAAAAATATGAGACAAAAATCCTGTCCTGTGGAAATTACATTCTGTTGGGGTTTAGATTACCCATAAGCAAGTGAATGAAATATGTAGTATACCAGATGATTACAAGTGTTATGGAAAAAAGTAAAATAGGAGAGAAAGATAAAGAATGTGAGTTCATTTTAATTTCCCTTAGGGTCATTAGGAAAGACCTCACTCAGAATGTAACATTTGTGTGAAGACCATAGGTGAAGGGATTGGGGCAGAGAAAACAATCAGTGAAAATATTCCAAATGGGTATTTATCTGGAATGTTGAGGGAATGGCAAGGAGACCATTATTATGGGGCAAAGTGAAAAAAAAAATAGAGTTATAGAAGAAGTAGTTAAAAAGTTAACCAAGGACCAAAACATATAGTGACAGGAAGTCCTAGAAAGAATTTTCATATTAGTATAGATGAACTGTGAACTCACCAAAAGATTTTGAGTAAACCAATAATATCATCTGACTTTTTTTCCTCTAGAATAGAGTTCAGGAAAATAAGCAAAGAAGCAGAAAACCAGATAGCAAACTATTGTAATAAAAAAAAAATGAAGAAGCTTGATTCAGAGAGGTGTTTATGGAGAAGGTGGGGATAAGAGGTTAGAATCTGGATATACTTTAAAGGTTGAACTGAAAGAACATGCTGTTGAAATGCATTTGTGTAATAGGGAAAGAGAACATTACGGATGATTTTAAGATTTATTTTGGGGGCACCTGGGTGGCTCAGTTGGTTAAGCGACTGCCTTCGGCTCAGGTCATGATCCTGGAGTCCCGGGATGGAGTCCCACATCAGGCTCCCTGCTCAGCGGGGGGTCTGCTTCCCCCTCTGCCCTCTCCCTCTCGTGCTCTCTGTCTCTCATTCTTTCTCTCTCAAATAAATAAATAAAATCTTAAAAAAAAAAGATTTATTTTGTTTCATTGCTTTTATTTTGTTTCATTATTTTTTCCTTAACATCTGTATCTGGAAATACGGTGTTATAGATTGAGATGGTGAGGATTGCAGAAGAGAGAAATGTGGAGGAAGGGTTAAGGTGAAGGTCAGCAGCTCAGCTTTGAACAACCTAAATTTCATGTCCCTAATCAGATATTCAATCAGATGTTGGATAGTTAAGTTCATAACCTGAAGTTCAGGGAAAAGGTCAGTCCAGGAATATAAATATGGCAGTCACTAGCATACAGATGTCATTTAAAGTCATGAAGCTAGATAACATCACCAAAGTTTGGAATCCATGAAGAAAAGAATGGAAAAGAAAAGAGGTCTATGGATTGGGCCTTAGAGCTTTCCAAATTTTAAGGATAAAAGATGAAGAATATAAAACAACAAAGAGACTGAGAAGTAGCAGCCAGAGAAGTGGAAAAAAAACCTGATGTATGGTGTGCTAGAAGCCAATTTTAAAATGTTTTTTAAGGGGAAGTGCCTCCATGTTGCTGAGAGGGCAATAAAAGCACTAATCATTAGTTTTAGCAATTTGGAGGCCACTGCCAAATTTGATAAGAGATGCCTTGATGATGTAGTAGGAACAAAAGTCTGGTTGAAGTTGGTTATAGAGAGAATTCAAATAGAAGACAGGAAGTTAATATAAATACCCCTTTGAGAAGTTTTTCTAAAAATGGAGAATAGAAAACTAGCTCAGTAGTTGGCAAAGGAGACAGAAAGAGAAGGGAGAAACAATAGCATGCTTACAGGCTGATGGGAATCATGAGTAGAAAGATATACATTGAAAATGCAGAAGTGAGAAGGGAGAGAATTGCTGGAGAGATGTCTTTCAGTAGACGAGAAGATATGGGTCTTAATGACTAAGTAGTATGGTTTCCCTTTGATTAGAACACAGATGGGTCACTCAGAGTACCCATGGCAAAGACAAACCATATGGACAAGCAACAGGTAGATCTAAGTGGTGGACAGCTGTGGCTATGCAAGCTCATAGCAGACATGTTAATTGCTGGATAGCTGTGATGATGAAAACTTGTGGAAATTTTTCTGCTCACTGCTCCTATTTTCTCAGCAAAATATGTAATCATAGCCAAGATTTATTTTTGTAACTATCTAAAGGGAGAGAAAAAAGGAGTGCAGAACATAGAGCCTAGTAGTGTAAACTCCTACTTTAATAGATCTATTCTGGGAAAATGTCATCACCACATCTTTCCCACATCTTCCAGGAAGAAGTAAGCCAATCAATACTTGAACTTATGAAAAAATACCATTGTACTCCCAAGTAGTTTTGATTTTACTCTGCTTTTTCACAGATGTAAAAGATGCAACTTTATTATTTCTCACTCTGAAACCTGGTGCCAAATACTTTAAGGATAGAAAAGGCTACTAGGTCCCATTTCTAAATCTTTGATCTGACATGAAAATATAGGATGTTGAGATTTCTGCCTAGGAAATGTAATTCATTTTTTATTCTCGAATAAAGAATTATACACTTTTGAGCCAGCAACGTAGTACCTGTGGCAGCACATATGAAACACATATTAGGGGCACCTGGGTGGCTCAGTCAGTTGAGCCTCCAAATCTTGGTTTCCACTCAGGTCATGCTCTCAGGGTCCTGAGATTGAGCCTGTCTTGGGTTCTGCACTCAGTGGGGAGTAGCTTGAGATACTCCTTCTCCCTCTCCCTCTGTCCCTCCCTGCACTCACATGCTCTCTTGCTCTCTCTCTTAAATAAATAAATAAATCTTTAAAAAAAAACATGTGTTAGGTTTTTAATAAATATTTGTTGCAGGGGCGCCTGGGTGGCTCAGTCGTTAAGCGTCTGCCTTCGGCTCAGGTCATGATCCCAGGGTCCTGGGATCGAGCCCCGCATCGGGCTCCCTGCTCCGTGGGAGGCCTGCTTCTCCCTCTCCCACTCCCCCTGCCTGTGTTCCCTCTCTCACTGTGTCTCTCTCTGTCAAATAAATAAAATCTTAAAAATATATATATATTTGTTTCAATTAGTGGTTTTTTTTTTTTTTTTTCATTTTTATTACACTAAGGCAAAAAATGGGTTTATAGTGTGTATTTTCCTTTTCTATGTACAGGTTGTTTGGGGGTAGGAATTTGTTTTAGTAATTCCTTGGAGATGATCTATGTTATTAAAAATATTTAAAATAAAGAAAAAAGCAAGGGGATCCCTTAGATAGATATTCTCTACTCCTGAAAAGTATTTTAGTTCTTAGTAAGTACATGCAACAAATATGTCTCTTTTATTTTTATCTACAGATTTCTGTCTCTCCCTTTGTATCTCCCTCTCTTTTTCTTCTCTTCTCTTTTTTCTTTCCCTTTCTCTTTTACCCTCCCTCTTCTTTTTTCCTCATATGGTAAAAGAGTAACTGCTAATTCACCTCAGGGAAAAAGTATAAACATTACTTTAAAATCACTTTTGGTATTTCTCATATATACAAACTTTCTCTAATCTTTTCTTCAGGCATTTTTTTTCCTTTGAGGTATTCCTTTTGAGGAAATTATTTTCCTTTAAAACATAAAGCTTATAGGTGTAACTGTATCCATATTACTTTAAAAATTGGGAAATAGCAGGTGCCTGGGTGGCTCAGTTGTTTAAGTGTTTGCCTTCGGCTCAGGTCATGATCTCAGGATCCTGGGATTGGAGCCCCGTGTCAGTCTCCCCGCTGAGCAGGGTGTCTGCTTCTCCCTCTCCCTCTGCCTCTCCTCACCCCCCACTCCCCCTCATGCTCTCTCTCTCTTTCAAATAAATAAATAAAATATTTAAACAAATAAAATAAAAATCAATTAAAAAACTGGGAAATATCAAGAAATGTATTACATTGGAAGATATACTGATGATAAATGTTATCTTCATCAAAATATGGTGGCTCTATTTTAATGCAAAATTTTTCAAAAAAGCAAGCTTAAGTTTTATAATTATTAAATTATGAAGTTTAATGGTTATGAAGGGTCATGAAGAATGGATAAACTTTCTTTAAAAAAAGATTTATTTACTTCTTTTAGAGAAAGAGAGAGAGAGAGCAGGGGGAGGGGCAGCAGGAGAGGAGGAGAGAAAATCTCAAGCAGACCCCCTGCTGAGCATGGAGGCCAACTCAGGTTGATCCCATGACCCTGAGATCATGACCTGAGCTAAAATCAAGAGGCAGATGCTTAACCACCTGAGCCATCCAGGTGCCCCTTAATGAACTTTCTAATATTATTTACCCCCATTGAGGATGGAATATTTAGGTTCCTTCATTATCTCTCTCTCTCACTACATATATGTGCATGTATGTATACATATACCCACATTAATGTGCATGTATGCATGCATGTATAAACACATCAATATATGTACACGCACAAACATGTACAGGTATCTGCACACATATATGCATGTCTGCACATACCTATACATTCATAGCTGTGCACGCAGCCACACACAAACATACATGTATCTGTGTGTATATGCATGTGTGTTTTCATGTGTGTGTACAAGTACACGTGTAGGTGACTATATAAATATATATGTTTGTAATTTGTTAATTTGTGCATGCATGTTTGTATATGTATATGTACACAGATACATTTTTATATATACTCACACATAAACGATAGGAGTCTCTAATGGTTGTGTTTATTATATAGACAGGTGCACAATTCTTGGATTTACATACATTCCCCTAACTATAAGAAGTTAACAAATTTAATCACCAGGGATGTTTTATATTCCTAATCCCCTATGCATCACAACAATTTCTGGCAAGGAATGTATATACTACATAACTGAGTATTTGCAAAATCTAAAGACATTTCTGCAAGTGAAAATCCATTATGACAGTTCCTTTTATTTGATATCTACATCTCATGAGATTATAGAGTCAGAATTAGAAATGACATCACAGGTATCCTAATCAAGTTACCCCTGCAAGATGGGCATCCCTCTTGTAAATGCTTAAGGCCCTCTTGTGTCTCCATGTGACACCTATATTAGTAGTCTGAAAGTGAAATATTAAAAAGGGTACATTTTACTTCAATAAAATTTCAGTAAAAGGTAAACAATTCTTTGAATAGATTGGTTATTTAAATTTTCTGTAGTGTTAGATTATTTTGGAGATAACAAAGGAAATAATCTAACTATTCTGCTTTAATCGCAATGTTATGGATTTTTACTTCTTTAAATAACAAGAAGAATACACACACACTGTTATGATCTGAGTGTTTGTGTCTTCCAAAATTCATATATTGAAATTCTAACACCCAAAGTGATTGTATTAGGAGGTGGGGCTTTTGATAGCTGATTAGGTTATGAAGATGAGTCCTCACAAACAGAATTAGAGCCATTATAAAGGAGACCTCAGAAAGCTCCCTTGCCCCTCCTGCAATGAGATGTTACAGTGGAAAGATGGCTCTCTGAACCAGGAAGTGGGAGCTCACCAGACTCTGATTTTGCTGGCACCTTGATCTTGGACTTCCCAGCCTTCTGAACTGTAGGAAATAAATTTCTGCTGTTTATAAGTTACTCGGTCTATGATATCTTGTTATAGCAGCCCAAATGGACTGAGATACAAACACACAAGGATATAAATATACAAATATGTAGAGATAGGCACACACATACAGATATAGATACAGATATATAGATAGTAGATATAGACATAGATGTAGGCATAGGTACATAGAATGTATAGAATATACAGAATAGCCTTTGTAGCTTGGTTAAACATGGTTACTCCAAGTAAGGTATTAGTAATTGGTCTTTGTCCTATTCTCACAGCTCTGAGTCTAGGAAAGTGCTTGGCCCAGGCTCCATTGGTACAGAGAAACTATGGGTGTAAGTGTGGACGGTACACAGGCTAACATGCACTGTATGAAACAGTCTGTTGCATGATATGTACTGAATAACTCCCAAATTGATGAAGTACCCCTGGCTCGGGTGTGGAGGTCCCCAGCACACATCCATACATCCTCTGTGAAAAACTATTCCAGCCTATGAATAGAAGATGGGGCTAGAAAAGCACTGCTGAGCTTCTAGAATCTCAGACTTGTCTTCCATAAAGTCATGCTCACGATGAGATGCAGGAGTGGGAATGCCTTCCCAAATCTTTGTGTTTGCTTGTGGATCTTGATACTTAGTATTCTGACTGCACATATTTTTCTCTATCTTTTAGAGAAGCAGATTTTGTTTGACTTATTCAAGTGGTGTCTGTAGCTGGCCTTTCAATCTACGCCTTCCAATAATATTTGCAAAAAGATAATGTGAAAAAGGGAATCTTAGAAATATGGTACTAAAATATTTCCAAATGGTAAAATATTATAATTTAGGTAAATAAATGAAGACCCATTTAATAGAATGAATAAAAATCATATAAAATGAAGTACTGTACATAAATAACATTTAATATAGCTATAAGAATTCTCTATACATATAGAGACTAAGATGGTCAATTAAACTTTCTCAAGAGTGGAACTTATATCGTTTTGATATATTATTGAATAAAGAAAAACATAAAATTAGTAGAAACAAACGGGGGATATTTTAAGAGCATGGATACATTAGAACCTCTAGGCATAAATACATGCACAGTGGACAAGAAAACAATGAAGGTGATCAGTAGCTGGAGGGGAAACCAGTGGAAGCTAATGTTGATAGGGAAGTAATACTGAGAAAATATAGCAACTTATTCTTAATGTTCAGACTTCAAATTTAGTACTTAATTGGCAGGTGAGAGGGAAAAATCAGCAGTTGTTCCTTGGATGAGGGAACATGTGACAATAGCAGATGCTGTGATGTGCTACTCAGGTCCTCCTTCAGGACTGAAGGACTTACTTTCCAAACTGCAGCGAGTATTTGCTACAGAAAGCACTCAGCTATCATCTTACTTGGGAATTGCCTCTGCTGAAGGGAACTGCACTACCCCCCCCTCCCACCACTAGGCCAAATGCTCTTCCTGAAGCAACTTGCATCCAATTCCTGTCCATGTGTAGTGTAATGACCCAATCCCCCCACCCCAAAGTGTGACAACACTGAAGGATTGCCCCAGCGCCAGACGGTTTGGCCAAGACCTTCACTGAGACTAAGTCATAGCCCAAATTTCTATTCTTCTCAATCTTGCTTCCTTTCCTTCTCATCCACATCTGGTGACCCCCAAGAGCATTTCCCAATAAACCTCCTGTATGCCTGCACATTTCAGAGTCTGCTTCCCAGATGACCTCACTTGTGATAGATTCCAAAGTGTTATGGAGAATGTAGAATCAGAAGTATTGAGCAATAACATAGATTTATCGTGTGGAATATATATTTGAAGATTTAAGAGTAAACCCTTAAACCCAAATAATTTTATCACATGGAATTCATTGAGGCATACAACTTTAGAATTGTGTATCCAGAGACTTGGGTTCTTATATTTACCTAATCCCTAAGAAAAAGGTCAGTAGTAAATTATCAGAAATTTATATGATCCATCAAGACTGAGAAACTGCATGTGTTGGTGGCAGGGTAATTAACTGATGCCAAAACAGAGAAAAAAAGGGAAAAATGTGAAAAAGTGTAACATTTTGCTCTTTTGTATCTGTCATTATTCTGAGTTGAGTAAGTTTGTTTGCCAAATGGCTCATTTTGTTCATCTACTAAAGTCTAGTAATTTTTCTTGAGAACGCTTACAGATTTCTGGGAATAAGATGATATAGGTAAGAGAAATAAAATGAATGTGCCCCTGGCTTAATTTCTTTTTGGACAAAGGGAAGAAACATAGGTGCTAAGTTGTTGTTTTGAATGTCTCAAGATGTTAAGTCTTTCAAGGAAAACATGAGAGGAATCCAGCCTGGGGTGGGATTTTTTTCTTCTTCTCTTTTATTTGTTAACCTCTTCACAATGTCTCTTTATGAGATAGGTGAGAAATAGATTCTAGCTCCCCGTGGTACTATAGAAACCATTATATCAATAGGTGCTTTCATGATTCGGTGAGAAAAATTAGATTTAATCTTCTTTTAGGCTTCTCCACAGTCTTGAAAGAACCACTAAAAATTACTAAAACTTGGCCCCAACACTGGTAACATATGATGTTTGAGCAGACTTATGCACTACAGTCAATACAAACACTCAGCTTTCTCATCCCTGAGCATTTTCTTATAGTGTTGCATTTACCTAGAATGTTCTTAACTTTATTTCACTTTCCATGGCTGTATACAGATGTACAAATGCTACTTCCTAGAATAATCCTTTACTGATCTCATTAAATTCCCTTAGAAATGCATATGTGTTTCTCCTTCAGCATTTGTCACCATCAATAATATTTAATATATCTATTTGAAAGCAGGGTCCATTTCTCATCTATATTTGGATTTTTAACCACACTGTACAATCTAGGACATCACAAAGTGTTTATTAAATGAAGGAATGAATGAACACCATGCTGTACTTTCTTCAAAGTGTTATATAAGAACCAAAAGAATTGGAGTAAACTGGAGTAATGTTAAAGTAAAAATTCCTAAGCCCCATCTTGTATCCACTCAATCAAAATTTCTGGGTCTGAGCTTCTGGAACATACATTTTAACAAGTACCTCAGGCAATACTGTTTATTATTTGGGAAACTTTTACTCAACTGGGGAGGGAGAGGGTAGAGGGAGAGGTTGAGATGTAAGACTGTCTTCACTATATTTGTATTTAGATTACTAAAATAACTAAAGAAATAGAAAGAATTAAAGTGCCATACAAATTGAAATAGCAATATAACCTTAAAAAATATCTCTGGGGGAAGGGATTAAAAATAAGTCATCTTTATATTTATTGCAACAATATTTTTACTCTTGTCATGAAACAGGTAACTAATTGGTAATAAACAGACTAGGACTTAATATATATTAGTGTTTGTTTTTTTTTTTAAGATTTTATTTATTTATTTGAGACAGAGAGAATGAGAGACAGAGAGCATGAGAGGGAGGAGGGTCAGAGGGAGAAGCAGACTCCCCGCCGAGTAGGGAGCCCGATGCGGGACTCGATCCCGGGACTCCAGGATCATGACCTGAGCCGAAGGCAGTCACTCAACCAACTGAGCCACCCAGGTGCCCATATTAGTGCATTTTAATGAATGCTTTACAGCTACAACGTTTTGCATCTATTTTACCTAGGCATAACGTAATAAGAATTATTTAATCTACTTATAAATGTTCTCTGCTATTTAGTCAACGTTTAAGTTGCCGAAATATGAGGAGAATCAACTTGCTATATAAACTGCACTTTCAGCTGCTTTTAAGTAACTGTGTAGCTGTAGCATTAATTTCCTCAGGCGAATTTCCCAAATGGTTTGTAAAGAGCAGTCAAACAAGCTATAAGTGTGCCTTAAGCAGTCTTCCTCCAGCTACATGTACCCCCTAAACAGCCTTCCTCTTGGGCTGAGTTACTATACTTTGCCCACCCCTTCCTGGCTCAGGTTTTGGAACCCATGCTGCCCTGCTCACAACCACATCACACATCTCTGTGTTCTTTTTTTTTTTTTTTTTAAGATTTTATTTATTTATTTGACAGAGAAAGAGATAGCGAGAGCAGGAACACAAGCAGGGGGAGTGGGAGAGGGAGAAGCAGGCTTCCCGCTGAGCAGGGAGCCCAACATGGGGCTCGATCCCAGGACCCCGGGATCATGACCTGAGCCGAAGGCAGACGCCTAACGACTGAGCCACCCAGGCGCCCCATCTCTGTGTTCTTAATCTGGCTACATAGTACCATTAGCTGGGAGACATTTAAATCCATACCGATGCTTCAGGCTCCACTCTTAGAAACTCAGATTTAACTGCTCTGCCCTAGACGCCGAACATCATTTCTCCTTGTTATTATTTTTTTTCCAGTTCTCCCAAATGATCCTTTAATGTAGCCATGGTTGAGAAACATTAGCAAAAGAGAAATTTTAAGGTGAAGAATAGGCAAGAATATATAAGCTTTACATTGCTTGAGAAGTTAAATACCCTCCTCCCCCAATTTCAAGCTGTAAGTCACAACACTGTCTCTAATGTACCTTAATATTCTCTTGCCTGCAGAAAAAAAGATAAATATGCCAGTTTTGATTGGCCTATACAATAGTTATATTTATAAACCCTAAAAGAAAGCAAATTTCTTATTTTATTCTAAAATCTTTATCTGCTTTTGCATGCTATTACAGTAACTATGAAGACTATGTATTTCTATCTTTTGCTCAAGGTTTGAAGGAAAAAAAAAATGAGTATCTTCTTTTAAAGAAGCTTCTGAAGATTCTGAATGCCAGACAACATGTCATAAAATTTATGGTTTGTGACAATAAGAACATTCTGTTTTAGATCTTAGATCAGTTAAGTAGGACAGGAGAATCTGAAAGTGAATTCTTGAAATATCTGGAATCAGTATTCAATATCTTTTACATGGTAAGTCTTTAATAAATATTTTTATTGATATAGCAGCCTGACAAACCCATTTTAATCTTACTCTATTATTTTTTTTCCCACATTCTGCTTTCCGGTAAATTTGAAAACTAACAGCTCACAAGGCTATCTCCTCTTTTGGATTGTGATTAGGCCAATAAAAAAATAGCAAAAAACCCCACAAAAAACCAAAAACAACACCAGCATTCTTTGTTAAATTCCTTGTCAGTTGTGTGATCTTATTTCTGTGACATGTCGCTGGTTTGCTCCCATTTCTTAATGATGATAATCAATTCCAGACTTGCTGTTCCTTGAAATCCCGCTTATGTCACCATCCTCTTCTCAATTATTAAAATTGTAGAAGCAACTGAAGCACCTCTTGAGATCAGCAATGTACTAAGTGAACTGTTTATTTATTTATGTATTTACGTATTTATTTATGGGCACCACTAAAAGTGCCAATTCCTTGTTTTTAAGAAACAGTAAACAGGAATTATGAGACCCATATAGAGCAAAAACTTTCAAAGGGTGAAGGGGAGGGAAAGTCTTCCCAGGGCACAAGAGAATGACAAGGATATTTGTTGGTCTTAGTCTTGGATATGGTTGCAAAAAAACTGTCTACCCTGAGATTTCACATTCCCAAGCCCTCTCTACTTCTCTCTTAGTTGTGCATGTTTATATTTCCTACATAGATTGAAAAATAAACTAAGAAATTAACATAAAAAGTCTGGGGCCCTTGCTTCTCCTTAGCTACCTAATAGAAGCAAAAATAAAATACTTTCAGCTCGAGTTTCATAGGATTCCCATAGATAAAGCCCCACCAAATAAGAGCTCAAAATAAAAAAATTACAAACCACATGAAACATTTCACCATGAGTAGAGGCAGTATGCATGTGTGCATGAGCATGCACTCAGACGTGCACACAAAGCAAGAATTAGACTCAAAAGAAATTCAGTTAATGTAATTATTCCATAGAGAATGTAAATTTTTTTTAAAAATTAAAATTGTCATTTAATTGAAAAATTTAAATGTGAGACAGAAGAAAACCTATATATAAATATGAGTAATGAATGTTTGGAAAAATTAAAACTTCTGGAAATAGAAATTCTTATTGAAATTTGAATATGAATAAATGAATTAAAAAGCATATTTCAAAAAGCCTATAATCCTATTGATCAGACCCAATATATATATGTAAATTAGAATTCCAGAAGAAGGGAAGGAATGGGGGATATATGAAGTGATGATAAATGAGGGCTTTCCAGAATTGATGAAAAATATAACCCTCAAATTCAGGAACACAAGCTAGTTTTAAGAAGAATAGGTAAAACCATATTCACACCTAGATACATTTGTTCAGAGCTCTGGAATCCAAAGAGAAAAATCTAACAAATAACAAAGAACAACACTCGGGTTGAAGGCAAAATTTCCAGCAGCAGCAATATAAACAGAAGGCAAATTTTCCTTTTGGCTTCACAAATAATTCTAGGCATAGTGTCAAACAAGTCTTTTGAAGAAAAAGGATATCCTAAGTGGCTACATAGTAAGTCAACAAAAAAATTTAAAAATACTTTTTTTTCCCAGTATACTCCTGAAGCAAAAATTTACATTGATTCAAAGCTAAAATGAGTTTAGGATTTCAATTCTAAAGCTCTTTGAAGGTAGAAATTGTCTTATTCACAATGAAATACTGAGAATGTTACACAGGGCCTGGATCTGGGCAGGTGACCAGTAAATGTTTGTTAAATAAATGACTATATGAATGGATGATATATAAAGTATATGAATATATTTCATATTAGGCATAATCTTATTAGGAAATCAATAGTACAGCTGTAACTAAGTGATCTTAGATCTTTGTAGACTTCATTATATATATACATTAGTACATAGTAATGCCTAGAAGAGAAGGCCTTCCGGTAGACTATACATTTCGGGTTGAATGAAGGGGAGATATAAAGGAACTAACTTCCTGTTTTATTATTTTTCTTTTTCATGCCCCTGGTACTGAACCTTAAACATTGTAAGCATCTGACAAGTGAACACTCAGTAGCAAGTATTCCTGCTATAAAGCCAAATGTACATTACTAAAAACCTTTGTTTTCCAGAAAGCTACTCAATACAAAAATAGGAAAAAGTGAGGCTGTGAACGACTACTCCAAACCTATGGGATTTTGTAACCAGGACACCAGTATGAGAGTAACATTGCTAATAAAAAATACTGCCACAGTTAAATCACCACTACCATTTGCACCTAGCAACAGTCAATCCTTAGCCAACTCAAATCTCAGAACTCGAGCTTCCTTCTTCAAGGTGTATTTCTTAGAGATTTCACAATCATAAAGACTAATTCCATGAAAACTAAACATCTGAGTGAGAGGGTAGACTCTTTTCATCAATCATTTTCCAAGGTGGGAGGAGAGGGGAAGTGATCTATAGGCAGCTGCCCCTGTCTCCCCACATTAAAAAATGGGGAAATGACATCAATTGATTTATGGTTTAGAAATATCTGTCTGGCTACTGTGGGAATAATAGGTTGTAGAGGCAAGAGTGAAATAAATGAGACCAGTTAGGAAGCTATTCTAGATGTTCAGATGAACAATGATGGAGGTTTAAACTAGTGGAGACAGATAGAAAAGTAAGTTGTTAGAGGTAGAAAGAATAGTCATTACCGATGGACTGAATTTGCAGGAGAAATAGAAGAAAAAAGAATGAAATCAAGATTAACTCTTAGGCTTGAAGGGCTAGAAAGGAAATGGTGTTTTTGACTGAAATGGGAGACTTTGGTTATTGTGAAACAATATTTAGTAAGATGGACAAATTTCTCATGATATATTAAGTAAAAGCACTTGGTAAATTAGTATGTATTTTATATTCTCAACGTGTTGCAAAAATATTCCATATCTATGAATATGCATAGAACTGGAAGAATATACATTAAAATTATCTTCATTAACATAATGTCTACAATAGCAGATGCTGAAATATTAGTTAAATAATGGATATTATTTATTCTCTATTCCTTTTTGTTTATTTGTTTTTTGAGAGAGAGAGAGAGAAAGAGAGTGTAAGCAGGGGAGGGACAGGAGGGGCAGAGGGAGAGAGAGAGAGAGAGAATCTCAAGCAGGGTCCAAGCCCAGCACAGCTCTATTTCACAACCCAGGGACCTTGACCTTAGCTAAAATCAGGAGTTGGATGCTCAACTGACTGAGCCACCCAGGCACCCCTCTCTTCATTCTTTCTTAACTGTCAACTCTGACTTCCCATTTGCTTCATTTTTTAATATATATATATATTTATTTATTTTAATTTTTTTTTTTTTTTTTATAGAGGGAGAGTGAGAGAGAGAGAGGTTGGTGGAAGGGCAGAGGGAGAGGGAGAGAGAGAATCTTAAGCAGACTCTTTGGCCAGCGTGGAGCCCAACCTGAGGCTCGATCTCACAACTCTGAGATCATGATCTGAGCCGAAATCGAGTCAGACACTTAACCAACTGAGCCACCAGAGGGGAAAGGGGTAGGTGGATGGGCAAAATGGGTGAAGGGGAGTGAGAGATATAGGCTTTCAATCTGAAATGAACAAATCATGGGAAGAAAAGGAGCAGAATGAGGAATATAGTCAATGATATTGTAATAGTGTTGTATGGTGACAGATGGTAACTATACATACGGAGGACATAGCATAAACTATAAACTTGTCAAATCACTATGTTTTACACTTGAAGCTAATGTAACATGTGTGTTAACTATACTCAAATAATAAATAAATGAAATAAATAAATAATGCATATATAATATAATTTCAATTATAAAAGCAAACCATAGTCATTGCAGAACACCCGGGAAAATATAAGAGCACAAAGAATGAAATAAAAATTGCCCATAATCCCTCAATTACCCACATGTACTCATGTGTACATGTATACATATATGCATGCATTTTATTTAGAGTATAGATAAAATCATAATATGCAACCAGTTTGTAAGTAGAAAGAGAAACATAAAGGAGAAATGAAAGAGGCATTAGTCATTAGAGCTATTTAGAAGTAACTGGTTTCTTTAGTGGAAAAATGCCCAAATTATGGTCTATTTGGAGGTCAATAGCATCAATCACCCATTGTTCAAAATAGCATAGGTTTTTAAATATTTACTTTCTGTCTTTAGTATATTAGCAAACCACTATTACCTTTAGCTTTTTCAACTAATTCAACAGACTCCACTGGTGATTTTTCCATTTACTTGGCAGCACCGTGATTTAAGAAGTAACTGGCAATGAAACCATTTTCATGCACCTACAAAGCAAACTGTGCTAACTCTAATGATTTGAAGCGTTAGAGGGCTGTCAAGTGAGTGAGGACTAAATTAAGCAGTATTCTGAGCACTTTTGTTAGAGATAGCATAATTGTATATTTGCAGAAATTCTGTGGTTCAAATACAAACTGTCTGGGGGACGGGGGGGACGTGGGAAATGAATCTTACAGTCTCTTATGACATTAAGCAATCGTTTAAAATGTAAAATCATCTCTTAAGGACATAAGACCCTGCAGCACAGCTGTTTGGAGATACCTTATATAAACAAATTAAGCAAATTTCTATTGTTTTTGATTTTCTGCAAGCCACTTTAGTCATAATTTATTAAAATAAATTTTATTAAATGACCGAATAACTCCCAAAACTGATTAAAGATAAGGACACATAAATGAAAGCACACTTAATATAAAATTCCATCTAAACAAGAGAAAAGTCCAAAATGGAAGTTGATGTAAGAAACTATTTTAATGTGTAGTAATTAAGCTATTTGAATAATTTAAGACCATCCAGACTTATATGAACTCAGTAATATTTATCTCTTCTCTTGCTGGAATTGGAAACCAGTGTATTCTGAAATATATGATTAACAATGAACTTGTAGAATGAATGGTTTTAAACTCTTTATACCATTGTTACTCTTATTCTGACTTCTTTGTTATTCTTCTGTTCTATAGAAGGGTATAAAATATTGTTTACATGAAGCATTTTATACTTCATGGGAAAGGTGAAAATGTTTAGTAAGTGATTAAAAGTGAACATTTCTAGGTCTTGTGTGTGTGTGTGTGTGTGTGTGTAAACTTCTAAACACTGAGAGAAAAAAAGCTATCTGGATGGAGCAGGACAAATCAAGAACACTGAACCAGATAAAGCAAAACTACTTTTGCATCATTAACATTTCAAATACAGAAATGAACTGAAAGATAGCCTCACTCACTATTAATATCTAATTTATAATACACAATCTTTTTATTTTTTTAATTACATTTATTTTTTTAATTCCTATTCCTCTTCCTTTAGTGTAAAATGTTCTAAGTTTGGCACTCCTCATTCTTGACATTTTCTAGTACAAATGAAAGAGGTGCCTCATCAAGGGTTGGCATTCCTTTTTGTGGAAATACAGTGAAGATCCTGTATAGATTATTAAAAGCTATTTTTAGCAGAATGCTGATTTCTTATCATGAAGAAGGCACATGATGTGGTCAGTACTGGGTGTTATACGTAACTGATAAATTATTGAACTCTATATCTGAAACGAATGACATACTATATGTTGGCTAATTGAATTTATTTATTTATTTTTTAAGATTTTATTTATTTATCAGAGAGAGAGAGAGAGGAGGAAGAGGCTCCTCACTGAGCAAGGAGCCTGATGCGAGACTCAATCCCAGGACCCTGGGATCATGACCTGAGCTGAAGGCAGACGCTTAACTACTGAGCCACCCAGCAGTCCCGGCTAATTGAATTTAAATAAAAAAATAAAAAATAAAAAAAAATAAAGAAGTCTTGTAGCATCAGTTGTTGTAAATAGATTCTATGATTAACCCTTGTTTTGTGATTGTAATCACTGGCCTTTTTGGCTGGTAGGTTGTTTTAAAGCTTAGGTAGGTAATGCATAGATTTAGCCACATTTTGAAGTGTCTATCAGTGTTTTCTTCTGGGTTCTTCAATATTAACATTCAGTCAAATAATTAAGGTTTTATTCATCATTAATACATATCTTCATTTTATAAATCCTCTCTTCCAGATCCTAAAACAAACAAATGAAAGAAAGCCAAAAAATAAATATGTTCAGTGACATGCATTTCATTGGTAACTATCCCTCGTGAAGATAATATACTTGGAACAGATGCATTGATACTATTACATTCTCAGCTTCTGAGAGAAAGTGAATTGATGTGAACATCTATCATGATCACAATGTGACCTCCCAGTCACACACAAGCTTGCAGAATGACATGTGATGTCTCACTTCAGAAATGCTACCCCTTGTACCAATTGATATTCAGTATTATCTTAGCTATGTTTAAAAGAATGGCATAGCTTGAGCATGACTGTCATTTCCCCTTCATGGACTGTTTACACGCCTGTCATCATGAAATAGACTAGCTCAACTTAAACCAGGTTTTCACATGCTGATCACATCTTACTTGTCTATGACATTCCTCTGTCTTCACACTGGTCATGACATTCTTAAGACAATCCATTCCAACATTTAAATAGCTTTCTCCATCTTTTGTGCTTAGGTCTCTTTCTCCACCCCCAGTCTAAGAATGACTCTACTACTTATCTTTCAAAGCCCTTACTTAATTTCCACCTCTGTCCCTCATGCTTTCTCTGATCACTCTATTCCACACTGACTTCTTCATTTTCCCAAAATTCTTTGACTCACCCGTAGGATTCCATTGTTCAGCATTATTTTTAATTTAGAATGTAAAATATAGAACAGACATACCTCAGAGATAGCACAGTTTGGCTCCAGGCCACTTCAATAAAATGAGTATGGCAATAAAGAAAGTCAATTGAATTTTTTGTTTTTCCAGTGCATATTCAAGTTATGTTTAGACTATACTGTAATCTATTGAGTATGCAATAACATTGTGTCTAAAAAAAACAATTCACATACCTTAATTTAAAAATACTTCATTGTTGAAAAGTGCTATCATCTGAGCTTTGAGTGAATTGTAATCTTTTTGCTGACGTAGGGTTTTGCCTTGCTGTTGATGACTGCTGACCCATCAGGGTGGTAGTTGCTCAAGAATGGGGTGGTAATGGCAATTTCTCAGAATAAGACAATAATGGAGTTTGCCACTGTAGTTGACTCTTCCATTCATGAATGATTTCTCTGTAGCATGTTATGTTTTTGATAGCATTTACCCACAATAGAAATTCTTTCAAAATTGGAGTCAGTTTTCTCAAACTCTGTCTCTGTTTTATCAACTAAGTTTTTGTAATATTCTAAATCCTTTGCTGTCATTTCAACAGTCTTCCCGGCATCTTCACCAGGAGTATATTCCATCTCAAAAAAACACTTTCTTTGCTCATCCCTGAGCAGTAACTCCCCATCCATTCAAGTTTTATCATGAGAGTATAGCAATTCAGCCACATCTTCAAGCTCCACTTCTAATTCTAATTTTCTTGCTATTTTCACCAAATCTCCAGTTACTTCCCCAACTCAAGTCTTGAAGTCCTCAAAGTCATCCTTGAGGGTTGGAATCAAATTCTTCCAAACTTCAGTTTTTATTGATATTTTGACCTCTTCCCATGAATCCTGAATGTTCTTAATAACATCTAGAATGGTGAATCCTTTCCAGAAGGTTTTCAATTTACTTTGTATAAATCCATCAGAGAAATCACAATCTATGGCATCTAGGGCCTTATGAGATGTATTTCTTAAAAAAGACCTGAAAGTCAAAGTTACTCCTTCATCCATGGGCTACAGAATGGATGTTGTGTGAGCAGGCATGAAAGCAACATTAATCTCATTGTCCATCTCCATCAGAGTTCTTGGGTGACAAGGTCCATTGTTAATGAGCAGTCATATTTTGAAAGGAATCTTTTTTTTTTTTTTCCTGAGCAGTAGGTCTCATGGTGGGCTTAAAATATTCACTAAAGCATATTACAAACAGATATGCTATGACCTAGGCTTTGTTGTTCCATTTCTATAGCACAGGCAGAGTAGATTTCCCATATTTCTTAAGGGCCCTAGGATTTTTGGAATGGTAAATGAACATTGGCTTCAACTTAAGTCACCAGCTGCATTAGTCCCTAACAGGAGAGTCAGCCTGTCCTTTGAAGCTTTGATATCGGGCATTGACTTCTCCTCTCTACCTATGAAAGTCCTAGATGGCATCTTTTTCCAATTTAAGGTGGTTTCACTTACACTGAAAATCTGTTGTTTAGTGTAGCCACCTTTGTTAGTTATCTGAGCTAGAGATTCTGGGAAATTTGTTGCAGCTTCTACATCAGCACTTGCTGCTTCACCTTGCACTTTGATGATATGGAGATGGCTTCTTTCCTTAAACCTCATGAACCAACCTCTGCTAGCTTGACACTTTTCTTCTGCAACCTCCTCACCTCTCTCAGCCTTCATGGAATTGAAGAGAGTTGGGGTCTTTCTCTGGATCAGGCTTTGGCTTAAGGAAATGTGGCTGGTTTGATTTTCTACCCAGACCACTAAAACTTTCTCTTTAACAGCAAAATGGCTATTTTGCTTTCTTGTCATGTGAATGTTCACTTGGGTAGCACTTTTAATTTCCTTCAGGAATTTTTCCTTTGCATTCACAATTTAGCTGTTTGGTACAAGAACTCCAGCTTTCAGCCTATCTCGGCTTTCAACATGCCTTCCTCATTAAGTGTAATCCTTTCTAGTTTTTAATTTAAAGTGAGAGACATGCAAATTTCCCTTTCACATGAACACTTAGAAGCCATTGCAGGGTTATCCCAGATCACTAATCACAGATCACCATAATAGAATAATAATGAAAATGTTTGAATTATTGCAAGAATTACCAAAATGTGACACAGAGACACAAAGTGAGCAAATACTGCTGGAAAAATGACACCAATAGACTTGCTCCACACAGGGTTGCCACAAGCCTTCAATTCATAAAAAACGGCAGTATCTGCAAAGCTCAATAAAGTGAAGTGCAATAAGGCAAGGCATACTTGTACCTGTATTCTGATCATGTAAATAAAATAGTGCTTGTCATTTCATTAGCAATCTGTCTTTATCATTCCATGCTCTTTGTTAACTTGTATGTTCATATACCATATTAGTATGGACTTTAGGAAATAGCTGCTTTTATAGATCAAATATATTTGAAATTCATCAGCTTCATAGGTTTTCAAAATAATATTGTTATTTTATTCTTCATCAGTATATGATGTCCCACATTATATTGTTTAATGATTTTCTCCCTAATATTTCATTACTAACCTCTTTATGGCACTGTTAACCAAATGCCTACTTCTCTGCTATTACATGAAAACAAAATACCAAATACTTCCTCCCACCATGGCACTGCTTCTAATAAGATGTGACCTTTAAAATTCTTGTACTTCCCTACACTTCATCTTTTCCCTCAGGCTACCTTTAGAACATTATTACTGTCTGAGAACCTCTCCATCCTTGATAAGATGTCATGCTATTTTAAATACTTAATATTATTTTAATTTTTATCCTCTCTTTATCTAGATTTTTTTTTAATTTTTAACTATATAAGACCCACGATTTTTTTTTTCTTACACTGAAGATTTTATTTTATTTGTTCCTTGGTTAGAATTCTTTCTAGATTATTTTACTCAGAAGAGATGTGTGGGTAATATATTCTCTCAACTTTATATATACTGAATGTATATATATTCTCTCTCCTCTAATTTCTAGAGTTGTAGGTGAAGATTTTAATGACAGACTGGTTATCTCTCCTCTCTATATAACTTCTTATTTTGCCAAGAGATTTTAAAAAGATTATTTTTATCCTAATTTGGAAAAAAATTTAACTAACATCTGCTTAAGTGAGTCTCTTTTCATCCATGTTGCCATCTTTGGGCTGAAATATTCTTGAGATCCATGAAATTTTCTTTTAATATTTTACTAAATTATTTTCTCTTTTTTAGTTGTTTGAATTCATGCACCTTTTCATAGTTTTAACCTTTCTGCCTATAATTTCTGTGCTGTTTTGACATATTTTTATATTTAATCTTCCTGTCCACAAATATGTCTCAGTTCCAGAAAGTCCTCTGCATGGGTAAATCGATTCTGTTTGAATGTCTCCTTGCTGTTGTTGCTGTTGTTTGCTAGACTATTTTTTGTCCCCTCCCGAAGTTCTATTTCACTAGATTTCAACTGTTATGTTGAAGTATCCCTCTTGTGTTCCTTTCTCAGGCTGTCAGCCCCCTCAGATGACTGTTATGCTCCTTTTTAATCTCAGTTTTGCTTTCCCTTGAAATCCAGGTTCACCTGTTCTTTCTTGGTAGCAATACCTGAACTAGTGAGAAGCCATTAAATCACCTGTCCCTTATTAAGGGAGCAGTATATTTCTAGAATTGTTCCTAGAAGGGTCTACTCCTAGAATTGTCAGTTGCAAAACCTGGTCATCCCCCAGTACCAGCTGTAGAGAGGAATCATTTCACTTGTTCAGGACCTTCCAGACTGGTGTTCAGGCTTTTCCTGGCCCAAACAGCATTAATTCCTGTGTCTGCTCAGGCCCTGTTGAGCCTTGTGATGGTTAATCTTATATGTCAACATAGCTGGGCCCTCGTGCCCAGATATTTGTCAAACATTATTCTGAATGTTTTTGGATGGTGTTTTTTGGATAAGATTAACATTTGGGACACCTGGGTGGCTCATTCGGTTAAGTGTCTGCCTTTGGCTCAGGTCATGATCCCAGGGTCCTGGGATCAAGTCCCACATCAGGCTCCTTGCCCAGCGGGAAGCCTGCTTCTCCTTCTGCCTGCCGCTCCCCCTGCTTATGCGTGCTCTCTCTCTCTCTCTCTGACAAGTAAATAAATAAAATCTTTAAAAAAAGATTAACATTTAAATCAGTAGACTGATTGAGTAAAGCAGATTACTCTCCGTAATGTGGTCGGACCTCATCTAATCAGTTGAAGAACTTGACAGAACAAAGGCTGACTTCTGATCAAGAAGGAATTCTATCAGTAGACTCCCTTTGGACTTGAACTAAAACTCTTTCCTGAGTCTTAGGCCTGCCAGCCTTCCCCATCAGATTTTGGACTTGTCAGGCTCCTTCTACAACTGGGTGAACCAATTCCCTAAAACAAATCTCTTTCCATACATATATACATATTCCATACATATATGGATCTTTTGGTTCTGCTTCTCTGGAGAAGCCTGACTAATATAAGCTTTGATCACATCACCCTGTCCCTGACATCTCTTTATTTCAGGAGAGATGCTCATTATTTAGACTAACCAGAAGAACATAAAAATTGGCTATATGACACAGTGCACTCTAAGTGTCTGCTATATTTATTGATCCCTTCTGAATAATGGCCAAAACTGATTCATAATGCAACACTCGCTATGTTTTGTACCAATTTCCAATTGTACTCTGGCCACAGGTTTTCAAGATGGCTTCCCATCTGAACCAAATGGAATCATCTCACACCGAGGTGTCCTGCTGAGTTTGAGGAAGCCAGGCATGAGTGATTTACACCATAGTCATAATTTAAACTTACTGTTGTCTGCTCTAACCAGTCACATCCTCATTTCTAGAGCATTTTGCCCTCAGATACAATAAAGAAGCTAGTCATTAGAGAAAGGGAGAACAGAAGGAATAAGAGCTGACTGGGATGCAGAAGAAATAACTCCTCACTACACAGGGAGAAAGAGCTTTTCTAAGGGGCTGTTCTTGCTGTGCAGCGACAAAGCTGCTGGGAGATTCCTAGTCCTACACAGTAGCCTGTTCAAGGTCCAGATTTTCCTCAAGTCCAGGAAGCTTGCTTATGAAAGTATTTCTTGCTTTTCAGCACTTTGGTTTATTGTTAAAATAAATGTCCATGAGCTGACTGATGCAATCTGACTGTGTGTCCTCATTCCTTTCAACATGAAGAAACTAATACATTATTATATTTAAAGAAATATTTAAAGGTATCTTTACACAGTTGAAACGCCTTACAGGAAATGTACATTTCACTTAAAAAAAACAGTATTGCATTGTTCTTTGCCAAATGCATTTTGTTCATTATTCTAAAAAATCGAATCTCTTTCATAAAAAGAGGTAGCATTGCTCTTTTTTAGTAAAGGTAACATTTTAATACAATTGTTTATGAACTTGAAAATTATTCTATAAGCATTTATTTACTAACATTTTTATAATGTTATAATTTTGATTAAAAATAACTTAAATATAATTTATAATGGCTTAGATGTCTGACTAGGAGTTTATGCATGCCTGCTCATTTTAACATAATAGTATACTGAAAAGGAAAATAGAATCATCTAACTTATATTTACATCTGTAGCTTGGTCTATTTTTACTGGGATGGGGTGGGGCGTCTCAGCTTGAGTCCCATTGTCTCGTGGTGAGATTTAACTCATCTATGAACTAGCTTAAAGGTATCTACTGGTTTAAATTTATTTTCTTACAGGTTTTCACATATTCGCATTGTACACAAACAAGTAGCTGATTAGGGGAAGCAAGAGTAGAACAACCAGTTGGTGTCTATCTGATATTGGTTCCCAGTCTGATTTTAGAAACATGTAGCTGAGTCCTTTTGACAAAAGAACTAGTTGAAGGACCTGTTTTGTATGAGGATATCTGGAGGAGAGTGAACTGCAAACTTAGTGCCTAGGTGACAAAGTGCTACACAAAGCAGAGGAAAGAAGAATTCCCCTGCCCACTTTTGTAGAGAACCATCAGGTGCAGCGCTGTGAAAAACACAGAATAATGCCTTGGGGATATGATGATGTGCTACTTTGGGAGCACTGGAGACAGGGTCCCAATGCTGGTGGCAATAAGATGCCGAACTTGAGTAGCTATATACCATCAGTTGTCAATGTAGGGTCAGAATAAAAGAATAGGGACATTAGTGCTTAGTAAACTTGCAGTGACTTCCAAGGAGCTCAGAAATATGGTGAGGTTTGTAGAGAGGAGATTAGGGGGTCTATATATATAAGGGAGAGCAGGAGTTAGAGAAATTGAGTCATCACTATTGATATCGGCTCCCTTCATACACAGGTGAATGAAGCATGAGGCAATTCAGGTTACATGTGCTAGAGATGGCAAATATTTGAAGCAGGAAGTCAATAATGAGATAAGAATAAGTGAATATGAAAACAAGGTTGTCCCAGAATTTATTGGAGCTATGTATGGCATTAATTTGAAGGGGTGTGTATTTGTGTATGCATATATAATCACTTGATACATATATATATATAATATACATGCATAAAAAAGTGACATGTGTATATGTATAAAATCATCTTTCTAGATTTATTTTAAAACAAGATCGGTAATACTTGACCATTCTTACTTTATAGGGTTTTTGTGAGAAACATTAGGGCAATGTGTAAGAAATTACTGGACTCACATTAAGGCACTATGTACATAGAAATAATGAAATGATAGGAATGTACTATAAAGTAAAGAATAACATAGGATTGGTAGTAAAAATAAATCCTAGGTCTTTATCATAAGTATGACACTGACTTTCCAAATTTGGAGAATACAATTAGTATCCTTGTTCTGGTTATAAAAATGCTAACAATTGGGCTTCTGGGTGGCTCAGTTGGTTAAGCGACTGCCTTCGGCTCAGGTCATGATCCTGGAATCCCGGGATCGAGTCCCACATCGGGCTCCCTGCTTGGCAGGGAGTCTGCTTCTCCCTCTGACCCTCCTCCCTCTCATGCTCTCTGTCTCTCATTCTCTCTCTCTCTCAAATAAATAAATAAAATCTTTTAAAAAATGCTAACAATTAATATGTTAGAAAGCTTATAAAATATTTTATCAAGTTGCATAAAACATTTCTATTATTACAAAACACAAAAACTAAAAATTTTAATATCAATCCAATAATTTCTTTGTTTATAAAACACTTGCTATAATTTCAAAAGTTATTCTTCAATGATTGTTATTCTTTAATACAAAATAAAAAGAATTTTATATGCATGAGTGAATTCTTATATATATATATATATCCCAATTAGTGTGTACTATTAAATTCTATTAGATTGTTATCTAGGTCAATTTCTATTAAGTTAATCTAGTAATTTTAGTCCAATAATGAATTTGGATCCCTCAGGCTGAGTTGGTCACCATGGAAATTCAAATCATTATTAAATGCCTGATAATACTAATTCCATTGTGCTTTCATGGTCATTTCACATCAGTAAACCAAACACTGTATTAAATTAAATTCTTTATGCATTAAATCTCTTTTTCCACTATATTATAATGTCTGTGTTTTATAAATAATGCAAGTTTGTTAGACATATTTTGGGGCAGAGATATTTTCCTTTAAAATAAAACAATCCTTGGGGTGCGTGAGTGGTTCAGTCATTAAGCTTCTGCCTTCGCCTTGGGTCGTGATCCCAGGGCCCTGGGATCCAGCCCCTCATCGGGCGCCCTGCCTGGCAGGAAGCCTGCTTCTCCCTCTCCCACTCCCCCCTGTTTGTGTTCCCTCTTTCACAGTGTCTCTCACTGTCAAATAAATAAATAAAGTCTTTTTAAAAAAAAATTTAAATAAAGCAATCCTTAAAAAAAAAAAGAAAAAAAGAAAAGAAAACAATCCTATTCTGAGCTTCTATTATTCCTGAGGATCATTTATGTCACGTTTCTATGACTCATAAGTGTCAGAAGGCCCAGTTGCTTTCATCTGGCATGAAGACTGCTCAGAAACCACTGCTATTCACTCAGAGAGAATCGAGTCGAACTGGCATTTACGGTTCTGAAGTCAATGTCTAGAAAGTGTTGCCATCAGTCTCTGGCGCTGGCACTTTTCCTTCCCTCGTCGGTAAACACACACATTTCCTCTACAGCACTCAGATAATGGATCCAAGAAGGCCCAGGACTCATTACTGAAATATTTGTGCCAGATCCTGGATAGGAATTTTAGAGGGTGTTCAAATAATCACTTGAATCTCTATGAATTATGCCTAAAATACACCATAATGGTCATTTAGGCTTGAATGAATTACAATCCCTCAAATCATGGGAAACTCTGTTACCATAGCATTAGCATGTTGTAAATATTTGTTACCATCGTAATGGTGACAGCAGAGTCCTAGATCATCAAAAATTTATTCTCTATTTTTTGTTCTCTCACTCTTCCTCCTAAAACTTGCATACACTGCCTAAGTCCATAGACTGCATTATAGTAAATGTAAGGATGGTTCTAACTCCTACTAAAAATTAAAACTACATCAAAAATAGCAAATCTAAAGATTTACTATTAACAGAAAGATTACCAATAGAATTGAGGTATAAGTATGAGTGGATGTTAAGAGTTTTCTCTGTGGCGAGCTGATAGAAAATACAACCTTCCACTTAACACTGACTCCAAAGCTGTACAGGAAAGGGTTAAAACTGGGACGAACAAAATTAAGAGCAAGACTTCAGGAAAATGAATGGCAGGCATAAAATCAATTTAACCTTAGTTTACTTGATCCATTTAGATTCAAATCCTTTCCTTTACTAGATGTTTCTCATCTTTTCCTTCTTGTCTCTTATCAGGTATCATCTCCCTTCAGCAGAACATTTTCCCATTTCTTCATGATCAAGGATTATGATCTACTCATATAACTCCTCCAGAATGTGGGGCATTTATAGCCAGAAAAAAATTGATAATAATCACAACTACTATATGAAAGAGATTTTTAACAAAACATAAGCACAATGCCAGGCTGGAAACAGGTTTGGGGCAGATGCTTACAAAATGTTTGTCTTGTAAGAATAAAACCTAAAGTGAAGAGAGATAGCTCCACTTGAAGTACATGTTAACATGAACCCCTTCATGACAGTTTTTGGGAGATTTTGTGTCAATTGATTAGATTTGAAGACACAAGAAAAATTATGATTCAAATTATAGATGATTCAAATGTTATCATATAGGCATAGGAGTCAGGGATCTGTGAACATACAAATAACCATTAACTGAGCATACCTATAGTCCAGTTAGTTTAATTACATAATTTAATTAATAGCTGTGTGATAGGTGCTATCATTAAACCACATTTTACTAATGTGAAAAATAAGACCAATTAATCTTATGCACACTTGCCCATGGGAAGTTGATATTTCTAAATAGAGATATTCTGAGTTTTGCAAAAAATAGGTAAATTGAATTATTTTAACAGTTAATTTTGTCTTATTTTTTAACGCCAACTCATTGCAGTTTAAGAAATCTCCTGAGATATTTCTACTGCTACTTTCATATTATAATGTTGAAGGGGTTTTTCCCTAATGTCACTCAGTTCAGTTTCAGCTAAATTTTGTTCTATTATTAGACATATAAATGATACATCTCAACAGAATGCTCACAATCTTTTCACTTCCATTTTACATTTTCATTATTATACAATGACTGTAAAAGGAAATTTTTCATTAAAAGTTAATTTTAACCTAATGAATAATAATGAAAGTTATTTTGATAATAATTCCCAATGTTGACCTCCTCCCAACAAATCTCATTATGAAATTTACTGAGAACACATCATAGACATATAAATTATTCTGAAATTATTAACAATAAACAGTGCTCATTATTGCTAGTAATAAAAAAATAAAAGATGCCAGATAACTGTTTTTAAGAGACATGAGGTATCAATAAAAGATGACCAGGAACCATAGTAGTTATAGCAAAATTACCATCATTTTACTTCCTGAAAGCAAAGTAGTTACAGTATCTCACAGATGAAGCACATTTCTGCTTCCCATTCTGTTTGGTTGGCAATCTTGTTCAATTATGTAGAACAAAGACATTTAAGAACAAAATGGGTCCCTGATCAGCACTAAAGTGAGCTATTGTTTAAAAGAACTTAGGAAAGCCTACTGTTAATCATTTTAAAGTATGGTACATTCCTACTTTTCAAATAGTGTTTTAATTCATACTCCTTAGATGTTTTGTTATGGAAATTCACAACAATTAGATATGAACATTTAGTAACTTAGATCATAAGGTTTAAGGGGTCCTGGGATCCAATCTCCAGAAGAGAAAAGTAACAACTATGTTGTGTCAGGTTTTCATAATACTTTTTTTTTCTTTTTTTCTTTCTTTCTTTCTTTCTTTCTTTCTTTCTTTCTTTCTTTCTTTCTTTTCTTTCTTTTCTTTCTCTCTCCTTTCCTTTCCTTTCCTTTTTCCTTTCCTTTCCTCCTTTCCTTTCCTTTCCTTTCCTCCTTTCCTTTCCTTTCCTTTCTTTCCTTTCCTTTCCTTTCCTTTCCTTTCCTTTCTTTCCTTTTTAAAGAGGAGGGAGGGAGGCAAGGGGCAAAGGAAGAGGAATAGAGAAAGAATATTAAGCAGGCTCCACATTCAGCATGAAGCCAACAGGAGGATTGATCTCAGAACCCCGAGATCATGACCTGAGCCAAAATCAAGAGTCAGATGTTCAACCAACTGAGACACCCAGGCACCCTCACAAAACTTACTTATACAGGAGCGTCATTATTCAAAAAGCCCAATTCAACAATTGAAGATAATATTGTGATTTAGAGCCCTTGGCAAGTGATTATATTACAAGGAATTATAATTTTTTAATTCATTAAATAAATACATATGTATATAAATATAGATAATTGCTATAAAAATCAAGTAGGGCAAAAGGATAGAAAGGGAATGAAAAGGACTGTATCTATATACGATAATATGGTGACTGCCAGAATGTCTAAGCAAGTGATATATAGTCTTGTAACCTTACTGAAGGAGAGACTGAGTTGGAAGATATGAATTACCAGTGTTCCAGGGAGCAGGAATAGCAAGTGAAAAGTCCTGCAGCCTGTTTAGCATGCTTGAGGATAAACAATGTAGCCAGTGGAGAGATTTAAATGTCAATCAGTAGGAGACCAGAGCAGTGACATAAGTAGGGATGGGTCATGCTGGACCTCATAATCAGGGAATAGATTTGGATTTAATTTTGAATATCATGACCAGACATTGTAGGCTTTTGAGCGGAGAAGTCAAATGATCTGATCAGGTTATATATTTTCAGAAGATCTCTCTGGTTGCTATTTGAAGAGCTGACTATGGGACAAGGTGATCAGTTGGGAGGCTACTGAAATGATTTAGGTGAGAGAGATCAATGATTTGATGTCGATAACAGTGAAATATCCTTCAACCATGTTGCACACTTTTCAAGAGCTACTGTAGTTCATTTTTGTCTATTTTTTTCTTCCAGAGTTTGGAGCAGTACTTGAAATACAGTGACATTAAAAAGTATTTTTGAACAAGTGAATGAATAAATGAATAAAATTATGACTTAATAAAAACTTTGAATATTCAAACTATCATTAGCTAAGACAAATGGAAGTAGTGAAAAGTTAGATATAATTTCATAAGATTCCTGAGGCTTATAGTGGAATACATAAGTTGATATGATTATATAAGGGGATAATCTGTTTTAAAGAAATAGATCAAATATAAGAGTTAAGAACAGCTTTTTTCATGTTGAGTTCATAAATAGTGAAATCCAAAAACCAGTGATAAACACAGTGAAAATCTTTAGAGTTAAGACAAAAAGAAAACTGGACAGGACAATTTTCAAATTTCAAAACTAAAAATAAGTGCTTTCTAGAAATACAGATGAGTGGTCTTAAAAATGATTTTATAAAATGCATGGGCATATGTGCACACGCACACATGTACACACACACACACCACTCTAGATGGATTGCGTGAAAGGATATTTTTACCACTTAGAGAAAGATGTTACATGAATTAGGAAACATCACATATTAATTAAGGAACAGCTACCTAAACCAATTGCATTTTTTTCTTAACATCTGGTACTAGTTATTAGATTCATAGTTCAGGGATATGCCATAGGCAGAATACCTTTATTTCAGAAATATATGGGCCTTTTTTTTCCAAATTATATATGAAGAAATGTCAGCTGTATAGCTTTCCAGCTGTTATAGCAATTACAATGAATAATGTGTAATAATATAACAATATGTATTAAATAACATATCAATATCAATTTGTACATTGTTTTTTATATTATATCAAAGGATTCCCTATTTCAGTTCCTTCCACTTTTATAAATAAAGTGAATGATGTTCAAAAAGCATGCTTTTCAGAGAATTAATTGAATGAAAGTCAACTTTATCTGATATCAAGGTAGACCTTTATCATTTCAAATTTGGTTTACCTCTTCCAGGAAGCCTTCCTGACCCTGAAATGTTATGTGAACATACTTCTTCTCTACTTAAATTTGTCTGGTTAATACTAATTCCAAAACAAAGAAATGTAAGATTATGGAATAATAAAGACTCTGGGTTTCTTTGAACATTAGTTAGAGTTCTCCTAACAAATTAAAAGAATCCTCCTAATTTAGTATAACTCTAAGGACATAGATGTACTAGAAAAGATCCCTGATACTACACCTAAGGTCTTAAGGTCTATCCTTCAATCGCCTCTTTTCTGTTTTTATTGTTTTAATGCAAGAAATGTCCATTTCCTGAAAGCTAAAAGCCGTTATCTTCCTCATTACTCACCTGTGGTGTTTAACAACATATTCCCCACCCCCCAATAAATCACTTACTAATTAAAAACAGATATTTAAAATACCTGATATTTCAAATACCAAATATGCCTCAAAGATGTAATTGCCAGAACAAAACATAAACTAACAATATTAATAAAAACATTAACAAAGACATTTAATGAAATGCATGCAACCTATTATGCTAATGTACTTTTCAAAAGATTATTGAGATTTTATGAGGAGGTAGTTTCTGGATTTTCTTATTTTTAAGATAATTTCAATATTTAAGTAGGCCAGACATTTCAAAACATAACTAAAATATACCTAAAACATAACAAACAAATATAAAACATTAGAACACAGAGCAGTGCGAAGTACTTGAACTGGTACTGAGAAGGGAATTTAGAGCCCTAAATGTGTGATCTATAGTAGAAGAGAGACTGAAATTAAGGAACTATGAATCTATTTTTAAAATTTAGAAAAATAGCAGTGAAAGAAAGTCAAAGAAAAGAAATAATACATATAAGACTGTATATCAATGAGAAAAATATAATAGGTAAAATAGAGTAAAAAAATTGTTTTTTGCTATGATTAATAAAATTGACAAGTTCCTAGTTTGAAAGATTAAGAAGAAATGAAGAAAAAAGTACAAATGATATTTGAAAGAAAAAGCAACATAAATTCAAGTGTTGCAGACCTGACATATTTTAGAACATTATGAATAAATTTTTAATAAATATGAATACTTAGATGTAATGGATAAATTGCTGGAAAAATACAGTTGCAGGAGAAATAGACAATCAACTAATACTATAACTATTTAAAAAGTTTAAGGTAGTAGTTAAAAATCTTTGCTCCAAAAAAAGTCCAGGTCCAGGTAGTTTCAGCTACCAGGTCTCTATAATTATTAACAAATATATAATTCTCATATGTAACAAGCAATTACAAAATGTAGAAAAATAGAAATTATTACTCAAGTAATTTCTGAAGTTATTACATTATTACCAAAACTTGACAAGGACTCTATGAGAAAGAAAATCTCATGTCCAATATTCACTCATGAATAAAAAGACTCAAAAATGCCAGCAAACCAAATCCAGTAATAAAGAAAAAGACAGATTTAGTCTAGAATTGCAAATTTGATATCCATTACAAAATCGATAGAAATAATTTACCCAAATAACAGATTAAAGGAGAAAATTTATCTTACCTATTTTAATAGATGCAAACAAACAAAAAACCTTTGATAAAAACAACGTTCATTTAGGTTTAAACAAAAATAAGCCAGACTCTCAGCAAACTAGCTCCAGAAAGCTTAGCAACCATAATAAAGTGTATTTTTATTAAATAGAGACATAAAACCTTAAAGTATGTGTCTAATTTGCTATAGTCAGAATTGTAACAAGTCAAGAGTTGCCTCCAATAATCACTATTCACCATTACACAGGAGTACCTAGTAAGTGCAGTAACTAGAACTAAAAAAAAGAACAAAAATTATAAAATCCAGAATGGAAAAAAAATAAACACTGTCATTACTTGTAGATATTATAAGAATCTTCATTGAAAATTCAAGCTAACCTATAGGTAAATGATTATAATTAATAGAAGAGTTTAGAAAGTTTTCTAAGTTCAAATAAATATTAAAATTTATTAACACTCTATAAACTACCTACAAACAATATGGAATTTCAATAAAATCAATAACACATACAATACCAATATAACATTAGTTTTCTAGGAATAACACTAAAAAAAAATCTGAGAATATAATATAAACATTTCATCTCTACAGATAATAAATAAGCAGCAAATAAATATAATATAGAATGGATGATTCAATACTGAAAAATAGTCAACTATCTCTTAATTTAATTAACCTCTACCCCAGAACCATGTACAAAAATATTTATAGCAACATTATATATAACAGCCAAAATCTAGGAACTCCCCAAATGCCAATGAAGAGGAGATGTTGTAGAAAAATTAAACAATGGTAGAAATGAATCAACTAGAATTACACCCATTGACAGAAATGAATCTCAAAAATAATTTTAAGTAAAGGAAGAAAGTCATACATTATGATTCAATTTTTAGATCAAGTCCAAACACAGGAAAAATGCAACAGTATTTGTTTAGGTATACACAAATAGGTAGTAAAAATCCACACAGATGATCCTTTTCCTTGGTTTAGATATAAAGGCCAAAAATGTTTATTTTGATTATGTACTTGCTTGTATATTTGTGTGCAATAGCCCTTTTATTTATGTTCTATTTCATATAAATTAAAAAATGATGAATTTTAGTCTATTTTGTCATATCTTCCAGTGAATCATATAACATCTTAGCAATAAAAGTTTTTTTTAACTCCATAGAAAATTCACACTTTAGAAAATTTGTTATATTACCAATTTTCTTTGTAAGCCAACTTTCCCTTGGCCCAAATAAGATGAGGACATCAACAGCATGTTTATACAGGATGCAGGAAGAGTTATATGAAGCAGAAATAAATGTGGAGTACTGGATTTTGCATCCAAACTCATCAGCACAAGTGAAGGTTAGTCATACCAAATCAAGTGAAAGAAACTTAGATGAATTAATAATTATAGTTATCATTAGTTGAGTTTATAACATGTCCAAATAATTGGCCAATTACTTTAGGTATATTTTCTTTAGTCCTTACAGCAGTTCTGCAAAGAGTAATATCAGAAAGATAAATTGATTTGCTACTTACACAGCTCATGTAGAGAAAAGTTAAAATCTGAACCCAGCTGTGTCTTTTCCTCTCATAGATGCTTTTGTCATTACTCCATATTGCCCAAATATTATTATTTGATGTCTGACAGTAGGGTATAATAGAGTATGATAAGAACTGATTTTTAATCTAGCTCTGCAAATTATTAGCTGTTTGACCTTGGGTATTAATTAATAAATTCTTAAGGACTCAGTTCTATATTTTTTCTTTTTTTTTCTCTTTTTCTTACAAATTGGGGGTAATAATACCTACTACAGGCCCTGAAGTTTAAATAAAATTCATATGTAAAAGTATCTAGTACAAAATATCTGTTCAATAAATTACAGCTTCAGTTCATTAAATTATGTGAACATCTCCAAAAATTTCAGCATCCTGGGGTTAGGAAGAGAAATAGATGGTTGGATTCATATAGGGCTAATAGAGCAAATAGAAGAAAAAGATAGAGAGCCGGAAAAGTGAGAATGCTGGTAAAGAACTCACTTTCATGACCGTTCACAGGGTCATGGCCAAGATGGGGAGACAATGAAACCTGGAAGAGTCTGGTTCTCCGACAAATAGAGAACATCCTTGGGATGAGCAATTTTAATGAAGTTGGGGGGAGAGAGGAGCTTCATTTGGAGAAAAGGAATGGAAGAAGAAAATGAAAGAGGACTTTAATTAGGTCAATCACAACCAACCCAGAGCAAAGAATAATTCACAGCCTGAACAACTGCATAGCTATTTAAATACTCTCACTCAGATTTTCCTGATGGGATGAGCTTTGAGAAAGGTTGACCAGGAGGACCTCATACTGTGATTAGTCATAGTTTTGCTGCTGATTTGACTTGGAATGCAGTATCTCGGTGCGGCTCAGAAGTATTTACCAAACAAGAGCTTCTCTATTTCTATGACAGCCTTACCATGGAAAAAAAAACAAAACAGAAAAGAAACCACGCAAAAAAAAAAAAAAAACAAAAAAACAAAAAAAAACCACACAAAAAAACAGAGCTCCTCCGGTTGAGTAAAAGCATATGGACTTCCTACCAAATGTTACTCATGTTCATTTGATTTCTAATTATATACCTTTCTGAATTCCTGTTACCAACAACCCAATTTTACAGTCTTTCTACAAAGAATTTTTTCTGTTACTTTTTCCTAAAAGTAAAATGTTTTCTCTATCTCTGTGTAGCCCAAGACTAGAATTCTGCTGCATCTATACAGACCTACTTGATTCTTTTTTAACTGCCTGCCTGTTTGCTCAAGTATTGTCAACCTCAGGTCCCCAGCTCCTGTGATCCACCAACTTGCTGTACCCTCTCCAATGCCTAGAATTGTGGTATCCCTTCAATATTGTTCATTGTCAGTTAGATATTCCTCGGCCCTAACAAATGAATCAAGCTCACGACAGATGTCTACCAAGTCAAGTCTCACTGATAAATCTCAATGTATCCCCAGGAATTATTAAAAAGCAGTTCAGAAATATGAAGTATTATAGATTTCTAAAACTTGTATGTCCTCTTCTTCAGCTAATATTGTAAAAGCTATTCATTATTTGTTTTCTCTCTGAAATTTGAAATTGTTTTAATTCTGTCCAGCATTGACTCCAATATCCCCACGAGACATACCTTACCGTATGCAGAAGAAATGCTAATTAGTGATCCTTTAAGCGACAAATGACACTGCAGTAAGTAAAGTAGCACTTTGGCTTACACTGAACTTCATACCTGAGCGCATAGCCTCTTTCTGAATGCTTTCATAGTCATGCCAGTCCTTTCTTCTCAAACCATCTGTCCATGCATAGAATTGCCCATCTCCCAGGCCCAGTGGAAATGTCTGTGGAAAAGGAAAGTATTCAGAGCATAAAAAGGAGGTATTTCCTTTTGCATGGTAGGTAAACACAGCCCAGTACATAATAGGCAATCAAAGAATATTTATTGAATAATGATTCTTCTAAGTATACTGAAAAGAAAGCTATTGCTAGTGACAAGGTTAATATACATTTTAAAACCCTTTTCCAGCTTTTAAAATAAAAGAATGGGTCACCCACAACCCCTACCATTTCCTATTTTGTTTCACCCAGAGACATTAATAACTCACTGTATCACCTCCTCTGAGCAAAATACTAGTAATGGTATTAAATGGAATTAATTTTGTTTGTGATTTGTACAGTTTCATTCATTTTGATCAAGTATATTTGAATGGCCTGATAATAATATTAGCAACCATTCAGTGAACTCTCACTATGAGCCAGGCACTATGTTAAATACTTTGTGTATAAAAGATTGTTTAATCTTTATGATAGTCTGTGGTTGTAAATCTCCATTTTTCTGTCAATTAAAGTAAGGCCCAGAGAACTAAAATAATTTGAATTCAATCACAGTGGCAAAGTCAGAACTTGGAACAGTTCTGTTAAGACCAAAACTGTGGTCTTAACAACTATTAATACTGTCTCCCATCTAGATTTCTGTTAAAGTATGGTGCATGGTTACACTTGCAGTTGAAATTAGCACCTACTCAACAACTGTCGTCACAACATATGTTTTATGCTTTGTTAAAACCCAATATGTTCCAATGTCAACTTGAAAATTATGTTTGTGTACATTGCTGAAACTACTTTTTTGGTGTTTATTTTTGGTAATAAGAAGCAAATGTTTTGAATGAAATTTATTTTCACAATCTTAATACTCAACATAATGTAAAATAAATGTTTTCATATTCACATACTATTTTTCTTTTATTTGGTTTACTTTCTGAAATAATACGTCTACAGAATGAAGAGAAAAAAATTAAAGTTTCAATTTAGATAAAACAAAAGATGAATAATTTCAATGAAGAAATTTTATTCTAAGAGGCTTTCCAAGGCAAATAAAATGTCTTATTTCTTAGTGTGAAACAGTATGACTATTGTGCTTATGAAAAATTATCTCAGTCCATCTTTGTAGGCTATAAAGGATCCACATGTTTGAAAGGATGAAAATGGAGCTTGGCATAAAAAAAAAAGGTACTTAAAATCAGAAGAAAGATTTGCCAAATCAGATGCCTGTTATCTAGATATTTAAAGGAATTTTTTACAAGATTGGTGTTTTCAGGAAAATGAAAACAATAGAAGAATAAACATACAAGGATGATGATGAGTTTATGTAAAATGTTAAGGATAATAAGAATAAAATTTAAAAGGAAGATGACAAGAAAGAAAGTTATGGAGAGTTAACAGAAAAAAATATGGTAAAAATAGAAGAAAATGGGAAAAATAATTTTGGAAAGAAATTTGGGCTTATAATAGCAAACATTAAAAACATATCATGTGTTTTTTCTAATTGATATTGATTTCATAATTAGAAATTTTACCAAAACTCAGCTGGGAATCAGAAGTTTTAAATAATCAAATAGCTTTAAAATACAAAACTCATGTTTTGTTTCAAACTTGCATTTACAATAATAAACACTGAGCAGTAATGAAAATATCTTACACTGATTCAAATAATACCAATTTATAAACATCACTTTCAGATTAAAATAGATAACTTCAAAATAAATTTTGACATTAAACATGGAGATGTTCTTGTGTAAACTCCAAATATACAAAACTCTCTCTGGTTACCTAGTGGTTCACAAACAGGCCACTGAACATGGAGGGCAAGGAGAGCCCAAGGAAAGAAGCAGACCACTCCAGTATGGTAGGTGACAGGTGTAATAAGCAAGGGAACTTAGATATGAGGCTTGACTTGGGCACCACAAGACAAGTAGATCCTTGCACAGGCCCACAGAATCTTAAAAGTTTATATAGAGACCTTAATTGGGTTCAGTTGCATATGCAGTCTAATAGTCTCAACAACCCCTTACTCTCTCAAGGCTGTTGTTTTAAACAGCTCCTAGTGTGGGAATAGTAGGTGCAGTGTACGTTCCAAGGACAAGGGAGGGGTTCGGAGCCTCCAATTGCCCAGGTCCCATTCTCCTGTCAGCTGGTGGTCATGTCTTCATGATGATCTCCTCCAACACTTCACCCATCTTGACCAGCTCTTACAATCTAACACAGTCCCCCTCTTCTGCAATGTGCCCTATGAAGTCGGCAAGGGTTTTATTAGCATGGAAGTGGTTCATTTGGTTGCTATCTCGCTGCATTGAGGCAGAGGTCACAAGAACAATATAGGCACACACATGTGAAAACACAGGTTAAGATAATGATTCCCAACATTTTTTTTTCCCCCTCCAGGAGCCCCAGCGTCACAACCATTGATTTACTAAGTCCTCTAGGCTGGGGGTTAGAGTGCTCTGGATGTAGTTCCCCCTCACCCAGGGGTGCTAAGTAACTCACCCATCCCAGTAGGACATCTCATTGCAAATTCCAATAGATAATTCCTTTCCTAGGTATAATGGAACATGGTATTCTCAGCAGCATAGCGTGTTGATCCCAAAACTTCCATACCTTTATAGTACTTGGTACCTTGACAGGGGTCCCCAGTCTGTCATATGGGGCAATAGAGCCTACTGGTTGACCATAAAATTGTACTAAAGCTTCGACAGTACTTTAGTCCACCTGGCCAAAGTGGTTTTGTCTATTAGTAATTCAAACTGCTGCTTTAATATTTCCTTTTCTACTTTCTACCAAACCTGTTGTTTTGGGGTTATAGAGGAGATGAAATCTTTATTCAATGCCATGTTCTTTTCCTCAGGCTTGCACATCACGACCTTTGAAATGTAACCCTCAATCACCATCTACTCAACGAGGGTATCCATATATGATACTCAGCTTCTCTAATCCCCTAACAGCAGCAGCCTAGTTTGCACAGAGACAGAGGGAATCTGGGGTTAATTAAGCCAGCGGCAGTGTCCACACAAACAAAGGTATGTTTAGAAGCCCCCTAGGAGGTAGGGTGCCAAAATTTGCTAATATCTCACTGCTTGGGAATGCTATCTTTTGGGAAGTCTGCCCCCGACTCCTTTGGCAGTTGCCTGAGGCATTGTTTAGAACCCACAGAACATGCTGTTACTGCATTAAACAAGTCACTGTATTTCAAGGGCAATGTGTCATCTTTGGTAATATACCATCCCACCCAGGCACTATGGTGCTTGTTCTTCCTATGCGACCAATCTGCTATATCTACTAAAGGGTCAGTTTATGGCTCTTACCTAAGCCTGAGCATCAGCTTGCTGATTGCCAGGTGTCAGTGCCTTTAGGAATCTAGACACAGAAGGCAGTGAGGTTTGCCTCAGGCTATTGCAGGTAAATCCAAATGCGTTTCCCCATATCCTGACTCCACAAGGGCTTATTCATGATCATTCACCCCTCAGGTTCCCATTGTCCAAGCTAAAGAGTTAATCCCTTTAGAACAACCCAACTGTCAGTGCAAAGAGTTAAAGGCCAAGTGATCACCAGCCAAACTGTTAATGAGTTAAGCCCACTGGCTGCTGTGGTTTATTCTTGTTTCCATCCAGATGGTGTCAGTATTGGACTGAATAACAACAGCAGTCTCTGGATAGATAGCCCTGACTAGATCAATCACTAGGAATTTCCCCTGTTCCTTCTCTACAGGCCATTGTAGCCAACACAGAAATAGGGGCAGGGACATTTGGAAGATCTACATCCTCTGCAATGCCTAGTAGCTCCTGCATTCCCAGAAACGGTGGGCTGGCAGACATGGTGCTCCTCTGCTGTAAACAGGCATGCCGCTTAGTCAAAGTGGGATTTTGAGCCAAGGCAGAAGTGGATCAATGCCACTGCCAGGTGGGGAATAAACTTCCTTCGAAACCCTCAAATCCCTACAAAGGCTTGTACCTCTTTCATGTCCTTAGAGGTTGGGTAGCTTCCCCTCACCCAGGGGTGCTAAGTAACTCTGCATCCCAGTAGGACATCTCATCGCAAATTCCAATAGATAATTCCTTTCCTAGGTATGATGGAACATGGTATTCTCAGCAGCATAGCATGTTGATCCCAAAACTTCCATACCTTTTTAGTACTTGGTACCTTGACACCTTCTCTCAATCACAGCTTCTGGGACAACCCACATCTTATCCAACCAGATGACCCTCAGATCTTGCCTGCCACCCCATGATATATTGCAGGGCTGTGCAGGTAGCCTTGAGGAAGCACTTGAAAAGTCCATTGTTGCCCCTCCCACATGAAGGCAAATTGATCTTGTGACTCAGCAGCTAGGAGTATACTGAGAAAAAACCCCAGAAAAACAAACAAACAGAAAAAACCCTTGCTAAGTCCAATACTGCATGATATGCTCTTAGGACTGGGGACAAGGTATCTAAGATGGTGGCAATGTAGGGCAAAGCCACATGGATTGGGAACACTACATTATTTAATTCTCAGTATTCCATGGTCATCAGCCATGAGCCTTCTGGCTTATTTACTAGCCTTATCAGGCTGTTGAAAGTACAATGGGCAGGGCATATAATACCCACTTGGTACAGTGCTTGGATAGTTTCTCCTATTTACTTATACCCCCAGGTAATTTATATTGATTGACAGTTACCAATTTTCATAGGGACTGGTAGACTTACTGGTGCCCAGTTGGTGTTATCCCTCAGCACTGTTTTGATTGCTCTAACCCAGAGGTAGAATTCATGCAAAACGTTTTTGCAGAGTTTGACCTTATAAGGTATCAGTGCTCAATATGTTTTCTGGTATAGGAGAGATAAAAACCTCATACTCTTGGGGCAGGGGGGTGGGTGATGGGTGGAGAATGCCCAATTTGCAGTGTCAAAGCAATCTTCCTAACCATAACCATTTGCCTTCCATAACCACTGATGGCACTGAAGGGGCTGGAAAACTTCTGAGGGTTACTATATATTAGAGAATATTTATCTCTGTATCAACCAGACCCAGCACCTTTTATTTCTGGGAGACCCATGAATAGGGAGCTTAACATGAGGCTTTTGATGGCCTCCAACAGACCTTACCTGGAGGCAATCTTGGCCTGCATCTTATACTTGGGACTTGGGGGCCACCAATCCAAATAGGACTGTATCCCTGAGGCCTCTGCTGGAGCTGGTGGGACATTAGGGTAGTAGGGGCAAGGGGAACAGACCTGAACTGTTATTCATGTTTGAAGGCTTTCCACAGGCTGACCAACAGTGTTGGGTTGCTGTTTTATATTTTCAGGTGGAGCTTCCAGCAGCAATGAGGTCAAACCACATTTGTTTCTGGGTTATTTTGATCAAACCTTTTATAGCTAGCTGACTGGGATAGCCTTTCAGGCTTTCAAGCTCCCTCTCTGTCTCTCTGTCAAGCTGCCTCTCTGTCTCCCTCTCTTTCTCACAGTAAGTTCCCATTCCTAAGATTTGTCTCTCCTCCCCACCCCCGCCATCAGCAATGGATTACCTAATATTATAAATGTCTTGTCCCAGGGCTCAGTTCAGCATAGATATCAGTGTCCCATACCAAGTGCTGGGAACGGACTGGAGAACCCTGGCTTTCATTCCTGCAGTGAATGTGTGAATGTGGCCTGATCGGGACCTTCAAAGACAGGGGCATTGATAGCTTATCCCATTTCCAACTCCCTAAGTTCTTGCTGTACCTCCTCTATAGATTCCCATTCCAGGATCTCACTTGCCCATGGAGATCCTCTCATTGGGTAAAACCTCCTTGCAGCCTAGAAAATCCAATAGATTTTGTGATCAAAGCCCTGATTGACACCACTCAGCACACCCTGGTTGCTTAAGACCACGGTCCACAGCATCTAATACACAGGCCACCCTCCTGGTGGATAGCCAACTCGTAATTTTCCCCACAGATGCATCCTTCCCAAAGACCGTTTCTTTGGTCTCCCAGCTGGCTTGCCAATTGTTGGTTCACAAAATGGCTCCATACACAGAGGGCGTGAAGAGACTAAAGAAAGAAGCAGGCCATTCCAGATGGGTATGCGGCACATTTAATAAGCAAGGAACTTATATACAAGGCTCATCCTGGGCTCCAGAAGACAAATAGATCTCTGTACCCAGCCACCAAATCTTAAAAGTTTTTATGGATACATTAACTAGATTCAGATCTGGATATATTCAGTCCAAACGGTCTAAACAACACCTTACTCTCTTAAGGCTATGCCCTTTAAACAGTGTGGGAATGGTGGTGGAAGGACAAGGGAGGGGCAAGGATCCTCTAATTGCAACGATCCAGCTTGGGGGTCAACCAGTGGTCATGTCCTCTCTACAACCTCTTCCAACATTATCAGGCACATTCTGTTGCCCTTATTTTGATTTATTTGGTGTAGAGAATTCTTAGCAACTGGTAATACAAAGCAGATTGAACAAAACAGTTAATCTTTGCTTTCTCTAGACACTCTCATATGAAAATGACCGTAAAGCATCAGATGAATCAAGAAAGCAGATAGTTAAATTGACATAAAGTTTTTGTAAATGGCTGAGATTACTGAGAGGAAAACACTTTTAATGACACTGGATATTGAAAATATTTAAAATTAGAGGCATCCGGTATTTCTGAGGGCAAAGTTAAAGGTCAAAACAAAATGACTGGTATTTTTGTGCAGGGCAGTTAGACTCTCCTGGGTTCTCTTATCAATTCCAACATCAAAGTGATTTCTGAGAAACATCCACTGCACTCCCCACCCATAGAGTAGTGGATTTTGAATGAAAGAAGAATGTTTCCAGGCTATTAGAAACCATTGAAAACAAGGGTGCCAAGCTGTAGTGAAAATCAAGATTCCATGTAAGTCTATATACCAAGCATTGATAACCAAAGCTTTCTGCTCCAACTTGGCTCCCAGAAAGCTGTCATTTCCTTATACCCCTTAAACAAGAGAAAGATAAATTCTTATCTGGAGAATTGAGTTGAAAGAGATAGGGGTACTCCTTCTAGGTATATACCCAGGCATTACATGGGGAAGTCCTCCTCAACCCATAAAACTTCGTAGTAGTATTTTCACTAATTCACTTATAAGTATGAACAGGTAGCCAAGGATTACCAAATATTTGGGAGAGCTTTTAACATAAAATTCAGAGGGCAAAATAAATAAGAGACATAATAAATTTGAAGGAAACAGAGACAATGTAAGGCTCAGAAAAATTCTTCCCTGCCCCCAAAATCTAAATTCAGTTCCCTCAAAGAGCTTTAAGAAAAAGTTCTTCCATAGAAACAGAAATTAAAAAGAAGAAGAAGAAGAAGAAGCATGTATAGAATTTGAAAAAGAGCTCTTGGAAGATGAAAATGGGATAGCAAACATAGAATAATTAAGAAATAGTTTGAAAAATTGGGCGCCTGGGTGGCTCAGTTGGTTAAGCGACTGCCTTCGGCTCAGGTCATGATCCTGGAGTCCCTGGATCAAGTCCCGCATCGGGCTCCCTGCTCAGTGGGGAGCCTGCTTCTCCCTCTGACCCTCCCCCCTCTCATGTACTCGCTCTCAAATAAATAAATAAGTCTTTAAAAAAAAAATAGTTTGAAAAATTAAGGGCAAGGGAACCCTACTAAGATAAAAAAAAAAGAAGAAGAAGAAGAAATAAGAGCGCCAATGGCAAAGTTATAACATTGAAGGAATGACAGCAAGCCTGGAGATCCTCCAGTCCTGAGTGGCTCTGCAAAAACACAAACAAAAAAACTAAAAACCAAATAGACAAACTTACCCTTTGTTTAGTCTTTTAAAATGTATTAAAAGGAGAGTTACAGTTCTTCCAAAGAGATTGGGGTGAATTAATGATGCATGCATAAAAATATAGGCAAATAAAAATTGAGACAATCAGGCTAGAGGCGATAAAAAATACAATGTACAAGAAATAAAGTATAATTGTAGCACACTATTTGATTCAGGTATGAATACTCTTACCCAAACACTAGTTTAACTAAAATTGGTTTTATAGCTACACCGAAGGTTGAGGGCAAGGGTGGAAAAAGTTAACTAAATACACATTTTATATAGTAGGAAAACAATAGCTAAAAAACAAAAAGAAAAAATCAAGTAACAGTAATACACACATGTTATCTACAAATATAGATGCATATAACAGAGTAAAGATAAAATACTGACATTGTTGCGCCTGGGTATCAGAAAGTATAAGTAGAGGGAAATGGCCTAGGGGGTTGCTGGTTACCATTATATTATGATTATATTTACATTATTTGCAAATATTACTTCAGATAAAAAAATAAATCTCAAAGTTTCTTTTTTTTTTTTAAGATTTTATTTATTTATTTGAGGGAGAGAGAATGAGAGAGAGCACATGAGGGGGGTGGTCAGAGGGAGAAGCAGACTCCCTGCTGAGCAGGGAGCCCGATGTGGGACTCAATCCAGGGACTCCAGGATTATGACCTGAGCCGAAGGCAGTCGCTTAACCAACTGAGCCACCCAGGGGCCCTCAAAGTTTCTTAGACATTCTTGGCAGTTACCAGTACTCCAGCAAGGTGTGTTAGCATCATGAGAATATTTTATGATGGTAGAGGAATCAGGTTAATGCAGATCATCTGAAACGTACTTTAATAAAGGCTATCTGAGGATTTGCTACACTAATACCTCTTCTTATCTGTATCAGTGCTTCTCACAGACTAGCAGCATCAGCATCACCTGGGAACTTGTTAGAAATACAATTCCCTGATCCCAACTCATGCCTGTTAAATCAGAAACTTTGAGAGGGGAGAGACACAGAAATCTACGTTTTAACAAGTTCTTCAGGCGATTCTAAGGCTTACTAAATTTTGAGAACCACTAATCCATATGAACAGGAAAGTGATATGATTATCACATTAAGAAAACATGTCAGACTTATTCACAAAGCATGTGCCATGATCTACCGAAGATTTTTTTTTTTTTTCAGGGCTAATGACCAATAGAAAGATTAAGTGTGTTTGCATCCTTTTCACCTGCCAGAAAGGTAGGTGAATAAACCTAAATCAGTCCCAGTATATTTGTATAGAACTGCCTTGGTTCTGACAGCTTAGCAAATGACCCATCAGTATTCTGACCTTTCCTTTCACATGAGCAATCTCCAGCACCCAGATCCATTTGCTTCTCTCCTGGGTTATATCATGTGTCCTCTCTATGATTACAGTAGTACAGATTATCTCTGACCTTGTAAAATAAATATAATGAGTATCGTACTTTCATGAGGCGTACATTTCAGACCTATCATTCAGTCGGCCATTTATTTGTGAGCACTTTTTGTTTTTCACCTTTTGTTTTTGCAGACTTTTTATTCATTATAGTGTTACTACACTACAAATAATTAACTTGAAAAAATTACCAGGGATGACAGAGACAGAATCCATTAAGTAGAAATCATATGCAATAGAGCTGAATCCTGGAGCCTACTGAAAGATAATATACTTGAGAATGGGTCATGAGAAAAAGTTTCCAAGAGTAAAACATGACTTGTAGACAATGCATTTACCAGAGGTAGCAAACTGAAACACTTTCTGGGGTCAAAAATGTGGCATGAATGGGCCAAAAACTCGGGTGTGCCACTCTAGGAATGGATGGATTCTTGTGTTATCTAACTATTATATTTAACTACTGAATATCTTAAAATACATCTCAGGGGCTGTCTGCAAAATCCAGGTGAATAAAATATCTTGCCCCTTGCCTCTAAATTAGAGTAGTTTTATTTATTATAACTACAGATAGTGATGACATTGAAAAGACACATTTGTAAATCTCTATGAAGAAAAGATTGTCTGTATCTTAAAACCTGTCTTAGGTTTTATAAATCAACAACCAATGGACTTTTATTCTTACAATCAACCAGAAACCTACCACTATACTTGCTCCTTAGAAGACAATGTGATATAGTGGAAGTACTCTGGATCCAGGGCCAGAAGACAAAAATTAAAATATTTTGAAACCATGTGCAGGAAATCTACATTTCCTTTAGGTCCCTCAGTTATGACATATGTGAAATTCATATACGAAATTAGGATAACAAAAATATCTACCTTACCTACCCTAAAAGGTTTTTAAAGTAGTAAATCAGATAAAGTATATGAAAGCCCTTTGCTTATCAAAAAGTGATATAGAAATGCCAGTTGTTTTTTCCAACTAGGCTATTTTTTATAGATATTTGAGTTATTTCCGTTGCCCTTGAAACGTTAGAACACAGTTGCAAAGTAAAATTTATATACCTTTAAACAAATACTAAATTACTTGAGCCAAACTCTATGACAGTAGATGTTAATACCACATAGAGATGGGTGTGAAATCTTATAATGGATGTGATTAAGTTTTTAAGCCACCTGGAAGATGTTGTAAGCTAACAGAACACTAAAAAAAAGCAATATAATGGATGGTATGGACGGGAAAAGGAGATGATGAACATTTCTTCTTATACAATTTTATCCTTATATGAGCCAGATGATGAGTTGGAGTTCAGAAGTATCAAGATCACATAATTAAAAGTCTTCAAGATTGCATGTCTAATAAGAGCTAAACTAGAATGTGAACTAAGTCTGCCTTATGAATTACTAAAAATAAACAAGTGTGGAGATTTGTATGATTCTCTCATTATTCATTTATTCAAACTTTATTACATAAAATAATTTAAGTATATTAGAAAATAAAACTAGAGAGATAAGATGAAGCCAAGAAAAATTCATACACAGGACTTCCGACTTTATGCACTGAGTTATAGGGAATCATTAAAGCCTCTCAAACTGAAGAGTAATACAATGAAATGTTATGCAAATGTTAGTTTTGTTGTTGTTCTAACATCCTCTTTCTTCTTGAGTTTGAACACAACTACAGAACATGCAGTGGGCCTAGAATAATCTACAGAGAATGTTCTGCATTTTTATATACTCACAAAACATTGATAAGTTATTGTCAGAATATAAAATCTTTTTTTTTTTTTTTACTGGACAGAAATCTTGTTCTTTACATTCTTTGTAAATTCTCAGATGTGATGTTAACATAATTCCAAGATAATAATGAAATAAAATAAAATAAGCCTTGAGCTGGTATCAATCACTGAAACCTCTAGTCTCCCTCTTGACTTTGTAAAGATGGTGTCTAAAGGGGAGTTGAGAACTCAAACGTATGAAGCAGGAAGGAGGCTGAACTAAGGAGTTCAGCTCATATTTTAGATTTTAAAATTTTCCAACAGCATCTGGAAATCTGAATTGCTATATAAAATATCTTAATTTTAAAATGTTGAACAAATTCAAATATTTACAAAATACATTGTGTAAGATTATATCTTCAAATATCCAGGCTACGGTTACCATTCCCAAACCTATGCTAGGCTTATGCCACAATCTTAATCTTGACGTCACTCAGTTGCCTTAGAAATTGATGGTATTGTCTTTTATCTGCTGTGAAGTTGGCTGAGATTACCAAGACCTTGAGCATATAAACCTATCCTCTGTATTTGCATTGGTATATCAACTCCTGAGAGCACAGAATGATTTTCACGTATCATGTTAATAAAACTCATATAGTCTCTCTACGAGGGGGCTGTATAGATCATTATAACTAAAGACAAACACTGAGGCAAGATTGGTGAGGAGATCTGCAAAAGTGAAAAAGTCAGAGAAAGAGTAAGTTCTGGTGAATGGTAACTAAATAGAGCTCTGGTTTTTATTTTGAGCATGAAAAAGACAAAACAATTGAGTGGCATCAGCTCAGCATCCCAGATAAGATAATTTCTTCCTGATGATAAAGTTACACTGATCGCACAAGTTGCAGAACGAAATTGTGTCATATAGTAATGGTTACTTTTATTATACATATTCCTGTATGGAATTGATTTTCAAAGAAATAAAAAAGGATACTATCATACTTATGTTATAGTAATATCAACATTTTATTTTAAATAACTATATTCATGTAATACAAGGAACACACAATTTGAAAGTTCTACTAACATCTGCTTCCTGTTCCAATCTCTCTGAAACTATTTTTAATGAGATTTTCTTTCTTTGATCAGTGGGAAGATTTAAACATTTTGTTTGCAAAGACAAAGGTCACGGACCCTCATTTTATGACTTCTTGGGGTGTTTGTGAAGAATTTCTGAAGCGGCCTCCTTATTTAGATCAGACACATGTCTGGGTAGCTGAAAAAGAAAGAAAAATGAATTGTGTTTTAATTTTGTTCCCCATATTGTTACTTCATACATCTCATTAACCTTACAACCAGAACTAATTGTCAGTAAACAGAAGTTTCTGTTAGTAACCAGAGAGATCAGTAGCAAACTATTCTCCTGTGAATAGAGGACAATACTGTTAAAGGTAGTTTCTTGTTGTTGTTGCTTTTTTTTTTTTTAGTTAAAGAAAATTAGCTGTAAGTGTTTGATAAAAGCTTCCCTGTTATTAAATAGGAGTAAGAACTCAACAGTAACCATAATCCAGCTGACATACTATATTTCTGTTTAAGCACATAAGGTAGAATAGTTGTGTTAGTGACCCTCAAAATTACTGTAATTTTTACTTTTTTCCACCACAACAGAAACATGTTAACAGGAAAGCCCTCCTTATCCCTGATTGCTATGCAGCAGCATACCTTGGAGAAATATTCAGGAGATCAGCATCTTACAAAAATGACAAATTTCCTGAGATTTTTTTTTCCATATCAAAGTGTTCACTTTGTGTTTCCTAAGGGGAAAGATTAAAAAAAAAAAAAAAAAAGAAAAGAAAGAAAGAAAACTTAGTATAGAAGTGGACAGCATTTCTGTGAAAATTTAAAAGCAAAGAAAGATCATGTCAAAAAAAAAAAAAACATATTATATTAACCTTCAAGAATCACCTGGCCCCCTGGTGAAGGAGATTCCATACACTTGCAGTTTTCTGGAGGTATAAAGCCTGGGTTTCATGACCCCCTGAACTTTTCTTCAGAAGGACATCATATGGTGCCTCTAGAATTCCACCCTATCAATTCTTCAAGGAAAAAACATAGCATCCTCAGTTGTTCTCCAGAATCAATATTATCTTAAAATGTGACTCTATTTTTCTTATTAATCTGCACTCACTGTGCTATGTCTAAAGGGAAACATGTAACACAGAAAGATGAAATGAGGATTAGAGAGAAAAAGCGAAGATCTTTTGTCATGGTAAGTATGAGAGTGACAAGGAAACCAAAATAGAGTGCCGATTCTTTCTCCAAGTTGCATATGTCACCTGGGTGCTTTTATGTAACTACTAATAAAGTAAACATCAGAATAGCACTAAACTCAGAATTACAACTGAGGATAGACAATTAGTTCATAATTAAGAAATGATTAAAGATGGCTTAGTCATCTATTTCAAACCCCTAAAATATCATTGTATAAATATATGCTGAATTCAGGCATTATTATCATTTTCATAATAACTAAAATCATCAAGGCATCAACCATATGCATGCAAATGTAGATAAGACCTCAACATTACCTTCAGGAAGGTCTTTTCTACTTTTAGTATTGTTAGAATTTTAAATGACCTTGATAGTGATAATTTTAAATTTTTATCTGAAGGAAATTTTCTTAAATGGTGAAGACAGTTGTAATATACAAACTTCATACTTGGAAGACTCGAAACTGTTTTTGAGCCTGTCTGTCTTAACAGCTGAGCTGGTGTTTCAAGTTAGTTCCATGTTCAGGAAAATTTAGTAAAGGTAACACAGTCATTCTGAAACATCAAAAATATAACAACTATTTATTTTCAGTTGTATCACAACCTAACAAACAAATTTATATATAATGGATCATTGGCAAATCAGATTTATTGCTGAGAGATAGAGAGCAGAGGGCATTTTCCCATGTTCCCCTTCCACTATCAGTATTTTAATGCTGGTATAATTTTATTGAATCTGCCATTCAGCTGGTCAGTCAACAGGTATTTATTGAATGCCTGCTGTGATACTAGAAATATAATTGTCAGCCAGACAAAATTGTATCCCTGGGGGACCTTATCTTCTAATAGGAGGAGGCATTCATTGAGCCAATATTAATTGAGCATCTACTATGTGCTTGGCATCATCCTAAGTATCTGAGATTTATCAGTGACTAATGCAAAGAAAGATTCATGTCCTTGAGGGCTTTACACTCTAGAAAGGTGATATTTTTAAAAATACATAATAAACAAATGAACTTTTTAAGATTGCCTTCAATGAGGTCTTCTGTACTTTATTAATTTAAGTAATGGGGGATGTGGGAGGAAGGCAGGGGGCAGAGATGAGCTGAGTTTGGGACACACTGAATTTAAGATGCCTAAGACCTAGAAAAAGGGATTCCTGGTAGTAATTGGATTTACTGGTCCAATTGAGCAATAATTTCCCACTGGAAAATTTCACTCTAAAAATTATTTATGCAAAGTATTTCATTTGAATATAGAGAGACCTATTTTTATGTGGGTGGGCAAACATCTTTTCAGAAAGAATTGCCAATGCTTTTGAATATCCAAGCCAGGTTGCTTGTAATAGTATTGATGATCTAGCATAAATATAATTTGTCTACAGTGTTTGGGGGAAGGAGGGAATTTCCACTTCTTTAAATACCAGATGATAAAATGTCAGAACTGGACAAGTAGAAGAGAAAGCACTTAAAATCTAAATCTTAAAAGGGTCTTGGATCATGACTTTCACACCTAATTATTTCAAATACCAGCAAAGATGTTTTCCAAGCTCTTAATTTAGAGTATCTTATTCAACAAATTGTATACATGAAAGACAATAGATCATTGTGTTTTCCTGGTATCTACTCTGTACTCTGAAAATAATTTACTTATGGGAAATAACTTTGATTGTTATAATTACAGCTTATAGTCAAAAGTTTTTAAAATTAGAACTAAATTTAAAACACACTATTTTATGGAGCATAGATATGAGATTGACTAGCTTATTATTAAATGTGAAAAAGAAAGATTTATCTGCATTTGGTCATGAAACAAAACAAAGATCTGCATAGTATTTATCATTTCTGTGTTAAGGGTGTCAAGTGCACAACGATGCAATTTGTTCTACTTTACTGCCTTTGGTATCTTGAAAAGTATTAATGAAGGAAGTATTTCATATTAATAGTAAGTAGAGATATCAAGGAGTAAGAATACAGTAAAATATTTTACTTTTATAATTAGGATTACTCTTTTGTCTATACGCTTTAAGGATAGATGGCCAACACATACTTGTATAATCTGAGATACTTTCTGATTGCAAAGTGATCTAATCTATAAATGTGACTTTGGCTAAACTCTTTAGTATACATCTTTCTATCATCCCAAATATCTGAAATAGATAATTCCTGATTCTCTAGAGAGATAAAATAATTAGTAGTCAAGAGCACAAATTCTAGTGTCTCACCTTCTTACTCTATAAAATAAGAATAACAGAACTTATCCCACATATTTGTAAGATGAAGGTAAGATTCACTTGTAAAACAGCCATCATAGTACTTAGCACATGGTAAATGTACATAAATACACACACACATATTCAACTGATGGAGAACTTAATTATATTTTCAATTTTAATATAAAAATCATAGATTTTCAAGTTAATATTTTGTCAAATACAATAAAGCTATTACAGAAAAACTTAATGTAAAAATTAGTAACCTTATGTATCTAGGAAAATAGATTGCTTCCATTCAAAGTCTTGAATATTCTGGTCTTCCCAACTGCTATAAACTTTTAGACCTTTAAAATTTCTCTAATATAACTACTCTAAAAATGAATTGTAAAAAATGACCATAAGGGATTTCTGGTTTCAACTTAAGCCTATAGGGAGTTTGAAAGTTGTCACCCTTGTCCTTACTACAAGACTGAAACTAAGCAAACTTTTCTTGGACCATCAAAGAATTGAGGCTTCAAGGGAAACCATCACCCAAAAATGACAGGTGAATAGAAAAAGCCACAGCCAAGATCTCTTTACTTGGAACAGAAGATGCAGGAGCCATAAACAAGCAATAATTAAATGATAATTTTGATGAATTGATGGAAACTAAGTATGGACCATCAGGAGAATCAGAAACACTTGGATTTCGAGTCCCTGGATTTAGGAGTCCCCATCCTTTCCTGGGTTTTACTTCCAGGAAAGAAGGTATCGTGTCATTATGTTGAAAAGCCATAAAGATCCTCTTATGGCTCTTTTGGAAGAGAGGAAAAGCAACATGTGTAAAATATGCCTATATTGTTCTCCATAACAAATACCTACTCTCCAGGGGAAAAGAGAAACTGACTACCAGAGACTTACCCAACTTGGGGAAAGCGCTTTTCCCTGAGGATTCCAGTTTACTCTAACTTTCTTGTATCATGTAAGCAGAAGCGAAGAAAGCCTTGTGAAAGTCACATTCCACGGAAAGGCCCACTAAAAGACTGGGATTTAATTGTAAGGTTATAGGACACTTACTTTCCCCCATCCTTACCACCATACCAACAGGGCTCAAGTGTAATAACTGGATTATAGTTGAAAGACACGGTTCTACCCAAAGAGCAGTTTTCTCAGGGAAGCCCAAAGATAGAGGAGAGACCAAAACAGGGAACAGGGACACTAGAGGAACTTGAAGTTCCTGACCTGGGCAGCTAGAGTAAACATTAAGGACAACCCAATTCTTAGCCACATAAACATAAAACCTGGTAGTAGAGACCTATTTATCTCACTTCCTATTATCTTATATATTGTGTCTGGCTTTTGACAAAAAAAAACTGAAAGGTATGCAAAAGGCTAAAAAAAAAAAAAAGGAAGCAGTAGCAGCAGTCTGAAGAGACAAAGCAATCATCAGAACCAGATCCAGAGATAACATAGATTTTTCAATTATCAGAAAGTGAATTTAAAATAACTAATGTCTTAAAAGTTCTAATGGAAAAAGCAGACAATATGCCAGAATACATAGGAAATGTAAATAAAGGTGGAAACTCTGGGAAAAAATCAAAGGGAAATGCTAGAAATCAAAAACATTAATAGAAATGAAGAATGTCTTTGAACCTCATCAATAGATTGGACATGGTCAAGAAAAGAATCAGGGGGCGTAAAGCTATATGGAGACTTCCACCACTGACATTCAAAGAGAAAAAAAAAATGACAAAAAAAGAAAGAAAAGTAACAACTGAACTATGGGAGAAAAAATTTTTTGAATTAATAATCACTGATAATTTTCCAAAATTAATGACAGATACCAAACAAAAGATCCAAGAAGCAACAGAAGAAAGTAACAAGCAGGACAAATACCCAAAAATCTATACCTATACATATCATATTCAAACTTCAGAAAAACTGAAGATAAAGAGAAAATCTTTTAAAAAGCCAGAGCAGGAGTGAGGGGTAAAAGTTCTGTGCCCAATTCCAATGGATGTGGCTTTTTCCCCATATCCAGCAATTCTCCAACACCAGCTGAAGTCCCACAGTTCAACTCAATTCTGATACTATCTCCCAGAGATAGCACCAATTCCACACGTTAAAGGTTCAGTCCTACGTGAATGCCCCTCACTACAGATGTCAATTACAAGCCCAAGTCCTTCTGACCCACTGGCTAGAAATCAGAGATTCCTACACCTCCTCCTAGGGTTGATTAATTTGCTAGAGTAGCTTACGAAACTCAGGAAACCCATTTACTCACTAGATGACTGTTTTATTTCAAAGGATATTAAAGGATACAAATCAACAGCCAAATGAAGAGATCTACAGGGCAAGTCCAAAACAAAAACTTTCTGTACCCATGGAGTTTGGAGCCTAGCATGGTGGCATGTAGAAGCATTCTGGTTCATTAACCTGAAGTTCTTCAAACTTCCTCTTTTTGAGTTTTTATGAGCTTCATTATATCAGCATGACAGATTAAATCACTGGCCCTTGGTGATTTATTCAACTTCCAGCCCCTTTCCTCTTCTTGGAAATCAGGGAGTGGGACTGAAAGCTCCAACCCTCTATTTGTTATTGGTTCCCCTGGCAACCAGCCCCCATTCTTTGGTGCTTTCTTTTTTTAAAAATTTTTTTGAAGACTTTATTTATTTGAGAGAGAGAGAAAGAGAGAAAACGAGCACAAGCAGGTGGAAGGGCAGAGGGAGAGGGAGAAGCAGACTCCCTGCTGAGCAGGGAATCCAATGGGGGGCTTGATCCCAGGACCCAGGAATCATGAGCTGAGCTAAAGGCAGACACTTAAACAACTGAGCTACCCGGGCACCCCTCTTTGGTGCTTTCCAAAAGTTCCCTCATTAAAACTTTGTTGTGGTGTAGAGGGGCTTGCTATGACTAACATAACACCCATTTCACCTTCATGGCTTTGAAGTGTCTTCAGGAACCGAGGACAAAATATTATAACAAAAGATGTTCCATTGTTCTTACCACTCAGGAAATTCCAAAGGTATTAGGACTGTGAGCCAGGAACCATGGGAAAGACCAAATATATATGAGACATATATATATATATATATATATATATATATATATATCATATCCAAATGACCAAACATATATTTCTTATAAATCACAATATCACCAGGGAGTGTGGCAACATCTTACCTACAGAGGAACAGGGATAAAACTTTTCTCTAAAAGTCAATTTTGGTCAGAAGCCATGAAAGCAAGAAGGAAAGGGAGTGAAATACTAAAAGTATAAAAAGAAAAAAAAAAAGAAACACCAACATAAAATTCAATATCCAGTGAGATTATTTTCCAGAGATGAAGACAAAATAATGACTTTTTCAGACAAACAAAAACTGAGGAAATTCATTGCCAATAGATCTGCCCAGCAAGAAATGTTAAAAAATTCTTCAGACAGATGGAAAATGATATAGTTAAGAACTCAAATTTGTATAAAGGAAGGAAGAACATCAGAGCAGGAATAAATTAGGGTAAAATTGTTTTTTCTTATTTTTAATTGCTCTAAGAAATAATGGTTTATTTAAAATATTAATAGTAATGTATTGGATAAATATAGCATATGGATGTGAAACAAATGATAGCCATATCATAAGTGAAAGGAGGGAAGAATTGAGAAAAGTCCATTATAAGAATCCTGAGTTACATACAAAGCAGTATACCATTATTTTAATGGTGGACAAAGATTACTTAAAAATTAATAATGTAAACTCCAGGACAACTAATAAAAATTTTAAAAGAAGTAGACCTCGGGGCGCCTGGGTGGCTCAGTCGGTTAAGCGGCTGCCTTCGGCTCGGGTCATGGTCCCAGGGTCCTGGGATCGAGCCCCACATCGGGCTCCCTGTTCAGTGGAGAGCATGCTTCTCCTTCTCCCTCTGCCTGCTGCTCTGCCTCGTGCTCTCATTCTCTGTATCAAATAAATAAATAAAATCTTAAAAAAAAAAAAGGAGTAGACCTGATACCTAAGACAGGAAATAAATTGAAATTATATTAAATAATCAAAACTAGAGAAGGTAGAAAGGGAATGGAAAATTACTGCAACAGACAGAAAACAAACATGGTAAATAAATACACCAATTAAATGACAGACTGTGAGTGGGAAATCTCTGTACTTTCCTATCAATTTTGCTGCAAATCTAAAACTACCCTAAAAGATAATGCATATAAATAAATAAGTGAATGAGTGAATAAAAATATAATAAATAAATAAATTAATTAATTAGTTAATTAATTAACAGGCAAACCAACCAACCAGTTAAACAAAGAAACAAAAATTAACAACAAATACCCACACAATGGAGATAATTCAAAGGGACGCAAGAACCAACTGCAACTCTTCCCAAATAGCCAAGCTAAAACAATGTGAACACAAAGTAAAGAAGATAGTATCAGATTAGAACACAATGTATTCATTAAATGTCCACGAGACCATACTGATATAAATAAATGACTGAATAAGTATATAAAGTAGAAAGAGACAAATATTCTGTGTAGAGAATTCCAAATTATTTATATAGATTTCCCACCCTCAAGTAGGTGGAACATAACTCGCCATTCCTTAAGTGTTGGCATAGTGACTTTGTTCCAAGGAGTACAGTATGAAGGGGTTAGGATTGGACGTAAGAATTTTACAGTGGGAGAAACCTGACAAACATGCTTTTAGCCAGATGATCAAGGTCACCAAACATTGATAGTGATGAGTCATATCAATTGTGGTATTGATAGGTGGTCATATCAAATGTGGTATTGAAAACAGTGGTATTCTGTACCTTGATATGATGTCATGAACATGGCACTTTACCTCAAAGATCCTCCTCCCTAAAATCCATAACCCCAGTTTAATTATGAGATAAACAGCAGACAGTTCCCAATAGAGGGCCATTTTACAAAATACCTAACCAGTACTTCTCAAAACTCTAAAGGTCATCAATAATAATAAGTAAAGTGTAATAAACTGTCACAGCCAAAAGGAGCCTAAGGAGACAGGCTGACTAAATGTAATGTGGTACTCTAGAATGCATGCTGGCACAGAAAATAGCTATTAGGTAAAAAATTAAGTAAATATTAATACAGTATGGACTTCAGTTAATAAGAATATATTGATATTGTTTCACTAATTGTAATAAATGAATCCTGCTAATGCAAGATGTTAGTAATAGGAGAAACTGTTCTGGGGTTATGAGAACTCTGTGTACTCTCTTTGCAATATTTCTGCAAATCTAAAACTGTTATAAACATGAAGTTTTTTTTTTAATTTTTATTGTTATGTTAATCACCATACATTACATCATTAATTTTTGATGTAGTGTTCCATGATTCATTGTTTGTGCATAACATCCAGTGCTCCATGCAGAACGTGCCCTCTTTAATACCCATCACTAGGCTAACCCATCCCCCCACCCCCCTCCCCTCTAGAACCCTCAGTTTGTTTTTCAGAGTCTATCGTCTCTCATGGTTCGTCTCCCCCTCCAATTCCCCCCCTTCATTCTTCCCCTCCTGCTATCATCTTCTTCTTCTCCTTTTTCTCCTTCTCCTCCTCCTCCTCCTCCTCCTCCTCCTCCTCCTCCTCCTCCTCCTTCTTCTTCTTCTTCTTCTTCTTCTTCTTCTTCTTCTTCTTCAACATATAATGTATTATTTGTTTCAGAGGTACAGGTCTGTGATTCAACAGTCTTGCACAATTCACAGAGCTCACCATAGCACATACCCTCCTCAATGTCTATCACCCAGCCACCCCATCCCTCCCACCCCCCACCACTCCAGCAATCCTCAGTTTGTTTCCTGAGATTAAAAATTCCTCATATCAGTGAGGTCATATGATACATGTCTTTCTCTGATTGACTTATTTCACTCAGCATAAAACCCTCCAGTTCTATCCACGTCGTTGCAAATGGCAAGATCTCAATACATTAACAAAAGAAAGAACAAGAATCATATGATCCTCTCATAAAGTTTGTTTTTAAAATGACCGTAAGTCTTTTAATTTTGGAATTTTAACAATACTTATACTTTTTATACTATTAAATCTATCCATTCGATGAAGTGCATACTTGTCTTTTCAATTCATGGCACTGTTGTCAAAATTTCTCATTCTTTACTGTGATGTATGTTGGCATAATTAATGGCTGTGAAGTGAATAATGGGAAAAGATGGCATTGGCTTTCTCTGTGTTGTACTAGTTTGCATTTAGATGATGATAAACTATTCATTTTAATTATTTTTATTTACTTACTTGTCTTGATACCATTTAACATTTTAATGTACCAATGAACCTTTTTGCCAGCTTGACCGGGAAATAGAAATCCATTCAGCAAAGTGAATTTGCAGAAGGGCAAATATAAATTTGAATAAAATGAAAATTAAACCAGCAGGCTCTATCCCTTAATTATTAAACCTCTGAATAAGTAAATGAAACAGTCTTACTAATAGAATTCCTTATTTTGATCCTATGCTATCATGCCCATGTTGAGAGAGAGAGAGAGAGAGAGAGAGAAAAGTATGTTTATTTCATTAAGTTACATTTATGGTCATCAGTTAAAACACTGGAGGTTGATGTCAGTTTGTCTTTGTTTTTCCTTGTGTGGATATTGTTGCTATGATTCAATAAAATGTAATGTTAAAATAAGTAAAGTCTGTTATTATTTTTTAAATGTCTGCTCTTCCAGAACTATTTCATTTTTTTTTTTTTTTTGACCAATGACCCTGGGTTCTCCCTCTTTAGAAAGATAGTCAGAATGTGTAAATTTTCAAATGGGATCTTTTAGATTATATTACATTGATGTTTTTGGGGGGACTCATTAAGATCTATCTCCCAGTGGACTTAGGTACCAGCTATATAGTCTGAACTCGCAATGGGTAATTTCTAGAAAGCTGAAACATCTCACCATGAGAGACTGGATGGACAGAATTTATCTTTGCAATTTTGCAACATGTAAGGTTATAAGATTATTTGTGAATTTTGAGACACGTAATCATATAGAAAAATGAAATCACTTTAATAACAACTTGACCAAATTTTCTCCTTGGTAACTAGACATCCTTGTAACAGCTTTTTTTTTTTCTAGAATAGACGGTAGAACCAAGAAAAATAAAATAAAATAAACAGAAAAAAAAAGAACTTGAGAATTTCTGTTGTCTGTTTCTCATGTATTTTGAGCAATTATTTATGCTTAAAAAAACTTTTTGTGTCTTCCGGTAATTTTCACACAAAGCTAAAAAGAATAAATCCTTTCTTCTACTTATAAAAGCCATCTAATTATTGGAAGTTAATGGTTCTTCAGTTTTTCACACAGACGTGATTACCAGAGACTTCATCATCCTTGTCAATCTGCACGTATTAACAACCATTCTCATCTGTCATGTCCAGGTAGAGTCTGACCAAACCAAGAAGAGGCAAATTTAACTTCTTGTTCTGAAACCAATATTTCTGTCAAAGCAGCATGAGGGACACTCTATGTTCTCACCTATAAAATGTTTTTTTTTTTTTTTTAAGGATTTTATTTATTTATCTGAGAGAGAGAATGGGAGACAGAGAGCATGAGAGGGGGAGGATCAGAGGGAGAAGCAGACTCCCCACTGAGCAGGGCGCCCGATGTGGGACTTGATCCCGGGACTCCAGGATCATGAATTCAGCCGAAGGCAGTTGCTTAACCAACTGAGCCACCCAGGCGCCCCTAAAATGTTTTTTAAATATAATTATGTTTTATGGTCTTAGAGGTGAAATAATTCACAAAGCCTCCCAACTTTGTGGAGTATAAACAGTACACCATCACAATTCTCACCAATGTTCTTCAAAAAAATAACAAATGGTGCAAATGTGAGAAGGCCCTTCAGCAGGTGCGGGTCTGTTGAAATTCAGATATTTCTTGAAGTTTAGTCATATTTTTGTAATGTTTCCAGGTTCATAATGAAATGATTTTGTTTCATTTAGTTATGCTTTAGGAAATTGGTATTTTTATTTTATTTTGTTTTATTTTATTTTTATTAAAATATTTAATTAATTTATTTATTTGAGAGTGAGAGAGAGAGAACACAAGTCAGGGGGAGAGGCAGAGGGAGAGGACGAAGCAGACTCCCTGCTGAGCAGGGAGCTCAAAGTGGGGCTTAATCCCAGGACCCTGGGATCATGACCTGAGCCGAACGCAAATGCTTAACCAACTGAGCCACCCAGGCGCCCCAGGAACTCAGTATTTTTAGTATTACATTGGTTATATATCAATTTTTTTGCACTCCAGAAATTCCAGTTCTGCTATATGATTTTATGATTTTATATTTAGAGCGATGATTGATTTACTAAATTAATTGAAAATGGAAAGAAAGTAGAAAACAAGTACAAAAGGATACTTTCCATTATCTTAAATTTACTGGGGAAAACTAGACAGTATCATTTAAGGTCAATCTCCAATGATAGTCCAATGTCTAACATGTACAGGTCAGGGGTCCTACTCTGTAGTGCTCTTGAGCTCCAGCATGACATCCAAATGATATCAACAGGAATTGAACAAAGAACTAAAATACCATAATCCAACTAATTATAGCCTCCCATTAATACTGAGTTTCTCACTCTGTCTTTTATTCACTTAAAAGGTGATTGTCCCTGTTAAGAATTGGAGAAAACTTGGGGCGCCTGGGTGGCTCAGGCGTTAAGCGTCTGCCTTCGGCTCAGGTCATGATCCCAGGGTCCTGGGATCGAGCCCCACATCGGGCTGCCTGCTCCACGGGAGGCCTGCTTCTCCCTCTCCCCCTCCCCCTGCTTGTGTTCCCTCTCTCACTGTCTCTCTCTCTCTGTTGAAAAATAAATAAAATCTTAAAAAAAAAAAAAAGAATTGGAGAAAACTCTAAACAAGCATAGGGTTCAGGAAAACCTCTATAAATAATACAGAATGAATACATAGTCTAATGAACGGATGTTAATAGAAATTACTGTGGCTTAGGAATAGTTCTAAGAAACTTAATGGTGTATCACACAAAAATGTGCCTGGCCCTATTTTAAGGGCTTACATTAATTAATTTATTTAATCTCTAAAACTCCATTAGACAGGACACAATGACTATCCTCTTTTTATATGAAGAAACTGAGCACAGGAAATTCAATAAGTCAGTACGTTCCAGGTCACACAGCTAGTAACAGGCAGAGCCAGAGTTTATATGTTCTTAGTCTGGCTCCAGACCTGGTTTTAACAACTATACCACCAGCTTCTTGGACAGAGGTGTTGTCTTGGCTCTGCCAAAGGTTTATTTAGGAAAGGGAAGCAAATGCTTACCCTCTTCAGAAAAGGTTGCCCAAATTGTGATTAAAAATTAACATTTCCAAACAGAATTCTGGAAGCTTCCTTTACTTGCTGGAGTCAGTTTCCATTTGCTCGTTCAGAAAAGGGCACTACCAACTGTCCATCGCTTTCACTGTCTCTCCTGACAATGACAAAAGCATCCCTACTTGGTCCCCCAGATTTCCCTGTTCTTCTGTAATCCATTCTCCACAAAGATCCAAAGTAGGCTTTTCAAAACATAACTCAAATCCTGCACTTTTCACTTACAACCATTTAGTGAATTAATTCATTATGCTTAGATTGAAATCCAAAGTGCTTACCAAAACTTAGGAGACACCAGCTGATAGTAAGCACATGATACACATTATGTCTCTTAGGACTATTCCTAAACTAGAGTGCTTCCTATTAAAACCCACTGTCATTTAGAATATATATTCATTCTGTATTATTTATAGAGGTTTTCCTGAACCCTATGCTTGTTTAGAGTTTTCTCCAATTCTTAAAGGGGGACAAGTACTGTTTAAGTGACTAAAAGACAGAGTGAGAACCAAGTTAATGAGAAGCTAATTAGATCCTACGTGACCCTACAAGATTCTGAGCTTTTCCCTCTGCCTGGCATACTCCTTTCCCAAGTGTTCATACGACTGTCTCTTTTCTCATCACTTAGGTCTCACTTCAAATGTCACTTACTAAAAAATGCCTACCTACCCCCAATCTTATCCAAAGTAGTCCCCTCTGTCACAATTTATAATGTCACATCTGTCACCTCTCATCTCTGAAATAGCTGATCTTACTCCTATTGGCAATGTCAGTACAAATTACTACAAGGAAATGATATATTAATATTTATATAACTAATGTAATTATATATAATTGTATATATTAATTACATATATATGTAAATATATCTCCACTCATCCAGGACTGGTAAGAACATTCATTATAAGGGAATATGTTTTATCGTTAAACACCTTGAACGTCTTTACTGTCTTTTCCTTCCTGAGCCCTCCTTTCATTGTGTTCTGTGGTCTCTTACTCTCTCCCTGCACTCACATCATTTGGACAGGTGTTTTGTTTTTTTATTTGTCTGTTTGTTTGTTTTTGTTTTGTTCAGATCATCACTGCTGACAAGTTGAGGAGATACAACTGTCCTTGCGGGAGGCTAGACTATTTAAAGGGGCTTGTCCAGGCAGAATTAGAATGTACTTCTGCTGAGACCCAGTGGAAACAGTAAAGGAAGCTTCAATGTTCTTTCAAGAGACATTCAGTTCAATTTTTTCTCTTTACATAATAAACTTCCAGATGCTTTCACCCACTTCCAGAAACACCAGCTATAGTCTTAATATGTGTAAATGCGAAAGAAAAAGCAAATGTTTCCTCTATCTGACAATTTCAATCCATTGATGGGAGAGCTGGTAGAGGTGCAAAAGCAGCAAGATGAAGAGCTGCGGAGAGCTCCGAAGTAGAAGATGTGAAGACATCTCGGCAACAGACTTCCAAATAAAGGACAAACATCACAGAGGTAGAGTAAATCTTCCGGCAGCACTGCCTAAACCTTCCAGAGTGTACTTTTGAGTTTGCGAATGGTACTGGAAGTAAAGAGAGGTAAGAAACAAAAGATGAGCATCTTCCCCTTGTCAGAACGGTCCTTTGACCTAACTTCAATACATTATGCAATATGGGGATTAGTGAGATGTTAGTCTGGAGCAAGGGCAGGCCTGGCCATCTTTTTCATTGCCCAAAGGGGTCATAACCACACTTAAAACTTGGGCGGGAGCACAAGTCTTAGTCTCTGAACAATTCATCTTCATTTCCATATCATATCTCCCACCACTAGCTAAAGTCTTCATCTGGAAACTCTTCTATAAACTGTGTCTGTTCTTATGTAATTTTTCCTGTTTCATTTTGCACATCCTCGATTTTTTTCACTGACTTTATTGTTTATGCATTCATTTATTTATTGAATGTGTATAATAGGTTATGCTTTGTATTTGTTACTAAAGATACAAAAGTGAATATAATTTGTGAGCTTAAGGGGCTCAATTCTAGTACTGGAGAAGGCATATAAACCAGAAATGTAGTATATCTAGAGGTACTTAACTATTTGATTTTGGGGTTAGGAAAAAATATATCTTAATTTTTAAGTAACTGAAAGTTAGCATTTCCTTCAAGAATGAATATAAGCCATAAACTACAGAATTAGGACTTCTGACTTCTTCATCATCAAATTATAAATATATTTCTCACCTTACAGCTGTGTTGAAATACTCTTTGGTTATCTCTTCTTTAAATTATAATGGTTGTTAAACCCATCACTAGATCTCAGTAACTAATGAGTTAGTAAAGGAGCACAATGATCACTACAACACAAATCTGATTTTTAAAATACTTTGATAACTCTATTTTAATATATTTGCTTCCCTTTCTAATTTTATGTATTTTATTTTTATTTATTTCTTTTAAAGATTTTATTTATTTATTTATTTGAGAGAAAGAGTGAGAGAGAGAGAAGGAGCAGGGGTAGGGGCAGAGTGAGAGGGAGAAGCAGACTTCCCGCTGAGCAGAGAGCCCAAAGTGGGGCTCGATTCCAGGGCCCCGGGATCCTGAGCCGAAGGCAAACACTTAACTGACTGAGCCACCCAGGCACCCCTATTTTATGCATTTTAAAACATTATTCTATAAAGGGTATAAGTTTTACCAGGCCACCATGTCTTTGTTTAAGTACGCCTTGTCTAGGGTAACAACATAATTCATCATCCCAACCAGGACAGTTTTGAAAATGAAAGGACAATAATATAATTAATAATTATTAATTAATGTAACTATTAATAATTATAAGTTAGCTGAGACTATGAAAATATTTTTGGAGTTTACTTAACTCCAAAATAAATAATAATAATAATAATTATTATTATTATTATACTACCACTAATAATAAAGACATTGTTACCAACCGATAAACATGAACAACCAGAAATAGGCATAAATGTCGACCAAGGGAGATGCCAGGTAATCTCTGCATACAGCCTACTGTCTGTCCCTTCACTGAGTATCAGATAGGTTGGATCTATGTGGTACTTCTGACTGTTTAATGGTAGACCAGAGAATCACATCTTTACCCTGCACTGCCCAATTTAGCAAACCATCTTTCAGTTATTACAATGGTGTAATTAAAAAATTATGACACATAAACATACCTTTTCTATATTCCTTTATTTTATTCTTTTTAGGTTTATATTTCAGGACAAACACCTTCTACTTTATATAGAAAGCAACCTAGTAAGCTTCACAAATTCTAAACTTTAATTATATCAAGTTATATAATTTTTAATAGAGGGTTAGATATACTGTAGAATCTTCACATTAACTTAGTTAAAAAAAAAAAAACTTAGTCAAGGTGCTAAACAACTAAAGATGTTTCACAGAGAAGAGAAAAAGCGTGAACTCTTAGAATCACATGGGTTTAGGAATCAAATGCCAATGATGCCTATATTAAGCTGTAAGGTCTTGGAAAAATGATGTAATATAGTTTGCTCCGATTCCTTCCCATCACCCCCACCTGATTTAAAAACAGGGATTAGGAGGATTAAATGACAAAGTGTAGGAAAATTCCTTAGAATTCTGTCCAGCTTTTATGAGATTGATATCCTATAACAAAGGTCTATAATAATTATTCTTAATTTCCCTAATACTTAAAACACTACCACTATTCCTTAGTTCTCCATACTTAAAACCTTAGAGATACCTTCATCTCCTTCATCTCCTTCACCTAATTTATCAAGTACTGTACCTTTATTGACAAATCTTACAGATTCTTTGCTTTCTTTGCATTTCCCCAATGACCACTCACATAAAAGTGCTCATATCCTCATAAATCATTGCAAACGATTCCCAATTTATCTTTTCCCATAACAACATACCTAACTACATATTCAAATTTTTGTATTTTTGTTATATCATTTTTAAATGTATTACCCTTATTCTTTATCACCAATTTATGCTATTTAATCTGAACGTCTAAACTTCAACCTCAACATTGACTTTTTTTTACATATTTCTCATCTAGTTAAACTTATACATTTAAAACTGGCAGACTATATTGCCAAACTCTGCAGAGAAATTTTTTTCTATTCATATGCCCTATTCTTGGTGATTTAATTCAACTTAAACATAGTATTTTCCTCTCAGCCCAATTTTGATTTTACTATGTATCGAAACTAATTTAAGTATTTTGTAACTGTTATTCAAATCAGTTTCATTTTATGAGAAAGTTTTTACAAGGTAATATGTGTATGGTTGGTGATGTCATATAATAATTAATATTTCTGACATATGCATCAAGAAAATGGGTTGAATTGGCCAAGCCCCCTTAGATTCCATATTGGTACTGAGAATTTGCAGTTCAAAGACATTGCCACTAGATGGTAATAATAGACCACATCAATTTCCAAGTAAATTATCTAGATAACATATTTCAAGGATAATCTCCCACATGAAGCTATTTTTTAAGTCTTCCCAAAATAATATTTATCTACCTATCACCTTTATGTAATCATCCCTATATCTAAGTATCTCTATCTATCCATCTATCTATATTTGGATATTTAAAAAATATGAAATTATTATTTCAATACTAATATTATTGTTATTTCAAAAGTATAAATGGATAAAGTATTAAAATATTCCCACTTTCCATTCCTTTACTTATTTATTTCCTTACTCACCCAATAACACCCAATATAATTCAAGACACTTAATACTCACTGTGCTAATTTCTGGCTTTTTCTATGAGAAATTATTTGTCTTGATCTCAGAGTGCAACCTCAATTACACTGCTCATCATCTCTGAAGACTCAGCAATGTCCCTACAATTAGAAGACTGTGGCAAATTTTTAACCACCAGTCTTGGTGCCAATGATGTTTTGAGGAATTTTAAGTATAAAAACCATGAAAGCTTAATTAAGTAAACAAGATATTTCCACAAGAGATGTTCCTTCTCACGAATGCCTCACTCTTTACCTCATGGCTCAAACTAAATTAAGGTAATCTCCCATAGGATATTGCTCTGTTTCTTAAATTCTAGAGAGTGGAAAGGCAGGAAAGAGCAAGTCTGGTCCCATGACTGCTGCAAGTTTCTTCCCACCCTTATCTTGGTGCTGTCTTTTTATTCTAGCCTAGGTTCACTTGGTACCAAGTGAGAATTGGTCACACCCTTCTGCATTTGCAAGAAAGTGGGGGCTACAGTCAAAAAGTCGGCCTGAGATAGTGGCTTATCATCATTGCCTTTTGATAATTGACAATTCAATTAGATCAATTAATGTAATTGTTTCCTTTTGGAGTAAATGCCATTTCATGTGCATTATTTTATTGTTTCAACTAGTCTGCAAATTCCACAGCATATATTTTATCTTCTAACTCCTGCAGCAATGAGGGCAACACCAAAAAAACATTTTAAGCTAGCTGAATATACAACAAACACAGTTTATATTGTGCTTATTTAATAACAAGAATTTCAGTGGAAACTTTTACAATATTCTCAAGAAGTTTTTTTTAAAATAAAGGAAACCATTAGGAGATAATTTTGTTGATCCAATTTCAAAAAATTTCTTCTTTCACTTATTCTCAGTAATTAACAGAGTATATACATATAAAATCTTTTGGGGGAAATGATGTTATGAAACTGAAAACAGGCACTTTTCAACTTCTCTTTCATAAAGTATGTCATTGACTAATATCAACAAACCTTGCTTTCCTTTGGTAAACAAAAAACTAATCACCATTTCATGAATGTATACTATATGTCCAGCACTGTGTTAAGTTTTTTATATGGAATACCTTATTTAATGCAACAATTTGAATTCAGTATTATACACCAAATTATCAATTAGGAATGTACTATTTATTTATTTTAAAGATTTTATTTATTTATTTGACAGAGAGAGAGAGAGAGAGACAGTGAGAGAGGGAATATAAACAGGGGGAGTGGGAGGGGGAGAAGCAGGCTTCTAGCTGAGCAGGGAGCACAATGTGCGGCTCAATCCCAGGACCTTGGGATCATGACCTGAGCCGAAGACCCATGCTTAACGACTGAGGCAACCAGATGCCCTGCAATGTACTTTTTTTTTAAAGATATATATATTTATTTATTTTATTTTAGAGAGAGAGAGCACGCACGAGGAGGGGGAGGGTAGGAGGGAGAGGGAGAGAGAGAATCCGCAAGCAGACTCCCTGCTGAGTACAGAGCCCTACTCAGGGCTAGATCCCAGGACCCTGAGATCATGACCTGAGCCAAAACCAAGAATCAGCCCCTTAACCGACTGAGCCACCCAGGCATCCCAAGAATGTACTTTTAAAGTGTACCACTCAGTAATAATTCTGATTACTGTTGATGACACTCCCCCCTACCCAAAGAAAACATTTAAGAACAATCACTTAAAATACTATGATAGACTGGCAATACAAAATGGTAAATAAGTTAAATGCATTTACTTTTGTATTTCTGTGTCTGTTCAGATATAATGCTCTGCAATAAAAGGAAGCAAGATAAAATAATATTCTCTAGTAACTAATGCCAAAACTCACTATGTTACCATCTGCATCAGTGCACAATTTCAAATGGCATTAGATTATGAAGGGCACAATGGATTACACAGGCAATTGTAAAACATTTTCTGGTATCGTTTGCTCATTCCATTCTGCAACTTTTTCTTCATATTGCTGACATTTGCAATCACATAAATAATTAGTCTCAAACATTTTTTTAAAAAAAGCACCATTCATGATTTATAAATATATATAAATGATTCAAGGTAATTGGATTTCCTAAATGCAAGTAAAATCAATGTGCCGGCATAAGCAGTAGTTCTAAAATTTAACTTTAAATTAAAGATAATTAAACCGGTGTCTTTTAACAACATGGGAAAAAAGTTCAAGTTTGGGAGAGATTTTGTTATGCTCATTGCAACACGTATTAGTGAAACATCAATATAATTGAATGTAATTCAAGCAGACATTCAATTAAGACTCTACTGCATCCAGAATATATTGAATTGACAGTTTCATCTAAATTACTGATACTTTTGAAGACATTAACTATTTGGATAAATAACTAGTGATTATATTTCCCCAAATCCTTTACTGTCTGGTAGAATTTCAAAGTTGCTTAACTTCTCCAGATTTTTGATTCCTCGTATGTAAAATGAGAGGAGTTGGATTGGTGGTTTTTAAAGTCTTTTTAAATTCCTAAAAATCTACTATCATCTAAATTATTAGAAGAGGAAACCATTTGAAGGCAAATAGCTAGTTGCATTAGAAATTGAAGGAACAGTCTCTCCAGAATGTGTCAACACAATTTAAAAATACTGTTTTATTTTAGAATGCTACGAGACTCCCCTACTGTTTAAACAAGCAAGCAAAAAAATATAGTCTCTTTCTTTCAAAGTAAATATGACCTATTTGTCAAGAGTTGTTTTTTTTTTTAAGTCACTATCATCTCTCTCTTAATGGAGAATCCTCAAAACTATGTTTCTTCAGTTTTTAATTTTCTTTAAATATAAGACATTCTATAGATGTTTTACTTGGTGTCCATGTTGTACCAATCACTAGATAGCCACAGTAAGAAGACCTTCTTATCAAGGGCTTATAACTTATTGGGGAAGACATAATTCTTCTCAATTAATTACAGTATAAGTCAAATGATGAGAGAATTATCCAATATAGAGGCACAAAAATGTGAGAGAAAATATTTTTGACTGAAAGCAATCAGGAAAAAAAATTCACAAGGAGATCACATTATACAGTTGATCTAAGCTTGGGGAATAATAATTGCTAAAACTTAGTGAGACTATCTTTGTGCCAAGTAATATACTAAGGATTTTTCGTATATTGTACTATATCCATTAATTCCTATAAACATCCTATTATGTAGATACAGATCTTATTTTGCCCACCTGATAATGAAGAAACAAAAGATACTGTGGAAATAGACATGACAAGAAAAGATAGGTTTGTTAATTTACTCATCATATATTTATCAAATATTTATTCTATGCTAGATCCTTTTCCAGGAGCCAAGGATAAAATGGTGACAATCATATTCTGCTCCCAAGAAGTCTGATGTGGGGGTGTGCATATAAATAAACTTCTGGTTATAACAGTTCATTTGGTGTTATAAGGAATCAAAAAGGGTAGAGTGTCTTCAGTAGAAAAAAATGGAGATTTCCCATAGGAAGTGATGCCTAAGGACCTGAAAGATGATAAGTTGGTTATAGGAAGAGGAAACAGAAGTACTACAAAGCTCCAGAATAAGAAAGGGAACAACACCTTTTGGGAATTAAAATAGTGTAATACGGCGAGTACATGTATTAAATTAGTACAGAATGGTTTGGATATGATGCTTAAAAAGGCAAGAAGGCTGTGGATTTTAAAGCATCTTATAAGAAGGATGACTATATATTGCCTTGGTTTGTCCAGAACAATCCTTACATAATGTTAATATCACCTTTTTTCTCAAATCAATTACTTAAAAGAACCCTTTCAACTCCCAAAATTTTCCTGCCAGTAATAAATTATATGTATAGGGGTTCTACTTTTTTTGTGAGAGTAATGGGAGTGATACAAGGTCTTTAAACAGAGAATTGGCACAGATTCACATGTTAGAATAGTCATGGACCAAAAAAAAAAAAAAGTTTGAAGAGAACATATATATCAGAGATGGTTAGCTTCCAAGGCTTTATGCTCATCTCTACAGTGTAGAGTTTTTGTTAGAAAGTAGTTGCCAGTTAAGAACTACATTTCCGAACTTCCTATACATCTCCCATATTCCTTCTTCCTCCACCTGCTTGCCTTAGGTCAGTGCTCAGGACAACTGGCAATGAGCTTTGATGATGTATTTCACATTATCAGTTACTGAATGAATTGATAAAACAAAGGACACAGACGCCGCCATTCTCACTAGACTTTACGTGAGCAAACTGGACTTTTGATGAGCAAACAACAAGCCTCTGTTTTGTTAAGGCTTGAAGATTTCAGGGTTTATATGTAATAGCAAGTAGCATGACCCTAACATAATAAGACTACTGACAAATAGATCACTTATAAGGCTATTATAATAATCCAGGTAAGAGATAATGTTGGTGTCATAACTGAAAAGGAAGTAAGAGTTAAGGCAAAAAGAGTCTCAAGTTTGCCCCTGAAGTTTTTTTAGTTTGAGAACCTTAGTAAACTCCAATGAAAATGACTAATTTAGAGAATCGAGAAGAAAAGGGTTTGAGAAAAGGAAAAATAGGGTTTGAGTTCAGTTTAAAATGGGTTTGAGTTTCATTGGGTATCCAAATGAAAAGTCTACGAAGCCTCTGTAAATTATGTTCTGCAGAATGAGAGACAGATGGAGTAGAGAAAGGGAGATGGCATCCATTTCAGGCATTTTGTGTACTGATTTTTTCTTTTTCATTTCATGTCATGTTCACAAATTATCTACATGTCAACAAATGGTCTCTCTTTCATGCGCAAATGGAGACGGAGCTATCTTATGAACACATGGGAAATTTTCTATTTGTGGATCCAAGACAAGGAAGAAATTTAGTTTTTTGAAACTTTATTTATATTCAATTAAGAATGTTATCATACCTATGGAGTTAGGATTTGAGGGCAATGTAAAAAAATTAAAGGATTTTTAGAATAATCACTCTGGCAAAAATGTAGTAAACGGACAGCAAGGAGCTAGTAGTTTAGGAACTCAGCCATTAAGGACTTAACTGAGCAGAAGAAAAGGAACACACTGATAAGATGTAGAAGATGGTAAATATCAATAGGAAACACTGCAAGGTTGCAAGAAGGATATGCTTTTGTACCTAGAATTGTCTCCAAACACTAGAATTTGACCCACTGTCTGAATATGTGAAAATTCCTTCCCTCTGTCCAGGCTCAAGTGCTATTAAATGGTCCACTCAAAGCAGGAGGAGGAGTTCACGGTCATCTCTACTACCTTTGCAAATCAGTTGGGTGTTTTCAGCTGCCTGAATTGGCCAGCAACCCCTCTTTTTTTTCCATTATATTTTCTTTTGCATTTCTGAGCAATAATGTATGGCTAATATTTTAAAATTCTGATATTGTAGTCCATTACTGACTACAGAATTATCAATTGCTAAAAATTTTGGTTATATTTCTGTGCCATATATTTATGAAATTCAAGAATTTCAATCACTAGCCTTTCTGAAAGTGTTATGTGTGTGTGATTTAATTAATTCTTAAGACATTGTTAGTCTTGATATTTACTAAAATTTTTTTAGTATTTTACTTACCTTCTATTTGCCACAGCATCATGACTTTTGATATTTTAATTCTCCCTTGGTCCTTCCACAGAGTTTATAAAGCATATGTACCAGCTTTCTCATCAGAACATGCAGGCCAAGGAATATGTGTCTTTTGCTGTGGCTACTTAATTATGATAACCTCCCCTCCTGGGTTCCCGTTATTTTGTTTTCGGTAGATAATGCTAACTCTTTTCTACTCCGTAGCTTCTAAGGTATTTCACAAATTACATGACTGATAATATATACAGTCTGTATTTTTATCATTGACACATTGCCCAAAGTTACAATTTCTTCTCTCCTAAGTTTCTTCAGCAAATGTTGTAAAGCCTGCTGAATTTTTTTCCTCGTCCTTGTGTAGATCCATTACTGGATGCTTACAAACACTACTTGTATGTACATTTAATAAAAACATGGCTTTAATGACAGGCTCTTGTGGGCTCACTTTACTCCATAGATCGTGAAGTTGATTTTGCCACATAAAAACCTGGGTTAATAAGAATTCAATTATCACTTAAGTAGACAAGGAGAGGATGCTGGTGCAACAGATTTAAACTGGGTTTGCCAACTTAGTATAATTTTATAAGCCATTTGTTTCTTGATTGTACTATGCATACAATAGTCTAAGTAAAAGTGTCTAGCAATTAGAATCTCAGAAAAGATTTTTTGTAGTTGAGTGGTTCGGACTTGAATCTTGGTTTGGCTATTTATTAGCTGTGTAACTAAGGGCAAGGTGCTTAACTGTCCTTATGTTCCTTATTAATGTAATAAGATTTTTTATGTTATAGTTTTGTATGTAACTGTGGAGTTCTTAGAACTCTATCTAGCTCATGATAAGCCCCCCAAATGTTAGCTAATATTATTTCTTTTTGATTTAGCTACTCAACGACAGAGTATGATATATGTTCTGATTTGATATTTTGGCATTACTTTGACTAAATAAATAATTCAGTCCTCAAAGACATAATTATATTAAAATAAGTTAAACTTTGTATGCTTCCAGTTCATACTGTTTACTCCTTTCTTCAACTTAAAAATGAGAAGCAGTTCTCCATTTAGTATTAAATCTCCACCTGTCCTCAGGAACTTTGTTATTTTTAAATAATTTAATTTAAAGTAAATGGTAAAAGTACCATTATATTATAATAAAATGGTATTTTAATCCACTGCCTGGAAGTCAATTAAGTTACAATTTTTAGCACTGCCTTGAAAAGTAGCATTGGATCCATTAGAACACATGATTTGTATGTGTGAAGCAGGGGTGTCTGGGTGGCTCAGTCAGTTAAGCAGCTGCCTTCAGCTCAGGTCATGATCCCAGGGTCCTGGGATCCTCCTCAGAGAGGAGCCTGCTTTTCCCTGCCTGCCACTTTCCCTGCTTGTGCTTGCTCTCTCCTCTCTCTCTGTGTCAAATAAATAAATAAAATCTTTTAAAAAAAAGAATGTGTGAAGCAGTACAATGATCTCACTTCAGGGATGTGTTTGGATGAGTCAGAGAGTGGTCATTCCAAAACTCCTTTGAGGCTTAGGTTTAGTTAACTTGGGTGTCTGAAATATATCCAAAATCAAGCATAACAAGGAAAAACTCATGGATACAATCTCCTAAATTACTAGTTGGTCAATTACAAGTACTACAGTTGAAAACATTTACTCTCTCCCTTATAATGTACATTGGATATCCACTATCCCCACAGATGGAGTTTCAAGGGTTCAGAAACCATATTTGACTTTACTCACCACTGAGTCTTAGGCACAGAGCAAATGATGTGGCCTCCATTACTATTTCTTAAATGAATTAATGGATGAATGAATAGATACTAAGGATTAAAACAGGTGAGGAATTGAAGGTGCCTTGTTAACCCTTCTTTTCCAAGAAGTGTGGCTGAAATAGGAAAGACAGAGAAAGGGAGGTAGAAGGGAGAAACGTGGGCTTGAGATTTTTTAAGATAGGTGAGAGTCACCACGTTTAAATGATGAGAAGGAGGCCACAGAGTACCCTGTATGCAACACACACACACACACACACACACACGTTTGGGAAATGTTGCCAAACACAGTCTCTAAGCCTCCCTTTTCTTAACTTGTAGCCTTTAAAAATAGTGGATTTATTTTAATCATTATTGAATTGAGTACAAATGGTCTCAAACTCTATATGCATAACATCTTTTTACTGTGCTGTCTTTCTCAACTTTTCAATATAGTGGTTTGTTGCTCTTGAGATAATAGTTTGAAAAATCATGCAAGCTGTTGGAATATTTGCATAGTGATTATATGCTGAACAGCAGCTTGGGTTTTCTATTTCCATCTGCTTCAACTTAGTAAGTGTAAGAGGTATTATTATTATTATCATTATTATTATCATTGAATTATCTGAATTCCAAATTAAGAAACAGACAACTGCATATAATCTGTAGATGAATAAAAATAACTTTGTTAAAAGGAAATTCTTGTTTTATATAATAAAGTCTTTTGAATTTAATTCCCTTCTCAATTCTAAAAGGGCAAGTTTATTCAAGTGTTAATAATATGCTCATGTCTGTGACTAATGAAACCATTTAAAAATAATAAATTAGTCTGCAAAGCTTTCAGCATGTATTCTTTTTAACATTTTGCATCTTAACATTTTAAAATTTTAGTCTCCTTGAACAATGAAGGTAACCCTTCCTGCTTATAATCACTATTTATTTCTAAGAATAGGAATACTTCACTGATCTGAAACTCCTCCCTTTGTTACAGAGCTAGAAATCAAGATAGGAGTAACTAGAATTTCTGAGATCCAAAGCAGATTAATAATACAAGCAACTGGCCTCTTAGATTCACTGTGCTTTCTGGTTTTCCATGGAGTCTGTATACTTTTTCATTATCTATTATTTGATACACTCGATACTTACTTTTTATTAGATTTTAAGGAAACAGTACAGAGATTTTAGGTAATTGTTGGCTGATCCAGGACTTAAATTTAGTTTAGGAATATTTCCTCTGCACAGTGTTGCTTTCCGTATCTCTAAACTATACATAGAAGTTTAATAAATCCTATCATGTCATGATCTTTCATAAGGTAGAGTGTATAATAGATTTTTTCCAAAACGAATAAAATTATAAAGTATTTTTAAACATATTTTGTTCATTTATTTTATATATAGAGAGAGCACGAGACAGGGGGAGGGAAAGAGAGAGAGGCAGAAGCAGACTCCCCACTGAGCAGGGAGCCTACCGCGGGGCTCAAACCCAAGACCCCGGGATCACAACCCGAGCCAAAGGCAGATGCTTAACCAACTGAGCCACCCAGGCACCCCTAAAGTATTTTTAAATAAGTAAGCCCTCAGCTATAGAAAATGTGGCTAACAAGAAATATGATGTGTAGCTTTGGTACTAATACTGCCCACTCCAATCTGTACATTTATGTCAAACTTTTGCTGGGATTTAAGGATAGACCTATGAAGAATAAAATGTGCTTTTCAAAACCATGGAAGCTCCTAACTATAAGTTCCAGTGCACCAAATGCCCTATCTTATGTTGCTCACTACACTCCAGCAATGTTGCTTTCTACCATTTCCTCAAAAGGATGTCCACGTCGCAATCATTCCCTCACCAGAGCCCTTTCCGTCAGCCAGGAATGCTTGACCACCATTCTCCACCTGAGTCCTATTTATCCTTCAGGCATCTGCTTAGCTATTATTTGCTCAAACAGGACTTCCCAGATTTACAAACTAGATTAGAATTCCTAGGGTCCTATCCAATCAACCTTGTAATTTGCCTACAGATCACTTAAACATCTTCTATATTCATTAGCATTATTCAAGGCCAATAGCGTACAATGTCTCTATCATTTCTCCTTAAGCTCCAAGAGGGTCTTGACTCTTTTGATCTCCACTGTATCCCCATTGCTCATGTATCCCCATTGCTCAGGACTGTACATGTGACCTGGTAGTTACTCAACACATATTCACTGAAAAAAAAAATGATCAAACACAAGGATAGGTACTTTTCATGGTGGAAATTTTTGTGTAGGATGGAAGAATATAATGAGCCTGCCATTTGCGAATATTTCCCTTTTCTTATTTTATTTTGAAAAGTATTAGGAAACTTTTACCTTCTCTTGGGAATCATGAAAGAGTATGTTAATAATAGACTTCGTGTTATACTGGTTCCTGAATTTCGTGTGCCTTACCTCTTTATATCTGCAATTCCTCACACAGCAGGCACATGCACATACTTGTCCAGTGAATGCTTGATGATATAAGACGTAACAATATGACTTCAGTCTCAGAACCCAGAACTTCCGTCACTCATCATGTAGAAAAACTAGAAGCTTTATGTTCTGAAGGGTGAACTGCCCAAAGCAATCAGCCCATCTCTATAATGACTTTGTAAATGAAGAAGGAAATATGGAATCAAATAATGTGTTCTAAAGAATAGCAGTGAAGGAAAAGTACTTGAACTATCTTATCTCGGTGATAATAAAAATATGAGCTTAATACTGAAAAAATTCCATGAATGTAAGTAAGCAAAATAGGACAAACATAATCTTTAACACTCCAAAGAACATTTTAAAAGTGAGATTTGTCATCCAAGTTAAATAAATAGCATGAAAGTATTTAATAATTCATCATTTATATTAATGCCACACAATTATCAAAGGCCATCAGTGATATCCATTATCCTTAGTGAATATGTCAAAAATGAACTTTTGGCCCCTAAATTGTGCCTGAACAAGACAGATAAAGGTTATTTTCTTCATTTGAAATTGTCACTGTAAAGGTTAAGGGGGACAGACACTGCAAACCTTTGATAACAACTCGCTTGTCAAGAAGCAGAATTTCTTATGAGACACTACTCTGCATGGCCTTAAATCAGGAATTGAAATCTTTTCAAATATAATTGCTGTGTATTGAAAAATTTGTCATAAATACAAATGAATTTGAGTCATTTTGATTACTTTTCTTGAAAGAGCTGTTGGATGATTAAATATTTAATTTTTGCAAAAAGCTCATTTTAAGCAATAATTCTTCAGTGAAACAAACTAAGTGGGTCTGGTGGATGAAGTTTCAGTATAATTTTGAAATATATATCCTATCATTCAGATTAAAAATCAGACACTCCAAAGCACCCTTTCTAACAATTAAACATTTATCCTAAAAGATACTGAAATCTTATGTTTCATTTTGGCTTTTTTTCCCTTCAGTAGTGTGATATGAACATAGGAATGTATAAATGTCATAAAAGTTTTATGTTTTGTTAAAAGATTATAAATTAAAAATACATTAGAGTTCTGGAATTGGTGCCTAAGCATTTTACATGATAAAAGGCATAATATCCAGCTATATTTGATTCATAAAAATATTCCAAGTTAAAAGAAATTATAAATTACATATGTATGTTAGTGGAATATTCTACTTGGTAGTAAGGTACCAACTTTTTTAAACAATTGTCAAACTTTTAAATTTTTTGAGATGAATTTTATATAACATAAAATTAACCATTTTAAAGTAAGCAATTCAATGTCCTTTAGTGCATTTGTAGTGTTATATAACCACCATTATCTAGCTCCAAAACATTTTCATCACCCCAAAGGAAACCTGTACACATTAAGAATGTACTCCTCATTCCTATTACTACTACCTCCCAATCCCTGACAACCACCAATCTGCCTTCTGTTTCTGTGGATTTAACTATACTGAATATTTCATATAAATGGAATCATACAATATGTGAGCTTTTGTATTTGGTTTCCTTCACATAGCATAATGTCCTAGAGGTTTATCCACATCAAGGTATGTATCACTACCTCATTCCTTTTTATGAAGAATAATATTCCATTACATGTATATATCACAATTTGTTTATGCATTCATCTGATGATGGCCAGTAGGACTGTCTCCATTTTTGGACTATTGTGACTAATGCAGCTATGAACATGGTTGCATATGTATTTGTTTGAGTGCTCATTTTCAATTATTTTGGATATACACCCAGGAGTGGAATTGCTGGGCCATATGGTCATTCTAATTTTAACTTTTTGAGGAACAGCTGAACTGTTTTCTACAGTGACTGAGACATATTACATTCTCAACAACAATGTCCAAGAGTTCCATTTCTCTACATCTTGCTAATGCTTGCTATTTTTCATTAAAAAAAATTGCAGATATAAAGAAGTAAGGCACACAAAATTCAGGAACCAGTATAACATAACCCATGTGGTTGTGAAGTGGTACTTCATACGATTTTGATTTATATTCCCCTACTGACTAATGATATTGAGCACCTCTCTATGTCTTTTTTAGAGAAGTGTGCCAATTTCTAATTGTTACATGATTTTTCAGTATAGTCTGTTCTTGTCTTTGTATCAGTCAGTACTTTCAATTCTCTAATAGGCCTTCACTTACAACATCTTATGCCATTCAAAAAAGAATAATAGAAGGTAAAAAACTGGTAATTTTGTATCTTCATTTCATCTTATCAAAGATTCGTTAGAATCCTTGATTCTTTCCAGAAAATTTTAATGTTTGTCATGCACTCTTTAGCATGAGTACAGTTGAGATATTTCTGTAACTCCATGGCCAACACATTAATGGGTTCCTACAATGTTATATTATTTTACTCAAGTAGTAAAATTGTATATCAGGTGCCATATTAATTTTCAGTACTCTCAGGAAAATCCTCTGGGGTTAAACTAAAGTCTGTCAGTAGTGAATAAAAATAAATGAAGGATATGATTTAGCGGTTACTTCAATTAATTTGCTAAAATTATGAAATTCATTTATTAAGTAGATATCTTTAAGATTTACTAAAAGCCCCCACAAAACCTAATAATCTGAAATTAGACATTACTATAAATACAGTTATAAAAATGCTTTATCAAAAAGGGGAGATATCTTCTGTTGCCAATTCAGAGAATTGAAAAGAATTTGGCTGTTTCTTCTATGACTGGAAAAATCTTAAAAGAATCTTAAGGTATTAACAAAATGACATACACATATGTGATATGAGTTGCACATATTAAAATAAAACAAGACGAAATCAGAAAGGGAGACAAACCATGAGAGACTCTTAATCATAGGAAACAAACTTAGGGTTCCTGGAGGGGCAGGGGTCGAGGGATGGGGTAACTGGGTGATGGACATTAAGGAGGGCACATGATGTAATGAGCACTAGGTATTATAAAGACTGATGAATCACTCACCTCTGCCTCTGAAACCAATAATACGTTATATGTTAATTAATTGGATTTAAATAAAAAAAATAAAATAACACCATTGAGGGTTAGGGTATAATAATCAGCGTATTTCCTTAAAAGAGATGCCAGTATCTTTGGCTTAAAAAATACAGGGGAGCATTCATCTGGGGGTTTTGTCCCACCAGCCATATCACTGTTACAGCAAAAAAGCCTTAACTCCCATGTTTTTCTCATATAAAATCTTTCTAAATGCCATCATTATTTGGGTGGAACTCTTGCCTAATACTTGAGTCTCCAGATTCTATTCCATTCTTCTTCTACTTACTGAATAATAGAGCTGTAGTCTGAGAACTGGCCACAGCTCAAGGCATGGGGCTTTGTCTTCTTTTTTTTTTTTTTTTTTTTTTAAGATTTTATTTATTTATTTGAGAGCGAGAATGAGACAGAGAGCACGAGAGGGAAGAGGGTCAGAGGGAGAAGCAGACCCCCATGCCGAGCAGGGAGCCCGATGCGGGACTCGATCCCAGGACTCCAGGATCACGACCTGAGCCGAAGGCAGTCGCTTAACCAACTGAGCCACCCAGGCGCCCGGGGCTGCTTCTTCTAATTGTAGTTCATTCTTATTGCTGGCAATTGGTTTGGGAACAACATGCAACCGAAATTTATCTAATTTCATGGTAGAAGAAGCATGCTAGAAATGTTTTTAGAAACTGGAAAGAACTGAGAGATCTGAGTTTTTATCCTACCTAAAAAGTAGATAAAAAGTTTACCTGCTGCAAGTTTTTTAGATGGTGCCGAAAGACATGGAGCCCACTAGCTCAGAGAAAAAGGAATGCATTACTAAAGACACAGCAGACGGCATAACTTCATGTTCATGTCTATTCTTCTTGTACTCTAAATCCCACAGGTGGATGTGGGGTGGGCTCCGCTGAATCCTACACACACAGCGGGTCTGTGTCACAGCTGAGAATTGCTGATTTTAGGAAATCTCCAATCTTATTAAAGGAACCACCAGCAATCCTGAACCATCTCTGTCCTAGTGGAAATATTATCTTTGTTACCCTGGTCAGAAGACAAATCACCCCTCTGCTCAGAGAGAGACACACATCACTATCCTCCAAGGATATACAAACATCATGGAAAAATAATCAACAGCAACAAAATAACTATTATTTATTTTTTTGGGAAGATACGCAAAAAATTTTTAATAAGGTCAAATCTCTTTATTCCCCCCCCCCGCCACCCCAAATCCCTGTCCCCACACAGTACTGCTAAGAACCAGCCTCAGACTCCAGGCTCAAAGGTTCCCTTTGAGTACCAGGACAGTAGGTTCCCGGATCCAGAGGCAGGTGGGGGTAGGAAGAACCCGGTGTCTGACCCTTGGAGCATGCCCAGTGAGCACAGTCCCAAATCTTTCAGGGTGGGGGATCCTGTCAGTTGCCAGGCCCTTCCCTTGGGGAGGTCCTTCAACCCCTTAGCTACAGGGTTCTGGCTTTTGGTCCAGGGGCCCCTTGAGGGGCCTCTTAAGAGGTGGCAGTTCCTGGGTGTCATGAGAGATCCACTAAGAATTGTCTTTCACCAGATATTTAGTCATCCCTATTAAGTGAGAAGAATGGACAGTCTCACACTGACATGGGATTTAATCAAGAGCTCAAGCAGCCCTCAGGCTCCTGGGAGTCACTTGTGGCAATGAGGGAAACAGTAAAGTCAATGCCGTTGACCACAGAAGAGGAAGATGGAAATGTTCAGAGTCCTTGCTTACGTTGCTGAACCAGTGAATCTACCAATCCTGAAGCCCACTTTCCATCTGAACTCTTGCTCTGTCAATAACAAATTACATATTATTTAACCAGTTTGAGTTAGTCATGTCAAAAAGCATCTCACTGATATGTTCTGACAGCTAAATTTACTCCATTTCCTCTCAGCATCTTTCCCTAAGGCTATCTCTAGACCCACAAATAATACCTTAGGAGTCGTTCTGAAAAAGACAAAGATATGATGGGACTATAATATTACTCATTCTTGTTATCTTTTAAAGTTTGGATGGGGAGAAGTTAGATAATGGAAATGCATGCTCGGGACTTTCTAAAGCTGGCCCAGTTTTGTTTGATAAATATTTATTGATTGAATAAAAAAGAATATTTAGAACATCCTGATAGAGACATTCTGGTTTTCACCAAACAAAATAAAACAAATGTGTATTAAATTCATATTAGATCTTTAAGGAGTAGGCTTTACAGCAAATCAGATTGCCATCTATCAATGAGAATCAACAAAAGGGACCAGTCTTTTAGTGTGAATACTTAAGAAGCTAGATATCCACTTCCCAAAGGTCCTGAGAATATTTTCTTTGAATTACATACAGTCTTGTTTAATCTACTTATAGAAATCATCAGGAATGGGAAGAAGCCTGATAATATGATTAATTTTATACACTAATGATGAATGTATTTTTGTGAAAATATGATGTACAAATATATACTTTGTCACAACACAATTTTTGATATTTAAAATAAAAGCATTTTTCAAAAACATATTTATATAGATCCACAGATAGAATATTTTGGGGGAACTTGCTCTGACTCAATTTTCTCATTGAGGAATTGGTTGATCTAGTCTACTGAGTAGATATTCTCTTAAGAGATGGAGCATCCTGTCTATGCAACCAACCTTGTTTATCACCACAGGTATTTTGCCATTGAGAACAATTTAAATGATATATTTTGTTAATATTGATTAGTCTTCTGTGGATGAATTAAACCTGAGTCTTTGGACTTCTATATCTGAGGAAGATTACACTCTGTCTGAACCTTACCAAGTTACGGGGTTCCCAGGTGGCTTAACGTGAAGCAGCCCACATCCTCTTTACTAGACTGCTTTATAACACATGGTCTGTAAAGCTCTCCCAGCTCAAGGATTTCTGACTCTGTGATGCAGTGTTTCCCTGGATACATTTCAAGAAAACAGAACTCAGGGGCACCTGGGTGGCTCTGTTGGTTAAACGACTGCCTTCGGCTCAGGTCATGATCCTGGGGTCCTTGGATCGAGTCCTGCATCGGGCTCCCTGCTCAGCGGGGGGTCTGCTTCTCCCTCTGACCCTCCCCCCCTCATGCTCTCTCTATCTCATTCTCTCTCTCAAATAAATAGATAAAAAAATCTTAAAAAAAAAAAAGAAAGAAAACAACTCAAATAGTAAGTACTATTCCAACAGCTATTATCTTTGATCCTTATAACAATTTTGTAAATCCTGCTTTTCTCATTACAGATGAGGAAACCAAGGCACAGAGTCAGTTGCCAGAAAGCTGATAAATCACAATGCCAAGTTAAGCCTTTGGCACCAAAGCCCATTCACTTTCCATTATACCAACTAATGTCTCAAAAGAAATACATATTTTTTAAATCAGCATTAAGTTCCTTTTAGCACTAATGTAGTAATTTATATCATTTAATGACACAGTCACAATGATTTCAAAGGGCAACTCTGAAGGTCTCTCAAATGAATTATGAAAGTGTTTTGACAGAATAGAAACATTTCTTCATGATTGGTATGCAGGCTACTCAGCATTACCAACACATACATACATACATATATATGTTTACTCTCAGTTTGGGTATTAAGTGAATATAAAAATATTTATGTCTAGTTGAGAATATAAAATTGTATCTATTTGTACTCTTTCTGTACTCAGTGAAGCTAGTAGACAAAGTAAGTGAACAGTAGTCAAATGTGTCATTCAACTAGGAAAGACAATAAATATTCTCATCCTGCTCAAAATAATGTGCTACTTTTGCACACGTAGAGACACTGAAATAGCTGTGCATTTGGGAGGCTAAAATATTTATGTAAAATATCTAGACAGATTTCTTATAATGCTCCTTCCAAAAGGGGTTATTTATTTAATGCCTGTAGTGCATTCGTCAGGCACTGCTCATATAACTACTATCTTTAGTCTTTATAACGATTTTGCAGGTTAAGTCCTGCTTTTCTCATCACAGATGAAGAAAACCAAGGCTCAGAGCCAAGTGCCACAAAGCTGATAAGTCAATGCCAGGTTTAATATTTACATCATATCATGTGTCTGGAGGTAGTTTCTATATATTAGCCAAAGAAAAAAAATTTAGATGTTCTAATATGATTTTCTTTCATTCAACATTACTCAATTATTTGACATATGTTATTAGACACTTCAACAACTAAATTTTTATTAAATATTCATTCCAAAGTAGTATGTCTGCCTAAGAATTGGCAAAGAAATATAAAGTTATTCCCTGCTAGACAAAAGCAAATTTCTCAACCTGCGTGTGTGGCTTGACTCTCAGTCTTGATTAATTCTCTCTATATTACCTCCTTCTCTCCTTTTGTCTTAGGATTATTCCCGAACAATAGAGGTGGGAAGACAGAAATTGAATTCCAACTTGGGGAGTTTAGGCTATGTATGGATCTTAGAAGTAGCTAAATGACAGCACACAAGTTTTAATCCGGGACTTGTAGAGTGAGATCAGAAGCAGAAATATCACATCAAGAACTCACCAGGAAGGTATTAAGAAAAAAAATCCATAAGATTTGTGATCAGTAAGCAGAGAGGTAGAGAGAAGAGGAGAAACAGGTGCAAATAGTAAAAAAAAAAAAAAAAAAAAATCCAAATTGACTCCCTAATAACAAAAAAATGACTACATTTTTATACCTGCTCTTCTTTTAAAGTATTTAAATTCTTTACTTATTTTTCAAATAATCCATCTACCAAATTGAGTAGCTATAAATATTATTGCCATTTCTAATTACCCAATAAATATGCTGAATACACACTTGTTTATCCTTTCTAGTTTGTTGCATGTGATATTAATTCATTTAAGAGTTTTATAGCTGCTAGTTTTAAAGCAGAGGTCAATCCGTCATTTACTCATATTGATTTCTATTTCATCCTGTAATTATTCAAGTATATTGAGTTTTATTTCACCCATAATATTTTATCCTAAAGTGTGTGCATGATAGAAACAGAGAGGAAGAAATGAACAACAACAAGAAAAAGAGCACATCAAGTAAAAAAGACAATATATTACAAGACTGTGGCTAGAACGATAGAAAACTGGAATACAGGGAATGTATGCAAGGGGTACAAAACAAATGCCCATTTATAATCTACAAACACTGGAAAATTAGTTTTTTAATTTTTATTTATTTATTTAATTTATTTATTTTATTATGTTATGTTAATCACCATACATTATATCATTAGTTTTTGATGTAGTGTTCCATGATTCATTGTTTGCATATAACACCCAGTGCTCCAGGAAGTACGTGCCCTCTTTAATACCCATCACCAGGCTAACCCATCCCCCCACCCCCTCCCCTCTAGAACCCTCAGTTTGTTTCTCAGAGTCCATAGTCTCTCATGGTTCATCTCCCCCTCCGATTCCTCCTTTTCATTTTTCTGTTCCTGCTATCTTCTTCTTCTTCTTCTTTTTTTTTTTTTTAACATATAATGTATTATTTGTTTCACAGGCACAGGTCTGTGATTCAACAGTCTTACACAATTCACAGCGCTCACCATAGCACATACCCTCCCCAATGTCTATCACCCAGCCACCCCATCCCTCCCACCCCCCACCACTCCAGCAACCCTCAGTTGTTTCCTGAGGTTAAGAATTCCTCATATCAGTGAGGTCATATGATATATGTCTTTCTCTGATTGACTTGTTTCGCTCAGCATAATACCCTCCAGTTCCATCCACGTCATTGCAAATGGCAAGAATTCATTCCTTTTGATGGCTGCATAATATTCAATTGTATATATATATGTATATATATATATATATACATACACATACCACATCTTCTTTATCAACAGATGAATGGATATAGAGTGATGTTTTTAAAGGAAACAAACAAACAAAAAGATCACATTACTTTCCCGCCAAAAATTCTTCAATAACTTGCACTTGAAATAAAATCTAAAACAAAGCCTTGCCCACCTTACTTCCCACCTGACTCTATACCTTCTTTACTGTGCTCTGGACACACAGGCTGTGTGCAGTCACTAGGGTAGATCAAGTTTTTCCTCTCCTATTTCTCCTCCTGCCTCAGATACTCTTTAATGTTTTCTTATCCCCCATCACCCCTGAGAAAGATATTCTATAAAAAGGCTGCATCCAACATTTCTTTTTTTCAATTGAAGAAGCAAGGTATTTAAATTCTTTACTTCTTCAAATAATCACCCAGTTCACTGGTTAGAAATAGTATCTCCATTTCCAATTAGCCAACAAATACAGTGAATACCTCTCTTGTTCTTCTTTACCCTTCCAGTGTGTTACAATTCCTGTGAACTCACTGTGCAGAGTTCACAGCTGCTCTTTTTTTTTTTTTAACTCAGCTCTCTCCCATACGTTTGGACAGGTTGGCCCATGCAGAGGGCTCAGCTAAGTGAGCACGGGGCGTTGAAACCCGCTACGTGCCCAGCTCGACATGCTGCTCCTTTGGTGTAGAATGCGTTCTCCCAGGGGAGGAGGCACCTCATGCAAATGTACACGAAGGGACCTTATGAACTAGCAGCAGAGATCTCCCCCTGACTAACCCACCATGAGAATCTTTTTCCTATAACTGGATCTATGCCATCCTTTAGAACTTATTTGAAAAGTCAGCTCTTCAGTGACTCTGAGAATAATAATAACCAGGACATGTGCTCCCACTGGTCATGCATGTTAGCTGTTACTGGTTTGGTCCTACTTATGACTTGGGAAATCTCTTTGGATTTACTAACAATTTAATATCTTCTATTTCAAGAATAGTATCTTAACAAAACAGCTAAAATGACAAAAATCTGGATTAAAATCTTCTCGGTCTCCACTCTTAACTCACCCTGCCCCATCATAAGAGAAGCTCTTATGATCCAGGCAAAGGATAAGCAAAAACCTTCCCCTGCTGTAAGGGAATCTGACCTCCAGGTAACTTTCCTGCTCCTTTCCTCCTGAAACCAGTTAAAAGCTGAACTGCCAAATATTCTAATGGGCTATGTTTCTTCTTAAATAAAAGAAAGAAAAAGAAAAAGAACCAACATCAAGAATGAACCCTAAGTTTAACTGTGGACTCTGGGTGATTAGAATTTGTCAATGTAGTTTCCTCAGTTGTAAGAAATATTCCCCTCTGGTGGGGGATGTTGATAAATGAGAGACACTACATGTGAGGGAAAGAGGTATATGGAAAATCTCTTTTTCTTCCTCTAAATTTTGCTATGAACTTAAAACTCTTCTAAAAATATAAAAAATTTAAAAATTAAAAAAAAAAAAAAGTTTGGAAGATCCAGGTTAGTAAACTGCATTTGAATTCAGGGAGAACTACAAATAGGCAGATTGTTGGGTTTGCCTGAGTGTGGGGACTCTGGTAGTTCACCACATCCTTTGTTAGTATTATGCTGAATATTAGTTATATTTGTTTGTCCCACACACTAGGTGGCCTAGACAACAATACTTTTTCTCACAACTGTCGAGGCTGGCAGTTTGAGTTCAAGGTGTCAGCAGGGTTGTCTTTTCTGAGGCCTCGTGGCTTGTAAATGGCCATCTTATCCTCCGTATCTTTATATGGTCTTCCCTCTGTACGTGGTCCGTGTCCTAATTTCTTCTTATAAGGACACCAGCCAATCCCTATGACTTCATTTGACCTTCCCTCTTTAAAGGCACTATCTCCAAACACAGTGCCATTCTGGAGGGTAAGACTTCAGCACAAGAATTTTGAGGGCATGCCACTTGCCCATAGCACTAGGCCTATGGGGATATTGGCTCGTTTGAGATGCCATCTTCTGAATCAGGTTATCTAACACCACCCAGTGTGGATGTTACCCTAAGCCATGTTCCACGGATGGCTGCCAGGACCTTTGCTGAGCAAGAACTTCCAACAGCCCTCTGCTCAGGAGTCTCAGTTCTTGGCCTCCGTCACGAGTTGTCTGATGCCTGGCAGGGGTTGCTTGTGATATATTTTCCATTGGAACTATTACATTCTTTAAGTCATTAAGATAAATTAAGTAGCCTATACTCATACATTAGCTTTCCTGAAGATATTTTCTCTACCAGTTTATGTCATACGGAATTATATTTGTCTTTTATGATGATACTACATAATTGTTGCAACAATCACTAAAAAAGATTACAATTAACTAAATGTAATTTTATGTAGCTAATATCCTTTCTATAGGATCTTAAAGCAGAATGAAAAAAGAAACATTAATATGAACATTCAGCCATAAACTACATTTTGGAAATTTAAGGTCACACTTAATTTTAATCTTATTGCAACAGTATGTTTTTGTTGTGGGTTTCTGTGGTTGTTATGGTGTTTCATTTAATTAATTTACCTTTGCCACATAAACACCAAATTAACTGCTCTATGTCTTGATAAATGATCAGAGATAAACTTATCATCTAACATGTTGGTATTGGTACTAATGTATAATGGCGCTAATGGTTGTTGGTTTTATATTGTAATTTGGTGATAAGAAAAAGGTAAAACTCTGGAGAATAAGAGAATGGAGAACCTATTTAACAATCACCATGCACACATTTAAAATATAATGTAGCTGATAGCCAGCGATGCCTCATTTTCGGTGCAGTTATTGTTAAGAAGCTAAATCACATGAGGTGTGAATGCAGGGGTAGGTGGAGCAAGCTGAGTCAGTAGAAAGTGCTGGGGGAGCTGCAGATGATGGGAGCAGAACTGCGTGGGTTCAACTGCCTGCTTTCTCATTCACATTAATGTGACTTTAGTTAAGGTACTTACCAAATCTAAGTCTCAGTTTCCCTTTCTGTCAAACAGAGGCAATGGCTATAAAGAGCTGTTGCGACAAGCAAATAATAGTGTAACACCTGCAAAGCACTCCCTCAGACTTGTTCAATAATAGATATTATTATTATCATTACTTCGGAAATTAAGCTTCTGAGAGTGGTGATCATTACCAGAGAGAGTGTTCTAGCACAAATTGCATACCCTATTAAAAAGGGTGATTCTTGGACCCAATTCCACTGTGTGTGTGTTGGTGGGGGGTTGCCACCAGCTGCACGTCCGACAATTCAACTCAATTCTTATACTATTCACCCGGAGATGGCATCAGATTTTGCAGCGTGAGGACTCAGTCCTACCAGACTTCCTCTCTCCCCCACTTCAGACACCAATCACAAGTCCAAGTTACCCAGGCTCTGACTGATCAGCTACAGAGTGGGGGTTCCCACAATCCCCTCCTTGGACTTAGGACACCAGCTGCAAGTCCACGATGTTACCTATACTTCATACCAGCTGGCTATAAATTAGAGGTTCCCATAAGCCTCTCTTTGGGATCAATTAATTTGCTGGGGTGGCTCACAGAACACAAAGAAACAATTTACTTACTAGATCACTCGTTTATGATAAAAGGATATAACCCAGGAAGAGCCAGGTGAAAGAGATGCATAGGGCAAGATACGTGGAAATGACACAGAACTTCCATGCCCTCTCCAAACCTCCCAAAACCTCCACATATTCACCAAACCAGAAGCTCTGACAATCCTGTCCTTTTGGGATTTTATGGAGACTTCATTATATAGGGCACAATTAATCAAATCATTGGCCACTGGCGATTGATTCAACCTCTAGTCCCTTTCCCCTCCTTGGAAATCAGAACGTGGGACTCAAAGTTACAGCGCCCTAATCACTGTTGGATCCCCTGGCAACCAGCCTCATCCTTAGGTGCTTTCCAAAAGTCACCTTGTTAACAGAAACCCGGTTGTTGTAGAGGGGGGCTTGTTATGAATAAAAAGACACCCATTTCACCCTTATGGCTCTGAAGTGTCTTCAGGAACTAAGGACAAGAGACCAAATATTGCAACAGAAGATGCTCCCATCGCTCTATCTCAGGAAATTCCAAGAGTCTGGGGAGCTGTGAGCCAGAAACCATGGAGGAAGTTCAAATATATATGACCCATGATACATACATACACACACACACATATATGTATGTGTGTGTGTATATATATATATATACCTTATAAATCACAATATCACATCTATGTTTTATTTATCTCTTAAATTTCTCCTTCACAAATCAATTTCACTCTCCAGCTCCAATTTTTAGCCACATCACAAAAAATAAAACTCTAGATATATTTTGGTGATGTGACTTTCATATAAGTTGCACATGTAATAACAAAAACTAATATCTGACTAATTTCTGCTTAGGAATCTGTCTATACTGAAATCTTAGCAAGGGTTAAAAAAAAGGGGGGAAACCTGAAACTCTCTTCTCTTTCAAAGACAAGCACTTAAAAACTAGGAGTAAGTAAGAATTATTGCAATGTATTAAAGACAGTGTGACACTGTATCACTATATCTATTGTTATGTAGTTAAGCAACTTACCCAAACCATCTAGCTTCTATCACTAATCATGGAATTCCAGAAATGAAAGGGACCTTAAGAGTTGTCTAAAACAACTTTTCAGCTATGGCAGGAATCTCTTTAAACAACCCTAACAGATGAAGCCTCTAGCTGAATTTCTCCAACAACTTCGTAACTTTAGATCGGGGCTTTCTGACTAGTAGAATGTTCTCTTATGATCAATCCCAGTTACTTGTATACTTTGACTCCAACCTCACTTTTCACTTCTTTAGTTCTACAGGACAAGTCAGTTACTTTTCACTGACAGCCCTTCCAAGCCCTTAGGCCCAAGCTTTGGCTAGGAAAAAGCTACCAAGATAAGCACTGGCAAAATTCCTGGCTTTTAACAAAAGAAAATTTTCACTAATCTCTAAAGTTTATATCTGAAATCCCATATGCCAAACTGTTATCCTCAAAGAATCTTTCAAAAGAAGTTTCACTTCATAGTGTTTTGGAGTATTATATATTACCAGGTTCTCAGATAAAAAATATATAGTTTTACATACTTTTAGTTACACTAAATACAAAGAGAAAATAATTGTAAAACTTAATTACATTTTCTATTGTTGTATCTGATATCCCTCTTATGTTTTGCCCTGTAAGTGACAGGGTTTTCGTGGTCCATGTGGAAGATAAGAGTCATCCTCATCTTCTTGATCATCACCATGACCATCATCAACATCATCATGACCATCACCATCATTAACATCACATGTATATGGAGTCAGACCCAAAGGTTCTCTGTCAATCAATATGTATATGGAACAGCCAAACAATTTAAAGAAACTTTAGCAAGATCATCTTGGTATTTGAAACTTTTGCACTTTTTATAGGTCTTACATGGTTATCTGGAAACATTCATAGATTTCACCAAATTAAAAATAAGGCACAGTGGCTTTAAACTAATTAGGAGTAGCTTGTATATTTGGCAGATATTTTCCAGACAAAGGCTAATAGGAGTCTCATCAAATGTGAAAAAAAATATTATTTCAGAAAGCAAAATGAGGTCTTTACTGGAAGAGAACCAATGAAACACAGAATCATTAGATTTGGCCTCAAAGAAATGTTTCTTGATTATTTCACATAATATATCATGACAACAATTTGAAAAACTCACTGAAAAAAAAGCAAAGTAATCTTTGCTTCATTTGAAGTCCACATATATTCATAAACAGATTGTTATTTCCAAATTTGGTAATAGTTTTTTCACCAAATTAAATCCTTTATATTTCACATGTATTTTATATCATGTATTTTATGATTTATCAAAATTATCCTATCCCTTTCTCCTTGCAGGTAAGCATCGGCTTTTAAGAATTTCAATCTAACAAGACTTTTTAAAAAGTGGGTTGTGGTATGCATGCCACAGTATCCTTATCAAAAGTCATACCATCTTCTAAATGTGGCTTCTCTTTCATATGTACTCGAAAGTCTTAGGGCCTTGGTTTAGCCTCATTCAGGACACCGAAACTAATGGGCCTCCGTCTCTAAATTTAGTAGCGCCTAATCAACTCTGTCCACAGAATCACACACAGAATTTCCTTTAATACCCCTGCCCTACTCTCTCACATTCTGATTTCATATAGCTTGAGTGTGGCAGGCACTGGGAGTTTTAAAAATTTTCTCAGGTAATAAAAAAAAGAACAAAAAAAAAAAAAAGAAAAAAAATCTCAGGTAACATATAGTCAGGAAACATATGGCCAGGATTGAGAAAGAATGTGATCCTTTGAAAGTTAGTATCAGAGACAAGAAGCACTACAAGATGAAATATCTTTCCTTGGGACACAAACTATTTGTAGAGCGATGTCTAGAACCCAGGAGTACTGATTCCTATGCTCTGTGCACAATGGTGTGTCATTTCCTTAAATATTCATGAAATAAACATGGACATCAAGATCATACATTCAGGCATCTAATAAACCAAAGCACAAGCATAAATATCATAAAATGAAGTGGTTCTTGTTTCTATCAGAATATAAAAATATAATATCTAATGCAAATATTATATAAATCTAGATTGAAATAACTCATCACCTAGAAGATGGAGAGAGGATATAAAAAACAATTGGTTTGTAAAATCTCACAGATTATGGAAGATCAAGGTCAACAGTCGATTGTAAAAAAGTGGATAACCAGTAAGGAGAATCTGATTCCATCAAGATAGATGTACATCCTTGGTTCAGGTCAAATTATTTGGCCTATCCTCTTTATTCATCCTCATGCTTTTAGCTACAAGGTTTCAATTGCTACATTTATTTGATAGAATAACATTATTTAATAATGTCATATATAGTTTCTTAGTAATTTTCTTTTTTTTTTTCCCACAGTCCACTACTCTCATGAGTAAGCCAGTGACGTACGTAATACATGTGTGTACGTAGAAAGTGTATTTTGGATCTTCTAAGATAACATGAAACTGTTTATTTAATTTTGTGTATTAATTCCCATTTGATTTATTAATTTTTAATGGAATGTGTTGTTTTCATGCAGTGGGGCTTTATTACATATTTTTCGTTATTTCTCTTTTTCTGAAGCCTTACATTGTAGTTGAATCCCAGTGATCTACCTGAAGATGTGATACTTTCTTTCCATAGTCCAACATATTGATCATTCTTATGAAGCAGCATGTGTTCACTAGTAATAAGAAAATTTGTGTAAACTGTCTGTATTGATAGTATTTTTCTTAACCTAATGAGTATTTCCTGCAGGCATTCAGAAAACTGTGTATTGTTAGAAGCATGATGCCTCAGTCTTTGTTTATTCTTTTATGTCCATGGATATTTAAATTTTTCCTTTTAGATATGAATGCCAAAATTTGTACCTTTGGCATATATCCTTACAACAGAATTCTAAGTTCAATTCATAATACACTTATCCTAAAATAGTGAAACAAAGCAGCAAACTTAAATTATGTTTGTAAAGGAAATATATTTGCATTTTTAACTTGGCATGTGGGTCATTCTCTCATTCTCTAAATTAAAAAGTGAATGTCTTCCAACCTTAAAGATATTAAGAAGTCTTTTGAGAATAGCTGTGGTGTAGTGGGAAAAGAATATGACTTTGAATGACAAAATAAAAACGACAACAAAAAACCCACCAAACTTTGTTCCGGCTTTTATTTTACTTCCTATGAACTGTATGGCAATAGACAACTTTCTATCTCTACTGAACTTCATTTTCACTTACATAAGTTATAGGAGCTATTCTTTGGCCATATGTCCATCATTTCATAATTGGTTGCTAGGGGATTAAATGAGAAAAAGTACATGAAATATATCATGACCAGTAAAAACCAATACAAATGAAGCATAGTATGAAGATAACACAATCAGTCAAGAGGTAAGCAAAAAAAAAAAAAAGAGAGAGAGAGAGGGAGAGAAAATTTAGAACATAAAGTTTTATGCCTTTAAAAATTACAATGTTCAGAACTATATTTTGAAAAACTCTGACAAATAGTCCAGTTCCTTAACCTCCTTGAAATTTTGCTGGGCAGCTAGAGTTACTGATTGCATTGGTGAGTAAGGTGAGCATGTGAATATTAATGAGCTCCCTACATGGAGCACAACACAAACCACATTCTTTGCTGAACTGTAGATCTGTATTAGAACATATATATTTTCATTTACTCTTGGCAGATGTCTTTTGGGAAAGTCTAATAATAGTAGATAATATTTGCATAATACTTTGCAGTTTACAGAACACATAGTAATTTTAAGAAGAATAAAAACTCAATCATTTGGAAATCTATAAATATTCTCTACAACTTCTCCAAGTACTTGAACACAGTTTAATTTTGGAGACATGTAACTGAAAATAGAAATATTTAATTCATCTGTTTTACAGGTTACTGAGACTCAAAGAATTATTATTGCTATAGTAATAATGATAAGGTAATGCTCCATATCTTTATTGAGTTCTAACTTTGCATAGTATCCTTAAAAAAGTAACTAATGAAATATTTAAAAACATTTTATTTGAAAACCATGGTTTTCAATTTCAGAAGTCTTAAAGGTTATTATTGTCTGGATTATGAACACTTTATAAAAATCCATAAAATACATCACAATGATGATAATTTGAACTCATTCCTATTTATTTATTTTAAATATTGTTCATTTAGTATTTTAAGTGAGATTTAGTCTCACAAATATTTTGATTAAATTATATGAAGAAGTAATCTTAGAAATGGTAAAAACTAAATGGGTCGATTACCCAATTAGCTTCATTTTTACCATTCATTATGTCTCATAGCTCAGGGTAGCCTGCTTTTTGTCTGAGACAGAAATTCAAAAGCAATGAACGTGAGTGAAAATATCTTTTACTTCTAAAAGTATAGTCCCATTTGAATGGTTATTCCTTGGCCATATGTTTATCATTTTGTTTTATGCTTCAGAATTCCCTGTTAATCATTCATCATCTCTGGATTTTGTCATAAATTTCCATTTCTTAAAGCTCCTTACACTGCAATGAGTACTGTTAAATCCTCTAAGTGATTTCAGTGAGTGAAATTTTGTCTAATAATTAGTATGAATAGGCCAAGTGTATGTATGTGTTTTTAGTAACCGAAAAAAAATCACTCTTATATTTTCTAGTTTATACCCTATATATTTGTATAGAAGTGTGTTTGTGTGTGTGTAACAGAGAGAGAGGGAAGGTGGAAGAGTATGTGTGTGTGTGTATACGTGTGTGTGTTGTTTGCCATTAATCAAAGATCTAGGGAATTTCTGAAAATGAATAATTTCCATTAAGGCTTACATTTCTGAATTTATAGCTACAGAGGGCTCTCTACAGATGCTTGTTAACCTGAAGATTCTGCTTAATTGATTTACAAAGTTTAATGTAAAAAAAATCCTTCCTTTCTATAATGTACATATAATAAATGTATTTCTCATAAATTTATAAACAAATAATACATTAGGTAGAATAATAAAAACTTGATGTGAAACAAATAACTTTTGGTTACTTTGAAGAAAACCATTTCCAAGAATAGGAATTGCATTTTAAGCTTAAGTACCATTTGCTTTGCTTGTTTTATTGGAACCTAATGTAATATAGATTACTTTTATTTATCTAGAATATACACAGTAAAATGATGTAAACTTTGATTAACCAAGTTATCTATGTTTAAATAATGAAAAGAACCCCAAGATAAAATAAAGTAAACCACAGTTGCTATGCATCTCTAAAATGAAGTATCCAGAATGTAAAAATCTAGTAAATCTTCATCAGCTTACTGCATTTATTTATTTATTTATTTTTAAAGATTTTATTTATTTTTGACAGAGAGAGAGCACAAGCAGGGGAAACAGCAGAGAGAGAGGCAGAAGCAGACTCTCTGCTGGAGCAGGGAGCCCAATGCGGGGCTTGATCACAGAATGCTGAGATCATGACCTAAGCCGAAGGCAGACGCTCAACCGTCTGAGCCACCCAGGCGCCCCAGCTTACTGCATTTAAAACTAGAGAGGAAAGGGTAATTTTTTTAAATGATATATACAGCATTTCTCAAAATTTATGTAATGTTATAAGTGCATTGGCACAGATCTAACTAATAATCCTGCAATCTACATGAAAGCTACAATGTTAGTAAAGTCAAACTTTGTGCAGATAGCTCACTGGAGTAGGGCTTGAAACGGACATAATATTTTCATCAGGACAGTCCCACAGGAAATGATTTTTGTGACTCTGTGCTGATTGCCAGAGCAGACATGTCTTCTCAATGACTCAACTACTTTATTCTCCATGGTTACCTAATACAGTATTGCACAAAATATTGTATTCAACATTGATTATCTCTAATGTGTTCTCAGATACAGAATTTTATCTAGTGCCGGGAGAATTAAAAGTGGTCATGCTTAATTATTCAGCATAGCCCAATAACTTATTTTTGACATCTTAATATTTACTAGTTATTTTTAAAGGATTATGTTAGAAGTATGAAAAGCCAATGTACTTGGTTCCTTGTTAGCCATTGCTTTTTAGTATCTTAAATGGAAAGGAAAAGAGCCAGAAAATATTCTCAAAAGAAGAATGTGATCTGTGGAAGTATCTATAGCCACAAGATCTTTTCAAACTGATCCCCTGCCTCCTGATCTTGTTAGAAACTTGATTTTTTTTCCTCCGCAGCGATTTTCCTTTTTCTCTCCCACTCAGTGAATGACCGGGTTTGAAAGTTTTTCAGTGACACTCATAGACCACAGAACCCCTTTATTTTATAAATGAGTGAATAAACAAATATATTACCTCTTCCTTTTTAACTGTTTCTTCAAGAAACACCCTGAAGCAATGTTACTCCAACACCTTCCTTTTACTAACACCCTAGAAGTTACTGGCATCCCATGAACACTGGGAGCTGCTGCTGCCCCCACTACAGCTAATTCCATCAAGAATACTGTTGTTTCTGGGTGCCTGGGTGGCTCAGTTGTTTAAGCAACTGCCTTCGGCTCAGGTCATGATCCTGGAGTCCCTGGATCGAGTCCCGCATCGGGCTCCTGCTCGGCAGGGAGTCTGCTTTGCCCTCTGACCCTATCCCCTCTCATGTGTTCTCTCTCATTCTCTCTCTCAAAATAAATAAATAAAATCTTTAAAAAAAAAAAAAGAAGGGCGCCTGGGTGGCTCAGTTGTTTAAGCAACTGCCTTCGGCTCAGGTCATGATCCTAGAGTCCCTGGATCGAGTCCTGCATCAGGCTCCCTGCTCGGCAGGGAGTCTGCTTTGCCCTCTGACCCTATCCCCTCTCATGTGTTCTCTCTCATTCTCTCTCAAAATAAATAAATAAAATCTTTAAAAAAAAAAAAGAATACTGTTGTTTCTAAGAGCAATCAGTCTAACCCCTTGGTCCCTCAGCTTTGTCATCTCCTTATCTCAAATAATCTCTCTCACTCCATCTTATCCTCCTGTACCCGGAGGGACATGCTGGATCTTGTCATCTCAGCGAGTTACTCAGACTCAATCACGGTGCTTTCTAACTATAATATGATATCCTTCGATGACAGAAATTATTTTAAAGTTCTTAGGTGAGTAGGGTTAAAGGTGTGTTTGTATTTCCAATTCTAGTCTTTTTTCTTATTATGTTATACACTTTCACTACTATTTTTTTTTTAAAGATTTTATTTATTTATTTGAGAGAGAATGAGAGAGAGCACATGAGAGGGGGAAGGGTCAGAGGGAGAAGCAGACTCCCCGCGGAGCAGGGAGCCCGATGTGGGACTTGATCCCGGGACTCCAGGATCATGACCTGAGCCGAAGGCAGTCGCCCAACCAACTGAGCCACCCAGGCGCCTAGTTTCACTACTATTTTTATGTCTAGTCCCCATGTACCAACTTCATGTTTCACGGTGCCTGTCACTCACTTGGCTTTAGCCACTTATTTATTATTTTAACTCCTTGAATGTGTGAAAAGTTCATTGTATTCACAGACATTCACATTACATTTCCCTTTCCTGAAATAGCTTTGCCTTATTCTTCACTGATTTGTTCTCACAAGAGCTACACCAGTTCAAACAACACTTTGAAATCTGATAGCCGTCCAGGTCACCTAAGTGATCACACCCATCTGTTCTTCAGATTAAAAAATCACCAACTTCTGTGGGCCACCCTACATAGCCTGTCAGTGTTACCTACCTCTTCCCTTCAACACCCATTCCATACCTTTTTTCAGTCTTCTAAAATTTCTGATCTAACCTCTCTGCCCTTATTCTCATTGAATGGCTTTGCTTCATTCCAACAGCAAGGGTATTTCTCAGCGTCCCTCTCATGAATCTTTATCACCAACCACTGCTTATTATCACCCTCTCTTTCATTCTTCCTTTTGTGAAAATGGAAGAAGCACACCTCTTTATGACAAAAACTGGACTTTCCATATAGTTTCTGGATCTTCCTTTATCAGAGATTCAGGGATGTCTCCCCACGGATTATTCAAACATCTCCCTGCGTTTAAATCTACCTCTATATTTTATCCTCCCTCTCAATATTTGAATATACAGTAGACATATATGCTTTCATATATGCATATATATACACATATATATCACCTATTCTATACAGATATAGATATGTTATCCTCTTTATATTAGTCTTAGTAATCTCTTTAGAGCCACATTTCTCATAACAGAAGTTGCTTACAAATCCCATTCTCTCTTCATTCTTTCCACTTTAATAAAACTTTTCTTGCTAAGGTCATCAATGACACAATTTATTAAATCCAATGGGCATTTAGTTTATGTGACACCTCAGCCACATTCAATATAGCTGATGAGATGAAGATCATGTATGCTCACAGTCTCTGTGGTATCACTTTGTCCTGAGTTTTCTCAGTCCTCTTGGATTACTACTTGGCAAGCTCTAACTTCTACTTTCAACTCTTTCTGGAGGTAAGTTGACTCATACCTAGTTGATGTATTTTTGAGCAAATCTCAAACATCTCTCTGGAAAGAACATCTGATAACCAAGTTTGTCCCTCTTCCAGAAATCCCTTTCTCCTAAGTGGTAACTTTACTCTTCCATTCATTCTTCCATTCATCACCCATGGGAACTTCTTACACCAAGCATCATCATCTCTCACCTAGACTATTGCAAAATCCCTTTATTCTCTCCCTTCATGTATTTTTTTCCCTTCTCCAAGCCATTTTCCACACAAAAGCCAGAGTGATTTTATTTCAACACATGTATAATCACATTGCTTCCTCCCTTAATATTCTTCAGGGTCTGGCCATTAAATTTAGGATAAAAAAGTTAAAATTCTGAACATATAACCCAAAGATTCTGCACGACCTGGATCTTAGTTAACAAAACTCCAGGCTTGTTCATTAAGCTCCAGGAACAGAAGCTCCCTTTCACTTCTGAAGTATGGGAACTCTTTTTTTCCACCTAAATGTCATAGCAGGCTGTTCTTTCTTCCTAAAACATTCTCCTCCCCACACTTTATTGCTTAATTACTACTCATGCTTCAAATCTAAGCTTAAAACATCACTTCCTCATAGAAGACTATCTTGATCTTCCAATATAAATGAAGTTTCTCCAGTAATATTCCCTAATTATATTTTCTTTCAAAGCATATAGCACCCCTTTATAATTACATATTTATTTGTGTAATTAATTCTTTTGTGTCTGCCTTTTTACACATTTGTACTTCTTCTCGGGGCTTAGACAATCCCTGTTTTGTTCACCATTGATGTCCCCATTCCTAGGTATTGTAGGTTCCAGGACCATCTCATATCACTATAACAGGTTGTTCAGTGCACAAGGGTAATAGTCTGAGAATGGTGGTTTAATCCCAGCCTTTGCACTGCTTGCTAGCACTGGCCCCTAGTGTAGGACTATGTCCTCCTGGGGGTGTATTTTTAGGAGTTGCCCAAAAGTACCATATGGACTAATGCTAGGCCTTATAAGTACTTAATCAATGGTGGCTGAAATAAAGAATTAACGTTTATGGCAACTTTAAAAATAACTGCATTTTAGCATAGATCAGATTAGGAGAACTCTTTCTCATTTTACTTTTTTTTTAACAATTACTCTAATTATTAGCTGAACATGAGCAAATAATTTCACTTTGCATTCACTGCATTCACATGAATTCACTTATATGCCTTAAACTTTTTCTTCTTAGTTGTAAGACTGTTAATAACAATATGCAAAGTTAAATCCTTTGACTTAGACACAACTCTGTGTTTCATAGCTTTTGCAGAGAAACAACTCCCATGGAAAAAAAATGTTCATGATGTAATTAATTGCTCATTTGACATATTATGCCACCTACTCAAGTTATCTCCTTGGCATAAATTGGACTTCATAAATTCTATTCTATAAATGGACCTTGCTTAACTTTGCCACTTGGTCTGGGCATCTGTCTCATAAAATTCTATTCATGATCAAGAAAGTATGACAATAAAGTATGAGTGGGTCAATGACTGTAAATTAAAAATACAACTGATAACATATCCCTCACCACCAGATTGGAAGCACTACCATATTTAAGTAAGCAGACAGTAATACATCATCACTTAACATAGCACAAAACTATTGTACTATATGGAAAAGTCATGGAAAAGTTGTTAACTCTTTTAAAAAATGTGAATAATGTCTGAGTATGTAGAGGAAAAGGCATATTACAGGAAAGCAGTGGGGCACAAAGTGAAGGATGTTTGATAACCTTAAAGTTTACTTTAAAAACATGGTTTTTATTTTGTTTGAATTTACCTAAAAGAAAAGAACTGTTTTATAATAGAAAATTATGCCTAATAAGGTAATCTTGGGTGAGGGAATAAAGGGACCAGATCTTTATTTTTAGGGTCATACATTGATGGGAAGAGCTTCCACATAGAGATATCAAAATATTTGATAGTACTACATCTTAGCAACAGATTTTTAATTGCCTAGGAAAGTGAACCCAGAGAGGGCCATCTGCTGGTGCTGATTACTTTTTCAGTAAAACCACACACCTGAGGTGAATCAAATCTGGCCAACAGCATATTGAGGTCAATTTTCAACAAACTTCAGTTTTTTCTGGATGAACCTGAGGTTGCCACAAACGGCCAAGATCATTCCTCCATCTGTTTCTGGTGAAAGTTTGCTGTTCACTGTGGTGGGGACACAACAGGAATCACTTACAAGCAAAAGATCACGCTGCAAAGGCCACAATATGCTCAATTATTTTAATGTACCTGAGAAGTGCTAGCAAACATAGCTTTCTATGTAGTAGCATGATTAGTAACAATCTAATCATATGAAATGCTTAAAATCTAAGGAAATGACTTTTGCAGAGACTGAGAAAGTTATAATGATGAATTTGATTTAGAAACTATCCAGGTCAATTTTTTTAAATAATGAGATATAGGCCCATAACCAAAAATAAATCTATCCTATTTTATAAATATTGTTCATGGTAACAGAAGTATTTCGAAAACAAAGCATTTTTATGATAATGGCACTTACAGACTATAGGAATGAACATACGATCTCCAGCTGACTACAGGGAAACAAGTATTACGAGGTATACTGACTCCTCTAATCTTGTATTCATGATAGATCACTGTCATTGTAAAATGCTAATTTAGTAATGGTGCATATGGTGACACTTACTAGCAAATACTTAACCATTAATATAGGCTGCTTCCCCAATTGAAGAATTAGATTCAGTAAGTCATAAGGAAGAGAGAAGGTACAGAAAAGAAAATACATCTGTAGAAAAATTATAAAGAAGTAGGGATCATAGTTTCAAATGCATTCTATTCTACAGTGTCACAGAATCTCAAATTTCTAGTTACTCCTGATTCTTAGATGGGCTATGTTGCATCTTTTTCTGAGACTCAATTTAGTATATCACCATAGACAAGCAGTGAGATTAACACTCTTTATTATCTTTCCAAACTTCCAAATTGAGATTTAGCTGTAATAATGTTCAAAAGATACTACTGGCTTAGGACCCTAGGGCTTCTGGAATCAGAATCTATGAAACCATTTGCATTGAAATTTGGCTTCCAACTGCTTTAGTATGTTGGCACTGTAGCTGTCAACTAAATTCTTAACTCCTTAAAGGAAAGAACAACGTTTAGTGTTTGTCTTTTTTTTAGAGTGCCTGGTGTATTTTTATATAAAAATAATATTTCAAGAAAGGCTTGTTGACTTATTGACAAAAAGGGCTCTGCTGATCATCTTCATGGGGTGTGCAAATTTGTGAAGACATAGAGGACAGGATGGGACTTAGTATCATAGGAAACTTTATTTTTTTTAAAGATTTTATTTATTTATTTGACAGAGAGAGAGATAGTGAGAGCAGGAACACAAGCAGGTGGAGTGGCAGGCAGAGGGAGAAGCAGACTCCCTGCCGAGCAGGGAGCCCAATGTGGGGCTTGATCCCAGGACTCTGGGATCATGACCTGAACCGAAGTCAGACGCTTAACAACTGAGCCACCCAGGCGCCCCATAGGAAACTTTAGAGCTCATTCAGTCCCAGATCATTGTCATGATTTTTAATGCCACTAGAAGAGTTTCCATGCTTTCTTTTCTAAGGTGTGGTCCTTCCCAAATCAGATCGAATGATGCTTCATAAATATTTCAATGACTGAGGCAGATGTGATATTTCTCTTCTCTTCCCTGGCCTGTCCCCTCCTCCTCTTCTTTCTTCTTCCTCTCCCCCCACCATCTCTCTCTCTCCCAGAAGTCTCTTTTCTTTTGTATTTTGTTTGAATTATGACATCAAAGGTCATGCTCCCAACTTGATTGTATTTTCCTAAAAGATGCAAACAATTACATACTCTCATTTCCACATGCTTTTACAGTTAATAACTGAGGGTTATATAAAGATAAAGAGAAGTTTAATTGTTATCTCATATATACATACATACACACATATATATATTTAAAATCAACTTAAATGTCTCTATGTGTAGGAGGACATGGCATATGATATACAGTTCTAGTTTTCTAGAGAAGACAGTGCAAAATCAAATCAAAATCAAACAGAAAATGTTTAAATACATAAAAATTTAAAATAACTTTTTTCAGATATTTCAAACATAAACAATTTTTTGAAATCTCTAAATATTAACTTTCTAAAAATATAAGCTGACTTCTTTATTCGGGCTTGTTATTTCATTTTGAAAGCTTATTAAATAAGAACAAAGGGAAACTTGAAAGAAAAAAGATGAAAATTTGAGAGGTATGGTCAGGATTCTATTTACATTTTATCATGGAAAATTAAACAAAAAATGAGCAAATAATAAAATATCTCAATAATCTAAATTCTCTGATTTAACAGGTTATATTAATATTCTGATCTGGCAGAATTGCATAACAAATAAAGCTAATTATTGAATACTCTTTAAAGATAAAAAATATATTTAAAAAATCTATGCCATAAATAGTGCTAATATTGGCCAACATTTCATTTAAATGCAAATAGTTTGCATCTTTAGGTAGTGGTCATTAAAATACGATAGACTGTATATTGTAGGTATAGATGATTCTGTATGCAGAATCATAACAAACATTTATTGACTTACAGATAGAAATAATTTTAAAAACTCCTTCCTCAAAATGTTCCAGCTTTGGACTAGATGGTTCAGATATATGACACTCCATTTCATATGTGCTTGGTGAATGGTACCTGCAGAGCGCTGTCCTCTTGGTTTGTTTTATAAGTAGAAGCATGCTTGTCAATTGTCAGCGGAGAATACATATAAGAGGAAACATACTCATTTTATGTACCATGGCTTTAGGACAGTGACAAGAAGAGTTTCCTTTAGAATAACAAAACACCTCACAAACAAGCAACTTATCATTTCAAAGACAGTATTAAAATGTAGCCAGGTTAATTCCCTTTATAGGATTTCATTTTAGCTATGGTAAATGAGTAAATCTCCTAATCTCAGTGATTTTTCATGTAAAATGAGTATATTTTTATTTAACACACACGAAAATTAATGATTCCCATGTAAATGAAAGTGAACTCAAAATACTTAACACAGCTATGCAAATGTGTTCTCATTTATAAATGCAGATGTCTTCATGGGTGTATCTTATGTAGGCACAACTGCTATGAGATCACTGAAGGGGACACTTGAAAAAAGCTCAATAAGAGTATATGAACTATATTGTATTATTGTAACACTAAATAAGAGTATTTGACTCATATTCCCTGTCCAAAAATTACATGTTAATTATATTCTTCAATTAAAAAATAAGAGGCTTGTAAGCATAAAAGGTAGCCTCACAGTCACCCCCCATCATATACATGTTCTTTAGACCTTGCCACTAAATGCAGTGAGAACACAGCCTCAGCACCACCTGGGACCTGGTTAGAGTCACAGACCCTCAGGTTCTTCTCAGAACTATTGAATCACAATTTGCTTTTAACAGGATCTCAAGGTGATTCACGGGGACTTTAAAGTTCAAAAACATTGCCCTAGAAATACAAGCCACATTCTCTGAATTTTTGAAAATACCCTTTCAAAGACTGTTTAATTGCTTTAAATCTCGATCTGTGCTTTAAATCTCGATCTGCTTCACTTTTCCTTTTTTCTGAAACTGTTTACAAACTCCTGAAGCATTCCTCATGATGTTGATTACTAATCCTAAAGGACGCACACTGATGAAGGTCTTCATGTATAAATCCATGCATACATTTTTTTTCTCGGATAGCTTGTTAGAAAAATATTTTTATGGCTCATGACATGAATTGTTGTCTAAAAATTCATCAGGATATAAGAATTCCTCTTATCCAGAAAGCATGGAGAATTATCTTTTTATTTTTATTTTGTATTTTATGTTTTTTAAGATTTCATTTATTTATTTTAGAGAGAGAGTGAGCGGGGTGAGAAACAGAGGGGGAGCGAAAGGGAAAGGGAGAGAATCTTAAGCAGACTCCACGCTGAGCACACAACCCAATGCAGGGCTTGATCCCACAACCCCAAGATCATGACCTGAGTCGAAACCAAGAGTCAAACATTTAACCAACTGAGCCACCCAAACACCCCAAGAATGATCTTTTTAAAACTTAAAAAAAAGTCATATCATGGTTTTAGTTTGAGTTTGAGCTTTTAAAACAGTTATTAACTATTTATATTCTTTCTTTTGTGATCTCTTTATTTCTCTTAGGCATCAGTTACTTCTAACTTAAAATTTTACATTATTTTGTTTTTGACCTATATCATCTATATTCAGGATGCTAACTAGATGCCAAAATCTTGCCTATCATAATCACCAAGAATTCATGCTCGTTTGAGATACCTATCTATAATAACAAGGAATGTGTTATTTCGGTAGTTTAAAAAGTTTAATAGGTCCAATTAACCAATAACAGTGGTAGCTTGAGAATAACTAAATACAAATATGGAATCAGAACTTTATTCATTTTATAATATAGCTTAAATATATATAAAAACCGCAAATTCTTTTCTGAGCTATTTTTTCTTATAGTGCAGCATGTTTCTCCATTTGACTCCAATAAATTATTTTAAAATACTCAACTAACAGGGCAGAAGACTCAGAATAACCAATAAAATATTAAAGCAAAAGAACATAGTTGAAGGGCTGACACTACCCGACTTCAAGACTTATTATAAAGCTACAGTAATCAAGACAGTGTGGTACTGAGGGGCCTCGGTGGCTCAGTCGATTAAGCATCCAACTCTTGATTTCAGCTCAGGTCATGATCTCAGGGTTGTGACACTGAGCCCCACATTGGACTCTGGGCTGGGCACAGAGCCTGCTTAAGATTCCCTCTCTCCCTCTCCCTCTGCCCCTCCTCTCTCTGTCTCTCTCTCTCTCCCTCCCTCTCTAAAAAAAAGTATGGTATTGGTGAAAGAATAGACCAATAGATCGATGGAACAGAATAGAGAGCCCAGAAATAGATCTACATAAATATAGTCAACTGATTTTTTTAAAGATTTATTTATTTATTTGAGAGAGAGAGAGCATGCACATGCACATGCACATATGCATGTGCACGAGCAAGCCTAGCACGGGGGGGGGGGGAGAGGGAATCCCAAGCAGACTCCCCTGCTGAATGCTCGATCTCATGACCCTGAGATCATGACCTGAGCTGAAACCAAAAGTTGGATGCTCAACTGACTGAGCCACCCAGGTGCCCCTTTGATTTTTTGACAAAAGAATAAAAGCAATATAATAGAATAAAGATAGTCTTTTCAAATTGATGCTGGAGCAACTGGACATCCACATGTTAAAAAAAAAAAAAAAAAGGCTATAGACCCTACACCCTTCACGCAAACTAACTCAAAATGGATCATAGACCAAAAAATAAAATGCAAAACTATAAAACTCCTAGAAGATAACAGAGGTGAAAACCTAGATAACCTTATTAAGGCAATGACTTTTTAGGTTGAACAATAATGGCACAATCCATAAAAGAAATAATTTATAAGCTGGACTGCATTAAAAAAAAAAAAAAAAACTTTTGCTCTGAGAAAAACAATGTCAAGAGAATGAAAAGACAAGCCACAAACTCAGAGAAAATAATGGCAAAAGACATATTTGATAAAGGACTGTTAAAACTCAACAATAAGATAACAAAGAACCTGATTAAAATATGAGCCAAAGACCTTAACAGGCACCTCCGAAAGAAGATATGTAGATGGTAAATAAACATATGAAAAGGTTCTCCTTATCATAATGTCATTGTACAAGGGAAATGCAAATTAAAACAAAAATTAGATACCATAACACACCTATTAGAATGGCCAAAATCCAGAACACTGACAACACCAAATGCTAGTGAGGATATGGAAAAATAAGAACTTTCGTATGTTGCTGGTGGGACTAAAATACTCTTACCATAAAATCTAGCAATCACACCCCTTGGTATTTATACAAAGTAGTTGAAAACGTATGTCCACACAGAAGCCTGCCTATGGTATGTATAGCAGCATTATTCATAATTGACAACACTTAGAAGCAACCACGGTGTCCTCCAGTAAGTAAATGGATAAATTACGGTACATCCAGACAATGGAATATTATTCAGTGCTTAAAAAGAAATGAGTTCCCAAGCCATGAAAAGACACGGAGGAACCTTAAATGCCTATTACTAAGTGAAAGAAACTATTCTGAAAAGGCTACATGCTGCATGTGTCCAACTGTATGGCATTCTGGAAAAAGCAAAACTATGGAGACAGTAAAAAGATCAGCGGTTGCCTGGGACTAGGGGACAGGGAGGGATGAATAGGCAGAGCACAGAGGACTTTTTGGGCAGTGAAAAACTCTGTATGATAACTATAATGATGGCTACATGTCATTATATATTTGTAGAAACTCACAGAATATACAACTCCCAGAGAAAACTGTAATGTAAACTATGGACTTTGGGTGATTATGATGTGTCAATGTAAGTTCATCTTTTGTAACAAATGTACTACTCTGGTGGAGGATGCTGATAATGGGGGAGGGTATTGCATGTGCCAGGGCAGGGGGTAAATGGGAAATGTTTGTACCTTCTCTTCAATTTTGTTATGAACCTATAACTGCTTGAGAAATATAAAGTCTTGGGGCACCTGCGTGGCTCAGTCATTAAGCGTCTGCCTTTGGCTTAGGTCATGATCCCAGGGTCCTGGGATCGAGCCCCACATTGGGCTCCCTGCTCCATGGGAAGCCTGCTTCTCCCTCTGACCCTCCTCCTGCTTGTGTTCCCTCTCTCACTGTGTCTCTCTCTGTCAAATAAATAAATAAAATCTTAAAAAAAAGAAATATAAAGTCTTAATAAAAAAGTCTTAGATGATAGAATTATGTTCTATATTCTTTCAATTATGATGTATCTTTTTATGTTGCACATTTTCATTGACATTCTTATCTCTAGTGTTCATGGAACAACCTCATAATGTTCCACTGTGCCCTTTCACCCATTTTGCTTTACTCATTTATCACTTATTGTAACTTTTTGAATGATGCAAAAGTTTTATTGCATTCACAGGTAGTCACATATTATTTCCTTTGCCTGAAATACCTTTGCTTCATTCCTCACTGACTCAAAGGGACTTGGCTCAAAAAACACTTTCTCAAAGAGGTCTTCTCTGCTCCTGCCCCGAATCTAAAGTATCTCCTCCGCTACCATCCTTTTCATGAACTGACATCTTTTCATCATAATGCTTAGTGGGTCCCACAAGGGTATGGGAGTGAGGTCTATAGGATTCCTGTGTGAAAATTTACCAGGGAAAAAAAGAATCTGGGTGATAATCTGATCCCAGGACCAGGAGCTGAGAGTCTTACGCAAGGAATAGTTCTGTGTATAGCAAATGGCAATTACTCATTTTGTCCAGCCCCAACCACAATTGTAGCATAGAGATGTTGAAGAAAAACACCTGACTGATGTGTTTTAAATCTCAATGGTGTGGCATCTAATGGTCCTTGGGTACAGTAGAGACCGCTGTATTCCTTCAGATTCATGGAAGTGAGCACTGAGTTCTCGGAGCAGCTAAGTGTTTGCTGGCAAGCTGTGGCAAGCAACATCCTGTGCGTTGATGCAGAGGAGATTCCATGAGCAGAATTAAGAGGAAGATCTGAGATCCTAGACTGAAACACCTGCAGAAAGATGAAGGAGATCAGAAGTGGTGGTGTGAAGCATCCCTGGGTGATCTGAGTGAAAATTGGGCTTGGCAATGGCAGTTTTCAAATGATATAACAAGGAGTGTGTAACAGGATAGAAGAATCAGAGAAGTCAGAGTAGTCAGCATGGTCATATTTCTGTGAGAGAACAGATCTGTGAAATGTGAGACTGCTTTGTGTTGGCAGTTAAGGCATCCAAATGGTGACAATCTATACTTTTAGACACTTAGAATTAGTGAGAAGGACAAGGATATATTGTTTAAGACAAGTGAGATATAACATGTATAGGAAATTTGTAAAAAAAAAAAAAAACATGTAAGTGGTTGACAGACTAAGTAATAAGGCTTGTAAAATTCTTAGGAACCAAGATTTTGCTGTGAGGAATGTCTGCCTTATGCTCTCATTTATTCAATACCATTTTCAGATTGTCAAGCATTTTTTCTTACTAAACTGAAGTTGTTAATTTGTGGTGAGCATTAAGTTTTTGGTTTCTATTAATTTATTAATCTGATTTCCAAGTTGAAATTTAAGATTCTCTGAGTAAGATCATCTGTCAATTTGAGTGCTGTTTGAAAACAGGTGGTGCAAAAACCCCATAATGAATTTCTGAAGTGTGATACCACAAGTGCAAAACTGAGCAAGTAGAGATGACCTTTCTACATGCCAATATACCAAGAAATTCCTCAACAGCCAAGCTAAATATTTTATGTTTGAGAAGAAAGAGATTAAATCATTTAATCACAATATAATAAAATTAATAACTTTCAAAAACAATTCAAATCGTCAGCTTGATTTATTCTTTAAGGTAATAATATTGTTTTCAAAATGTAGTTTGTGATTCTTTGAGTCATATGGTGTTGTAATTTAAAGAGTAAGTTATAGGGGCGCCTGGGTGGCTAAGTCGGTTAAGTGTCCAACTCTTGGTTTCAGCTCAGGTCATATCTCATGGGGGGTGGGATGGCGCCCCGTGTGGGCTCTGCTCTCAGTGTGGGGTCTTGCTTGAGATTCTCTTCCCCTGCCCCTCCTCCCACTCACACACTCCCTCTCTTTCTCTCTCTCTCAAATAAATAAATAAATCTTTAAAAAGGAGAGTAGATTATGTCTTTAGTTAATAGTGTGTTCATCATGGAAAACATATTCGCAAGAACACACACAAATAAATTCATGATTTTTATAACTAATAAGAATCAGAATTTGACCTTCAGCCAGTAGATGGAGAAGTTGATCTTAGAGTAGATTCACAGTGCTATTAAAAGTCTCTTTGTTAAGTTGCAGGACCATAGAGTAAAATTGCTGCTGATTCAGATATTTGGGATTGTTTCCATGGTTATTTTCTGGCTGCTCTGCAAAAACAGCTCTGGCATCATCACCCAAGGGATCAGTTTTGTTTCTTAGAAATCTATCCTGTACAGTCCTTATGTGCTTTGTTTATAGGCACATTTTTTTTTTTTTTACTGTCTATTTTATTTTCAAACAAGCTGGAAATGTTTCTTTTCTTCATAAATTATTACTGAAAGTTTGCATAGTACATATTTTTAAGAACCACAAAGTGTTTATGAGTAAAGGCACTGAGTGATGGAACCAGCACCTCTCAGAGCAGGATGAAAATGTAGATTCCTTGTAGGGCAAACTGGCTTTCTGAAAAAAGCAACATACATTATGTACTTCAGCATGCTCTCAGAAATTATGCACAGCCACATCCATCAGGGATGAGCTCATAAATAAATAAATCAATTGACATATTCTCTTGAACAAATTCCACTACCAAACCCAAAATCATTTGTTTAGTACATTGACAGTTATTCTATATCTTGAGAGATGTTAAGAATCCTGAAAATTCTGTATAACTGAGTGTTTGGTGTTTTTCCTCTTTGCTGGTGTTTTTGTTGTAAAAATGATTATGTGTAGACAGCCAAAGCAAAATATAAAAATGCAAAAAATACATGATACTGTAGCTAAGTGTTAAACTTAGAAGGGTGGGCTAATATATTAATAAAATTGATAATTGCAGTAAATATTAAGATAAAGATCAAAATGGAACTACCATGAAATTATTTTCTGTAAACCAAGTGACAACTTAAAATTACATGTCCTCTATTAAGGATAATAAAATAGTCATTATCTGTAACTCTTTTTGACAGTTCACTTAAATAATTCCCATTGTCTAAAAATATATGCTTAATTTTGCTATATTTAAATGTATTAAAACCCCCTATAAGCAACAATAGAAATCATTTTTGTGGGTATGGGTTGTGGCTAATATGTAGTCACCAATTAAAAATACAGTTCTCTTTACATTTATACAACAATTACCTTAATATATAGTTTATGTTTTCTATTTAACAAATATATATTAAGAGCCTACAACTTGCCAGCAGTGAATAAGAAAGACACACTAGGTTCCTGCTTTCATGAAATTTACATTCTTGTGGATGAGATAAATGACCAAAAAAAAGATGCAGATCATTACAGTAGGAGATATAAGAGATGTCACAGAAGACAGAATAAAGGTATATAGGAGTAATAATATACAGAAATAGGAGTTATAGGTAATAGGAGATAATAAAAAATATAATAAAAATCAATGCAGAGAGGGGAATAGTCTTAAGAGTATTTAAAAAACAACTCTGAACAGTACATTCACTATGCTGCCGTTTGAGAAATAATTATATAGAAAATTAGATGTATATATCTCAGACACCAATTCACATATATGTATGCAAATAAAGAAATGCCAATGCAAAGAAAGCAGATGTAGTTCCTCTGGACTTAAAGTTTATGGGTGATTTTTTGTTCTTGTCTTCTTTTGGTTTCCTTTTGCTTTCCTAGGTTCACACTTCTGAAACTGACATATTTTAAAAGTTTCATGTTGAAAAAATCAATACTCATAGAGAAGGGCAAAATAGTTGAGCTGAAGTAGTTAAAAGGACAGTATTATTCTCTTTAGCCCCTGGAATATTGTTCATTATTAGGATCTAAGATATAAACTGTTTTAGCAAAAAAGCAATAATAATAAATGCTCTTAACTTTTTGATTCGAGATAGATACTGGTAAAGAAAAATGTAGTGTTTTAACAAATAGTTGAGACAATATGAGAAGATAGAAAAGCCAGATTCAGAAGTACATCACATACATTAAAAACTAAATATTTCCATAAGACTTAAATCTAATAAAGAAATGACTCCTAGAATATTAGAGTTCCATTTAATACAGATCGGAAATTACATACTCAATTCTCACAGTGAATGGGAACCTCACTGTATATAATCTTCACAACAGGTAACTATAAGTTGTTTTATATTACTTAAAAAACAACTTAAGGATTGTCTAAGATGGAAAACAACAGTACAAAAGAACGACCATTATATTAAGATTTAGAAAAGATAAAATTCCAGTCCTGATTTTTTCACAGAAGCCATCTGAAGAGATCATTTAACTTCACAGAACACCACTATAGTCATCTACTAACAGAGAGGCGCAAACAAAATGACCTCCAGCTCCTTCCCATGTGAAATTCTGTAACATGATTTTGCCATGTATATGCATCAGATTGAGGAAAGCATTTCCATTTTTTTTCCTGACTGTTCAGATATACCTTTAATTTCCTAGGATTTTGAAGCTTGCAGATTAAAATAGAGATAACCTAGTAGTCCAGCCTCTTTAATTTTATGGACAAAGATACTGCTGCTCAGAAATCCTGAGTAACTCAACCCAAGTTTTCAGATTTACATAGTGGTAGAGACTAAACTTGAATTTAGATTTAGTAAATTATCAAATTATCAGTATGCAAATTTTATAGAATCCCACTATAAGGGCAACTAAAACCAGATGCATTATTTTACTATTTTATTTCTATTTACGTTAAATTTTGAATTGACAGAAAACTTCTAGCAACAAACTTTAGAATTCTTACAGTGCAAATAACATTAACAACAACAATAACAAGATACTCCAAATAACTGTGGGAGAAGTGGCACTCCTATATTTGGGAGAACACTTCATCTACTGGTTTGTGTTCCTTGTGTTCCCCTGAAGTTGTAAGAGAAAGCCTAGCCATCCTAGAGCCATGAGGTATCATGTGATAGAGAAAAAGAAAATAGCACAGAGCTGGGAGTCAGCCAGAGATGCTGTATTGCCATAAAACAGGGTACCTGAGAAAATTAATTAATGAAACAAGTATTCAAACAGATAAAATCACAGGTCCTCTAGAAAGAGCAAAGTATAAACTTCTATAGGTATAAATCCCAAGCTTGGGCCTATGGGACACCCAAGAGCAACTTAGGTGGAAAATAAGATAACAAAAATAATATACCAATTGAGGAAATAAACTAGGAAGAAAATATGTTGCTAAGTATAGATAAGTATTGACTGTAAAAGTAAGATGATTTATGATGAGCCAAACAAAAGGAATTAAAATAGTAGATCAGATCCTCATGAGTGAGGTCAATCAGTAATAGCAATAGTCAAAGTGTTCTGTGGATGCAGGTAAAAATATTTGCCGTTTGAGAAATAATTATATAGAAAATTTAGACTTTTTTAGACATGTTTAGGTATACATTGTAAAAATATAATAGTAATCATTACCATAATAGAAATAGAACATTTGACTTCTAAGTTCGGATAGTGCAAAAAGGTAAAAAGAAAACACCTACAGCAAGCACAGATGAAAAAAGCAAAAGAATGGGATAAAGTCAAGTAAAGAAACTAATGTAGGTAAGTCAAAAGACAAATGAAGACAAATAAATTTAACAAAGCTTAAAATATTATTTTAAAGTCCAAATATTTTAATATAAAAACATTTAAACTAGAATTCCATTTTAAAAGCAATAGACTAGTTAACAGTTTTCTTTTTTTTATTGAAGTCTAACATACAATATCCCATTAGTTTCAAGGTACACATCATAGGGACCCGATATTTTTATACTAGAGGTGGGGAGGTGCTTGAGGGGGGAGCTAAAAATAGGTGAAGGAGATAAAGAGATAGATTATTTATATAAACGTAAAACCTATACATTGTTTTCAAGACATAAACTTAATTTAAAATTACTCAGAAACACTGAAAGTAAAGAAAAGAAAAATAAATATGCCAAGGAAATATTAACAGTCACTAACCAACTATTTAAGTAGATATAGGGCACTCTCTAAAAGCACCCTGAACATAGAGATTTGGTTTTATTTCCTCTCCAGTATCCAACCTACAGTAAACAGCCAATAAATATTGACTAAATTGATGATATATATATTCATGTATCAGATATTTCAATATCTGGACTGGATGTGTAAACATCTAATTCATGAAAATAGTAGTCTCTGACATGATAGAAGAGTAGAATAACAGAAGGAAAATGAAACTCTCCATAATATTCAATGACTTTTATATTAAATAACATCAAAATCCATTATCTTAGATATCCCATTTCTTGTCCAGTCAAATAACTATTATCAAGAATAGTAAAGAATATGAATTCAAGGCTACCTCCTTTGTTGTGTTCTTTAATACCTTAGAATTGAAATTCTAGAAACGCAAGCAGAACAAGTTTTTCAAAAGTACTGCTCATTTGCATGAGTGATGCAAGAGATGTTTGAGAAATCATGTCCTTGAAAATAGTTCACCAGACAAGTTATCTTCAAGGGAGTTTTAATTCTGGTATAGTTTAGCATCAACTGTGTAATTCAGATTCAAACTGAACATAAAAGGAATTAAAATTTATGTTCAATGGGCCAGTGACCACAGATGCAGCACAGAGCTATGCTAAAAAAGCGGATGAAACATTTGACGTTTTATAATTAGACTGTGGTTGTAACATGCTGATTGCAATCAAGTGCAATATGGTGGAGGAAGTAGTGACTTTTATGTTTATTAAATCCTTTATCATACACTATGACATACTCGTAGACCTTCGCAAGATCAGGAAGTTTGAATGTTTAAGTACTGCACAGAACTTCACATTTATACAGCATGAAGTGTATTCAGTGTTGTCACATGTAGAAGTTTTTCATCATATGAGATTTTGCATTTTGCATCTATATGTTTAATTAAAATAATCATGCTCTTTTAAAAGCCACATAAAATGATTATTTCTTTTTTCCCTCATTTATCTTTTTTGAATCAGAATAATTAATAAATTCATTTATTTACTTATTTTTAAATTTTATTTTATTTTATTATGTTATGTTAGTGACCATACAGTACATCATTAGTTTTTGATGTAGTGTTCCATGATTCATTGTTTTCGTATAGCACCCAGTGTTCCATGCAATACGTGCCCTCCTTAATACCCATCACCGGGCTAACCACCCCCCCATGCTCATGGACTGGATGAATAAACATTGTTAAAATGTCTATGTTACCCAGAGCAATCTATACCTTCAACGCCATCCCAATCAAAATTCCAATGACATTTTTCAAAGTGCTGGAACAAACAATCCTAAAATTTGTATGGAATCACAAAAGACCTCGAATTGCCAAGGAAATGTTGAAAAAGAAAAAGCTAGGTGCATCACATTGCCTGATTTCAAGCTATATTACAAAGCAGTGATCACCAAGACAGTATGGTACTGGCACAAAAACAGACACATAGATCAATGGAACAGAATAGAGAACCCAGAAATGGACCCTCAACTCTATGGTCAACTAACCTTCAACAAATCTTCAACATTGGAAAGAATGTCCAATGGAAAAAAGACAGTCTCCTCAATAAATGGTGCTGGGAAAATTGGACAGCCACATGTAGAAGAATGAAACTGGACCATTCCCTCATTTATCTTTTAATTATTAAAAATTTATTATTGAAGTAGAGTTGTCATAAAATGTTATATTGGGGGTGCCTGGGTGGCTCAGTCAGTTAAGCATCTGCCTTAGGTTCAGGTCCTGACCCCGGGGTCCTGGAATGGAGCCCCATGTCGGGTGGGTCCCTGCTCAGCGGGAAGTCTGCTTCTCCCTCTGGCCCCTCACCCTCAGCTTGTACTCTCTCTCTTTCTCTCAAATAAATAAATATAATCTTTAAAAAAATAAAATGTTATATAGGTTTCATGTGTACAACATAGTCATTCCTCACCATGGTAAGTGTAGTTACTCTCTGTCATTGGACTACAGTATGACAATATTATTGACTATATTTCCTATGTACTTTTAAACCTATGACTTTATTTTATAACTGGAAAGTTTGTATCTTTGAATGCCCTTCACCTATTTCGCCTCTCCTCCCCACCCCCTCCCCTTTGGCAACCACCAGTTTGTCCTCTGTATTTATAAATGTGTTTTTGGTGTTTGCTTTGTTTTTTAGATTCTACATATAAGTGAAATCATAGGGATTTGATTTCCCTGCCTAACTTATTTCATTTAGCATAATACCTTCCAGGTCCATCCATGTTATCGAAAACGACAAGATCTCATTTTTTTTTTTTTATGGCTGAGTCATACACACACACACATGCATATATATATTTATATATACTGCATCTTGTTTACCCATTCATCATATTGATGGACACTTACGTTGCTCCTATATCTTGGCTATTGGAGTGATACATAGCGGTGTAAATATTTTTTTGGATTAGTGTTTTCTTTTTTTTGGGTAAATACCCAGTAGTGGAATTACTAGATCATATGGTTATTTCTATTTTGAAGTTTTTGAGGTGCCCCCATCGTGTTTTCCACAAAGACTACACCAATTCATATTCCCACCAACAGTGCAAGAGGGTTAAAGGGAATATTTCTTATTACAACATTCTCTTTTTACAACTTAGCATATAAACAGTAAAAAAAAAAAAAACAAAACACAATGATTTAGTGAGGACTATAGAAAAATATCTTTCATTACACTTTTTTCTGAAGAATAAATCTAGGAAGTGTATCACTAGAAATCATAAAATAATGTTTTTTCCATTCACATGGCTTCTCTCAGAAAGGCGATGATATTTCATTTCTAGCAGATTTGCTATGTTTATCCTGTCCTTGTATCAGGTATGTGTGTATTTGTGTTTGTGTGCATGTGTGTGTTCATGTTGTTAGTCCTCTCAGTCATGGTTTATTCTCAGCTATCAGATTGACATGTTAAATAGCAAGATATTTCTTTCTTGCTATGAACGTCTATCTTAAAGTCTCAATTCAGAGGTTTTGGCTTCATTTGGCTTCACTTATTCATCTTTTTCATTCTTCCTGTTTTTTTCCCCCTCCAGAATCAACGGACTTCTGATTAGCTCTGGGACTTCAATTTTGCTATCCTCCAATGTTCTTTTTATACTGGAAGACAGTTTTATTTAGCGAAGCAATCTTTAAGATTGACAATGCACTCAAAATATTGGTGTTAAGATTATTCTTATTTATTTAATTTAGTACATATTTATTTTACTTATATTTACTTGACTTTAAACTAATTATATATTTTATGCTTAAAATTATCAACTTTATTAAAATAAAGTATGAATCAAGGTAAACTTTTCACTGAATTTGTATTAATACCATCTGACAAGTGATGAATTGGGCACACAGAATGTATACCACGTGGTACTGTAAATGTTATTTTTATATTTTGTCTGCTTTTCTTACCAGATTGAGAGATACTTGAAAGAAACAGTTTGTGTATAATTTATTTCTGTTTCCCATTAAGTAATATAGTGCTTGCTTCAAATTGATGGAAAAATCCGAGAACTAGAATGTGTGCTTTTGCTGCCACTTAAGCACTTGCCACCCAGACACATTGGGAATGCTTTTATTCTGGTAATTTCTACCCATATCCTGTCTCAGCAGTAAGGAATCAAAGTAACACTCTCTAAGATAATTTTTTTTTCCCTAAAGCTAACTTAATCTACATAAGGGGCAAAGATTAATCAAATTAAGGTTATGAATAGTTGTATAATAATTGGTACAGAATTGATAAAGAAGCCAGATGCACTTGCTGCAGTTTTATCCTTTCTTAATTTTAAAAGGAGGTGAGTAGATGTCTTTTATACTTTGGTACAAAGACCTAGAATATTTATAAGTTACTTTCCACTATTAGCCCCTTTCTTCTAATACTGAGGGTCACTGATCCTTGATAGAAAACAAACAAACCACATTTTTACCTCCTATCTCTTGCCAAATAAACGTTGTCAGTTCAGATTTTAACCTCTGATGGTCTTTACTCTTGATACAATTTCTTGCTGTTACACATTAAATGTTCAATCTACTGAATGAAGGTAAAGTTTGAGGGCAGGCTCTTAACATAGCATTAAAGAATTTTTGAGAGGGCGCCTGGGTGGCTCAGTTGGTTAAGCGACTGCCTTCGGCTCAGGTCATGATCCTGGAGTCCCGGGATCGAGGCCCGCATCGGGCTCCCTGCTCGGCGGGGAGTCTGCTTCTCCCTCTGACCCTCCCCCCTCTCATGCTTTCTCTATCTCATTCTCTCTCTCAAATAAATAAATAAAATCTTTAAAAAAAAAAAAGAATTTTGGGACCAGCACAGCAGCTGACAGCATAAATTCTGGAAGCACCTTTCCTGTGCTTGAAACCTATGCTTACTAGTTGTCATTTTGAGACAATCATCTAACCTCTCTGTAAAATGGGAAAAAAAAAAAAGTGAATATATTATAAGGTAGCATGAGGATTAAATGAGTTGATATTTATAAAGTAGGAAAATGACTGGCACAGGGTCAGTGCTATATAAATGTCTGTTACATAAACAAGATTTTTGTAAACTGATAGAATTCCTAATACTATCTTCAAGATCGATTTAATAGCATATTACATTTCCAGGAGCCTTAAAAGATACCATTCATCTGTTCCCCAGAGTAGTAAATTCTATAAATTTATTTTGGCTCAACGTAGCCTGGAGGTAAAACTTGACCTTGTTCATGGCTCCTTTTCCTGCAACATGTAGCTGTGGAAAGGGTAGGTAACTTTAAGGATGGAAATGTTCAGGGGTGAAGAAATGTAATGAATTTCTGAGATTACTCTTATTGCGACTTAACAAATTAGGAGAGGCCTCCTGAGATTGTGAGTACAGAAATTTCTGCTAAATGCCCTCAATGCACACAGTAGCGCCACCACCCTATTCTCTGAACTTATTATTTGGGTAGAAAGTAAAAGTAATTAAAAATGTTAAGCAATAATAATAAGTACTTGTTGAAAACTTAAAAAAAATGTCTATTACAATATGCACATTTTCAGAAAACTCAATAAAAAAGGCCAGTATATCACAATAAAGAAAAAGCAATGTTTCTGAGTAATCCGAGTGAAAACAAAATGGCTTTAAAAAATTGAGTCTTGAAAATGGCTTTTGAAAAAATGGCAGAAAATTTACTTGTGGAGAGAACAGGTAGTTGATTCCGATGAGGGGAATACAATCTAATTTTAAAGGAATAGAATTGGATCCTATGAAGGAATATACTTGTTGAAATTTTCAAATTTGCCCATATGGTACGGTATGACCTCTCTGAGCCTGTTGAAAGAGAGCAGGCAGTTCAACATTTGCATACATTTGTGACAATTTCACATCTAAACAATTATATTCTAGAAAGTGCGGATTTAATCCTGAGATTGTGATTATAGTAATTACATCTAATGATAGCCAAGGGTATATGAAGATGTACTGTGTTAGGTTGTTGTCTTTTGCCCCGTTAGCTGTGACGTATCATTCCATCACTGCCCTGAGTTGTTTAAGCTTTGATTTTCCAACAATTCTGTTGAAATTCTGGAATTCTATAAACATCCAGGTGTTTGCCAAATTATTTAATTATTACTTAAATAATAATTATTAAGTATTTAAATGTATCTTAAATACATTTATTTTAAATACATTTTAAAGATATATGCATTTATTTGACATTTTATTTTTCCATCAATCAATACAGAAGTTAAATATTTTTTTTAAAGATTTTATTTATTTATCTGAGAGAGGGAGTGAGAGAAAGAGAGAGAAGGAGCATGGGGAGGGGCAGAAAGAGAGGGAGAAGCAGCCTCCCCGCTGAGCAGGGAGCCTGACATGGGACAGGACCCTGGGATCATGACCTGAGCCGAAGGCAGACACTTAAACAACTGAGTCACCCAGGTGCCCCCCAAAAGTTAAGTATTTCAAATGGCCTTCTCCTTTTAAAGTACACACCTTAAAGTCTTCCAGGACATTAGCAGTAAGCAATCACTGAAAGAAATTCAAATCACCACAGCCTACAGGGTCCTATATGATCTAGACCCAGTGTGACTTTCCAAATTTATTATATGGCCTTCTTTAATACCTAGAACACATCAAGTTAGTTCTTGGTAAACAATATTTAATTATTTTGTTCCTTCTGCCTATAATGATTTTCTTCTAATTTATTGTTGATGCCATTTATTACTCATATAATCAATTTAGTAAACAAAGAAATAATTTCTAAAATTTTCTTATTATGAAAAATTGTAGACAACTTAGAAATTAAGTATAAAAGCACAAGATAACTCTATTCAAAACATAGAAAATCAGTCTAAGTTAATTATACAGTTGAACACCAAATTTGACTCTGAGGGGGTTGGCCAAAAAAAAAAAAAAAGGAAAATTAATAAAAGCATTAGACTAATGAACTACAGTAAAATGAAATACAAATCAACTGAATGATGCAAAAGGGAATAATATAATAATACATAACACCCAAAATATCGAGTATGATAAAGGTATTCAGACATTTGCATTTTCCTGTGTGTCTATGTAATTCACAATAATGTGTATAGTATAATGTTAAGTTTTATTTTACATCAAATGTAAAGAGAACTGAATGGGAAAAGTCATAACTTTTTCAACCAATCATAATTCAGCTTATTTGGGAGGCTTCAGTATGGTTTGTGCTGTTAAAGCAGATATTTTCAAATGCTTTTAGAACCTATTTCATCAACATAATATTGCAAAATATGTAATCATCTTTATCAGGCCTCTGCAGCAGCTCACATACTTATGGCAACACCCCCACATCACTGCAAGTTGGCTTTTTCCCAGTTGCCAAGGCTTTCAGCAATCACTACTCTGTACAGAATGCAGCTGGCTTACTATTTGGTAGCCTAAAGAAAAACAATTCAAGCTTTCGCACAATCATTGGGTTTCCTATTCTATGGCAAAGTGATTTCAAAGACCAGATTCTTTCATAACTTGCACCTGCCACTATGCTCTTGCAATGGCAAAAAGTTATAAGCAATTCAAAGGGGGAGTAGATTCTCATCCAAGTCGGGGAAAAATCATAGAAAAAAGTTCAAATATCTATAATCCTTTGTGCTTTCTTACCTATCCTTCATCTATTTGCATATATATATATTTTTTAATTCTGCAAATCTTTTACCAACACGGTCATCATACTCCTTGCCCTCTGTTTGTCCTCTCCCCTTAGGTCCAATAACCTGGATTCCTCTGACTTCTTCCCTAAATATAAGTCAAGGTATGGCTCAGGCGAGGAAGTCCCTGCAGAGGGACTTCTAGGCACTTTGTCAACTCAAGGGATAGAGAAACTATTGCTATATTTCAACCATGTACACCCTTGTGAGATTAAATTTAATCTCAATAAATTCATAGACAACGTTGTCTATAAATTTAATCTCATAAAAGAGTATTTGGTCAAGATATAATGTTTTCACTAGATATATTTAGAGTGTAAAGTATATATATATAGTTTCAAAATAGAATTGAAAAATACTACAACTACTTTTTCTTGCCCCAGAATCAAAATCTTCCCTTTTCAAAGTTATAAAGAAGAAAATATAAATGTAATCAAAGGTCCCTTAGGGTGATATAAGAGGTAATTTTTCATGATACATATCAATAGTAAAAAGTAACCTACAATAATTATATATATGAATTATTACTTCCCGGTCCAATTATCTTGGCTTCTTAGCCTTCAAGCTCTCTGTGACTGAGAGATCTAAAGAGATCAAATGAAGACTCCTGCTAACACATCACAATAAAATCCCATATCCATTAAAATAAAGTGGGAATTAGCAATCTTAGAAAGAAGAAAAGACAATTCCATGGCTAATAGGAAAAGATGGAAGAAAGCAGACTCCATTTTTTGAGAACTGATTATTTACATTTAATTGCTTTGGGGTCTTTGTTGTTTAACATACTACAAATGGTAATTTGGCTCTATTTCTTTGCATAGTTGGTATTTTTAGTAAATATTTTGAGTGGAAATGCCTAAAACTATTATGAAAATGGTTTTAATCATTTTATAATAATTTGCCTTGTACCATCTATCTATAAAGACCATATATAATTATATTCAGGTATTTCATATGATCATAATACATTATTCTGAAATTAAAAAATAAAATAAATTAATCTTTTCAATATTTAAATAGACAATTACCACAGAATCTGATTCTGATGTTGGACACATCACATTTTGAAATGAAAAGAAAACATTTTAATAATTTTCTGATCGTTAAACCACTTTCAAGGTCACAGAAGAAAAACAAATGTTGAATTATGAACTTGGGGAGTTGGAAGAGATCACTGAGACCATAAAGGCCAGATGGTTTGTTTTTTTTTTTTTTTGCATATATGAAGAGACTAATGGCCAGGAAAGTTAAAAAAAAATTGAACAGAAAAAAAAATTGAACAGAAGCACATAGACAATAAATGACTTACATGTAAAAATAAAGGAAGAAAGAAGACAAATACCCTACATTATTTCTTCTTTTTTAATTTTTATTTTTTTTAAGATTTTATTTATTTATTTGACAGAGAGAGACACAGCGAGAAAGGGAACACAAGCAGGGGGAGGGTCAGAGGAAGAAGCAGGCTTCCCACTGAGCAGGGAGCTTGATGTGGGGCTTGATCCCAGGAGCCTGGGATCATGACCTGAACGGAAGGCAGACGCTTAACGACTGAGCCACCCAGGCACCCCAATTTCTTCTTTTTTTAATGGAAGGTATTTTTCAATGTGATCTAGACTTGGACCAATTTTTCAAAGCCTCATATCTAGTCTGAATTGTCAAATATTTTCAAACTAACCAATTAAAAGTAATATTGAACCTACTGACTTCAATGATGTGAGATTTGCTTGAATTATGAAAGGATGAAGCTAAACTATGAAGTGTATCTCCCACTTGTAGTATTCAACGAAATATCCTTGTGTGAAACTTCTTCATGAATCTGGGTATGAGTACTGGGAACTGAAATTCCTTCCTAATTAAAAACAGGGACTAGCCTTTGGGCAGCCCAAAACCACTTGAGGATAAGATAAGAATTGGAAGGTCTGTCATAAAAATTTTTGAAGAAAAGAAGAATCAATGACTTAAGCTTATGTAATTAAAGTTAGTTTTCAATATCTTTCCCTCTCACTCATACACACACATAAACTCACCCAGACTCAAAGCATCACACGCCTCCCACCCTCAGAGCACTTGTACTTTAGACATGCATGTGAGGGAGAGAATACAACAAGAGAGCATTTCTTTTTCACTCATAGGTTTCATGTAAGACATTTTCTAATTTTTTTTAAACACAAAAGCTTCACATTTTAAAAAGTACGTATTTGTTAATTCTATAGATTCATCACCCAAAAGTAAAAAACATTAAGTTGTCTTAGTCAAATTATTTATTTGACAAATTTCCCTACTCCTAATTATTCTTTTTTTTTAAAGATGTTATTTATTTATTGAGAGAGAGAGACAGAGACAGAGAGAGAGAACACAGAGGTAGAGGGAGAAGCAGACTCCCTGCTGAGCAGAGAGCCCCGACATGGGGCTCGATCTCAGGATCCTGAGATCATGACCTGAGCAGAAGGCAGACACTTAACCCACTGAGCCACCTAGGCACCCCTACACATAATTATTCAATTAACTTTTCATTTACACTGACTTTTATGTGGTCCAACTACTGCAAATGCAGAGAAACTTTTACCTGTCATATAACTGGCTTCCTGATCTACAATTATAACTATTACTTATTCATCCTTCTTTATATACACACCATTCGCTTTGAGGAGATATGTGAAACTCTATAGATTGATTTGTCAGAACTGTTCAAGTCAAACCCCAATTTATCATTCTTATCTTAAGAACAACAAAAACTGTTTTTTGTGCAATTAATATAGGTATATGCACGATTTCTTATAATCTTCTCAACGGTCCAATAAGGGAGATTCTACCAATATCCCTATCTCAGATATAAGGACACTGATGCCTAGAAAATTTAGGTTCAACTTACAAGGTAAAGCAAAATGCCAGAATTAGAAATCAGGTTGTCTGACTCTAGAGGGCATTTTGTTTTATTACTAAATTACCTACTTGAGCAGGCCAATGATTCACTCTCCTGAAAATATAACATTTTTATCTTTTCATACATTTTCCTACACTGCTCCTAAATGTCATCTCTTATTCATTGATTGCATAAAGTCATAAAGTCTTTGCCAATTGAGGTTTATTCTCCCTTTTCTAAGCTTCTTTGATAGCATGGCCCTCAAGCTGGGTTGTGCACATCTGGGGCAGGTGGATACGAAAGATGATTCATTGGAAAAAGAACAAAACATTTAAAAGTCTAATTATATTCAGTTCTCTTTCAACCTTTAAATTTGTTTTTACAATACGCATTGTTAGTATAATTCTATATGGATATACTAGTAAGTATAAATCCATATATTGGGAGGCATGGTTCAGTGTGTTTGTGTTCAGTGTACTTGATCAAAAAGTTTGTAGATGATTGACCAATATCATTAACTTAAAACTTTCTTACATATTAACTTTTATTGTACTTTTACTATTTTGCGATAGGTTATTTCTCCTTGTGAATTATTTGCTCTTAAATTTCTTTTAAAATTATCTGTCATTAGAATGACCTTATATATGTGACCAGAAAACATTTATATATCTAAAACAGTGAAATAGTTGCAAAAGTCAACTGAAATGCTGAAGGATGCTAGCTATAAATAAGAAGGAATTTGCTGACTTCAATTAATGCAGGAGAATTTATTATTAATTTGATTTCAGCTAAGAACAAAGTTGTATGGCAGCTCTTTTTTTTTTTTTTTAAGTACAGATTCCTTTTATAGCTTCTGGGTGTGTTATCAGTGTCTAATTGTGTAGAACACTGAGGTTCCTTAAAATCCACACAGTCTCCAGCCTGGGCTGGAGATTTTAAGGAACGTTAGTGTTCTACACAATTAATTTATTTGATTTTTAAGAAGACATAATTGCCTGGGAAGACCTGTTAACCTGAGAATTGAGTTGCTTAAAAATAAAAACTAATATATTAAAATGATAAGTACAGCTTAAAATATTTAAGTTATTTTAATTAAGTTATGAAAGCTTCTCAGTATCTGTATTTTCTCTTCAGAATGGCTAGTTCTTAGGTGACTACTGAGAAACAGTAGGTAGTAAATATGGAAAAGTCTGCAGAGGTCACATCCCTGAAGACCTCACTCTTGAGTGAGGCACTGGGCACAGCTAGACTACATTTCCCAGCTGACTTTGAAGTTGGGTGTGGCCATGTAACTGAGTTCTGAACATGGAATATGAGGAAAGTGATTGATTCTCTAAGGTGCTATTTATTTTTCCCCACCAGCTGACCACAGGGAGAAGACTCTAAGACCTATAGAGGGGACAAGCCACAGACAGAAGAAATCTTTGTCCCATTTCATGTTTTGAGAGGAGCTGAGTAGGAACACCTGTGTTGCACTGCTAAATGAGCCAGAAATAAAGTTTACATCATTGAAATATAGGGACTATTAATTATAGTAGTTAGTCTATCTTGACTAATACAGTTTTTGAACCTCTATTTCTAATCACTCTGATTCTACTTCAAATTACAACTTTCTTGAATATATTATATATTTAAAATTCAACTTGTAAAAAATTTTATTCATCATCACTTTCAAATCTCCTTTCTAATTGTATATTTCTTATTTGATGAAATATGCTCTTCCACCCAGTTGTTTAGTATAAAGGTTGAAATCATCTACAATCTTCTATCTTCCTCATTTTTTATCCAATAATTAATTCATCAAAACCAATCAACCATAACTCTTTGCTTAATCCAACTCATTCTCTCAGTGTTCAGTCACCATCTTAGTCTATGCCCTCCTAATTGTTTACATGGGATTACCATACAGAGTCTCCTAATTTGAATATTGTTCTTCTGTCAACCAATTTTCCAGTCTTGTCAAAAAATTCTTCTTTAAAAACAGCATTGTATATGTCACTCTTTCAAATTGCTGTCTCTATATTTCTTTTCAGAAAAATCTGAATACATTAGTAGAGAATAAGATCATTTATGATGTTATATTTGAGGGTTTTTTTTTTCCAAATACATTGCTCTCTCCTTCTCAATAGCCACCTGTGCATTGTCATCTTGTAATTTCTCATATATGTCATGCCCTTCTGTGTCCCTGTAATCTTGAACATATTCATCCCATGGAGTACAATAGTTGCCTCTCTTCCTGAAATAGCCTTGGCTAAAGAGGGACTGGGCATCTAGAACTCAGTTCAGATATCATATTTGCTGTAAAGACAGTTTCACATGCTTGCCCAAACCCCATATAAATCAGGTTGGAGTAGGTGTGATGCTTTTATATTTACTGATCATCCATTGTACTTTAAACAAAAACTTAAGATAGTATATCATAGATATTTATCTTTGTATTTTCCATTAGACATTAGAACACTATAGTTTAGACCAATAATCTTCACTCAATGTAGATATTCAATAAATGTGTTGAAATCAACAGACAAGGAATAATCTATTACTCCCAAATCTCAATAAACTAATTTTTATGTAAATGACGCAACTCAAAACATGCAGCTGTACAAACTATTTAATACTAATATACATACAACCACTTCTGGGGATCCTCTCATCTTAGATCATGACCTCATTATCTTACCTTAACTAAAAACTTACTACATACTTCAAGGAGAAAAACTGGAATTCAAGCAGATTTATACATTGTGTGTGTTGCTGTGCTAAATTAATAATCTAGTGGATGGCTCGGCATTGCTGAAGATTTAAGAGAATATGCACATTAGTATTCTTTCTACACTTTTTTTGGGTTAGTTCATTAGTCACTTGAAAGTGCATTTCCCAATTAGGTCATTCATTTGTAATTTTCAATGGGAAATCATACAAGTAGTTTCTATCATGCATACATATAATTAGAAGAATTAAAGCATACACTAAGTAGATACTGACATATATATGTTCATGGCATAAGAAGTAAGACAGGAAAGTTTCCGGTTTCTATATTTTAGTGCTGCCAAATGATTTTTGAAACAATGCTAAAAATAAAAAGGATACTTAAAGGATCAGATGGCAATATCGTATGAGTGATAGATTTATAAGAGTAGGCTTTTCTTTTTACATCTCAAATAGTAATAACCTTTTTTAGAGGGTCAGCTGTTTTAACTACTGCATTTGAAACAATGCTGAAAGGTTTAAATAAGATTCAACTGAAGAATATGGCTTATCTCTAGTAAAAGGACCAATACCAGTTTTTAGCTTCTTTTTAAAATAAATTCAATACGCAGTAATTATATATATTTTAGCAATTGATAATAGAGAAGGGAAAAACACACATGCAATGATACACACACATGCACACACAAATACAAACTCAAGGTTTCTGAAATTACAAAGAAATAAGCTTATTGGGAGAAATGACAGAGAGCCTAAATTGACAACAATGAAATGTAAAGTACTTTTGATCTTAGAGTTTACCCACTTTTGGTGGAGATGGTTGTTTGGTGGTGGAAATAAAATGCCCTCTTAATCACTTTGAAAATTAAATATTCATAGGCTCAAAAGATACATGACAGACAAAGATATTATTTAATTGATTGTTTTTTAAGCTATATCACTGGTAAGAGAAAATTCAATCACAGTCAAGGAAATGAGATAGCAACATTTAGCAAAGCACAGACTGTCAGGGATAAAGCAAATGATGGAAATTTCAAAATTTCAAAGTTAATGAAGAAACTGCTTATATTTTTCTCTAACCAGATGGGCAAGTTAATCTTATACACATTAGGATCAAAATAAAGTATCTGTTCCAAGATTTCTGGGCTATTCCCTTAAAACCATCTCTTGCTTTCCCTTTTCTACCCACCTGAAAAGAAAACTTTAAGTGTTCAATTATTACTCTCAAGAATAATATATATTATTTTATAAGAGGTTTGCTTTACAAAATAGGATAGGTATCCCACTGATTCTTTGCCATGAGATAAACAGTACTTATCTATGTCAGTCATCATGTCTGATGTTGATTTTTCATGGTTGATCTGGATTAAAATAAATGTAAAATGAAGTTTCTTGTGTGCACAATGAACAGTGGAGTAGTGCTCTTGAGAGGCATCAGGATGTACAATTTCTCCTCCCAGGGCATTTAGCATTTCTTTTGGAAGACAACATGGTAAAATGAAATAAAAGAATCTACAGCTAAATATAAACGCAATGCTACATAGATGAAACCAAAGGTTCTGTGGTAAAAATAAAGGAAACTTGTGAACTCTCACAGTCAGGAAAACTCTGAAGGGAAGAAGTAAGCAAGGGATAGGGTATCCCAGTATGAATAAAAGCAGAGAGTTGAGATCACAAAGAGATGAAGAGACCTGTCTTGACTTAGTGAGGGACAGTGCAAATAAAGGGGATACTGGGTATTATATGCAATGGATGAATAACTGAACTCTACATCTGAAACTAGCGATACACTATATATTAACTAATTGAATTTCAATAAGTTTTTAAAAAAGAAAGATGCTTTCTACAAAAAGGGAGATACACAGTAGTCTTTTCTTTTTCCAATTTTATTGAGATATAATTGACATATAATATTATGTAAGCTTAAGACCTTTTGATACACTTATATACTGCAAAATGATTACTACCATAGCATTAGCTAACACCTCTCCATATCACAAAATTACCATTTCCTTTTTGTAGTGAGATGTACTCTTTTAGCAACTTTCAAATATATAATATAGTACTATTAACTATAATCACTATGCTGTACATTTTCACCAGAACATATTCAGCTTCTAATTGAAAGTATATACTCTTTAACCAATATTTCCCCATTTTTTTCACCCCACAAACTCCCAATAACCACCTTTCTACTCCTTTTGTATGAGTTCAGTGTTTTTAGATTCCACATATAAATACCATAGAGTATTTTTCTTTATCTATCTGATTTATTTCACTTAGCATAAAGCCCTCAAGGTCCATCCATATTGTTGCAAATGGTAGGATTTCCTTCTTTATCATCGCTGAATAATATTCCATTGTATATAAAAGCATATTTTCTTTATCCATTTATCTACTGATGGAAACTTAAATTGTTTCCATATCTTGGCTATCATGAATAATGCTGCAATGAAAGGTATGTAGATATCTCTTTGAGATACTATTTATATATGTACATATATCCAGAAGTAAGATTGCTAGATCATGATAGTTCTGTTTAATTTTTTGAGGAAACTCAATACTGTCTTCTAGAGTGGCTGCGGCAATTTAACATTGCCATCAACACTATACAAAGGTTCCCTTTTCTTCACATTTCTCCTCAACAACACTTGTTATCTCCTGACTTTTTTATGGTAACCATTCTGACAGGTATGAGGTGATATCTCATTGTGTTTCTGATTTGAATTGCCCTGATGATCAGTCATTTAATGATGTGGAGCACCTTTTCATGTATACTGTGATATATATGGCCTTAATTCCCAGATGAGCTGCTATTTAATGGGATTTGATAGGGAATTGATTAGATCAATGGATCAACTGTGTCAAATGAAATAGGGTAAGTAAAGGCATGCAATTCAATGAAAGAAAATGTAATTTAAGTAACTTTAAAAAACCACCTAAATATATCATATTATCCTACTGATTAGAGAATATATTCTTTGGAGCAAGTTTGCTGAGTGACATATAAAAAATAATAAAGATCATTATTTCTCCAAGAGTCGTTTTCTGTTGGTGGCAATAAAATTAACTTCATGTTGAACTACACTGTAAAAAAAGATGCGACATTGGTCACTGAAGGATTCCTGGAATAAGGAAACATTTGCATTTACTGAGTGCCTACTATGTGCCAGATGCTGGGTCAGCTTGATTCTAAGAAGTGTACACGGAGAAATCTAGTTGAATTGGAAGCTGTGGAGAAGAAACAGATCTCCAAAAGTGAAAGTGAACATGCTGCAACTGATATCATGAGTTCTAACAGATTCCATGGGTTGTGGTTCTCTGGCAGCTTGGTGAGAAGTAAAGACAGATAGGAAAAGACTATAAATGGAATAGTTGAAACCATGAATGTGGGTGTATGATTCAGACAGACAGCAAGAATAAGAGGAATTGGAATATTAGGTCTTTGTAAAATTTATTTTGATCAGTTTATCTCAAATTTGAAAAAAATATTCACCTCCCCTTACTTTGAAAACCGGAATAATAACCTAAAAAACACAGTGTAATGTTCTAAAAACAAAACAAAACAAAACAAAACAAAACAAAAATTTTGCTGTAATACAAAACTATATTAAGGACGATGTGTCAGAATGAGGAGAAGGGAACTATCTGAGCAAAACAAATCATAAGTAAATACCAGTTTTTCTCTTTTAAATACAATCTTCATTTTTCTTGTCAATCAGTTGAATCTTTTATTATACTGGACTCAATTCTTTACCCAAAGAAAGGGATTCTCTTTTGTTTTAATATGATGCCAAAGTGCTTAGGCATATTTTCTTAAAACTAAATCTTTTTTAGCAAACATCCAAAGACTATTTTAAGAATTTGTTTCTTTAGTAAAACAGAACATTTGATAGACTCAACAAATAAAAAATGTACTTATTTCCAAGATCTCAAGATAAAATAAGTAGTAGAGTTTCAACTTCAGACATTAAATAAATCATATCCATGCAAGAGAGTTAGACAGTACATAGATACATATAGTATCAGAATTTTCACATATGCTATATTTATGCCAAATATATAATAAAATACACCCATTATGAATGTCTTAATGTTCAGTCTTTTTTAAATTTTTTATTGTTATGTTAATCACCATACATTACATCATTAATTTTTGATGTAGTGTTCCATGATTCATTGTTTGTGTATAACACCCAGTGCTCAATGCAGAACATGCCCTCCTTAATACCCATCACCAGGCTAACCCATCCTCCCACTCCCCTCCCCTCCAGAACCCTCAGTTTGTTTTTCAGAGTCCATCGTCTCTCATGGTTCATCTCCCCCTCCAATTTCCCCCCTTCATTCTTCCCCTCCTGCTATCTTCTTCTTCTTCTTTTTTTTTAACATATATTGTATTATTTGTTTCAGAGGTACAGATCTGTGATTCAACAGTCTTGCACAATTAACCGCACTCACCATAGCACATACCCTCCCCAATGTTTATCACCCAGCCACCCCATTCCTCCCACCCTCCACCACTCCAGCAACCCTCAGTTTGTTTCCTGAGATTAAGAATTCCACAGATAAAGGGCTAGTATCCAAAATCTATAAAGAACTTCTTAAACTCAGCACCCAAAGGAAAAATGATCCAATCAAGAATTGGGCAGACGGCATGAACAGACGTCTTTCCAAAGAAGACATCCAAATGGCCAACAGACACATGAAAAAGTGTTCAACATCGCTTGGCATCAGGGAAATCCAAATCAAAACCTCAATGAGATACCACCTCACACCAGTCAGAATGGCTAAAATTAACAAGTCAGGAAACGAAAGATGTTGGCGGAGATGCGGAGAAAGGGGAACCCTCCTACGCTGTTGGTGGGAATGCAAGCTGGTGCAGCCACTCTGGAAAACAATATGGAGGTTCCTCAAAAAGTTGAAAATAGAGCCACCCTATGACCCAGCAATTGCACTACTGGGTATTTACCCCAAAGATACAAATGTAGGGATCTGAAGGGGTACGTGAACCCCGATGTTTATAGCAGCAATGTCCACAATAGCCAAACTGTGGAAAGAGCCAAGATGTCCATAGACAGATGAATGGATAAAGAAGAAGTGGTATATATATAGAATGGAATATTATGCAGCCATCAAAAGGAATGAGATCTTGCCATTTGCAATGACGTAGATGGAACTGGAGGGTGTTAGGCTGAGCGAAATAAGTCAATCAGAGAAAGACATGTATCATATGACCTCACTGATGTGAGGAATTTTTAATCTCAGGAATCAAAGTCTTTTTTTAAACTTTTTTTTAAAGATTTATTTATTTGAAAGAGAGAAGGAGCATGAGCAGGGGTAGGGAAAAAGGGAGACGAAGCAGACTCCCTGCTGAGCAGGGAGCCCAACATGGGGCCCGATCCCAGGTCTCTGGATCATGACCTGAGCTGAAGTCAGATGCTTAAACAACTGAGCCACCCAGATATGTTCAAAGTCTGGAATAGTTTCCTAAATCTAATTATATTATCTTTGTATTTGGGAAATATTTGTTTTAGACAATGAGAACTAAATGCATTTATTTCATATTATTTATATTTATTTCATATTTCTCCCATATAAATCTGCAATGATTTTGATGTCCATAATGGTATGTGATTAAGTGTATTTTTTAAACCACATTTTCTGAAAAGATATAGCACAATTTATATTTTTATTGCCCATTCACAGGTTCTAAAACAGCTTATTAATTTTGTATGTTAACTTTTAAGGTAGTTTATATATTTTGCATTTCAATTATTTTCAAGTATAAATTTTATAGGTGAAACCATTATGAAAAACAATAAGCATTTTTAGTTATCTTCCTAAAGATTAACTTGAAAACTAAGAAATGATTCTTGGTCTAAATCGTGGAATAAAATAATGATATTAAAATTAAATGATAGATGCAAGGATTCCATATGTATAAGCCACATTTGAAATATTAGTTTATATATCAGTATTTGGCAGTATGTTTTTTAGTTGATGTCTTTTGGGGGGTTCTCTTCCACAAAATGTACTAAATGCAGATGTTAGCATTACTCATCAAACTCAAGATACATTGTGCTTTCTGAACTCGAACATCAGTATCATTTATTGTCAGCCATTATCACTTCAAATATAACTTGCCCCAATTCTCACTATTCTCTCCTTATGAGTAATATATTAAATGTATGTTGGATTATACAATGCTTCTTTCTTTCTTTCTTTCTTTCTTTCTTTCTTTCTTTCTTTCTTTCTTTCTTTCTTTCTTCTTTCTTTCTTTCTTTCTTTCTTTCTTTCTTTCTTTCCTTTCTTTTTCTTTCTTTTTAAAGATTTTATCTATTTATTTGAGAGAGAGCAGAATGTGAGAGAGAGAGGACACAAGCGGGGTGAAGGGGGCAGAAGGGAGGGAGAAGCAGACTCCCCCCTGATCAGGGAGCCTGATGCAGGGCCTGAGTCCAGGATCCCAGGAAAATGACCTGAGCTGAGGGTAGATGCCCAACCAACTGAGCCACCTAGCTGCACCTACAATATTTATTCTTTAATATCACTTTTATATTTCCCATTTTTTTATCTGACTAAACTTAAAAGTAACATCCTCAAATTTATCTTCCAATTCACTAATTCTATCTTCAGCAAGTTCTTAATGGTTGTTCAAAACATTGGTTGGTTTTTAATTTCTAATTACATTTTTAAATTTTTTAAATGTTTAATTCTGTCTCAGATCTAACTGATATATATTATTTTTTGCTTCTAAGTCTGTAACTTATAAATAAATATTTATTTTATAATCTATGTCAGAATATTATATTACCTGAAAGTCTTGAGGTTCCTTCCTGCTGATTTTATTCCATGTGGAGTTATTTTCTCATATAATTTTATTATATTGAGTTCATCATAAGAATGACTTTATTTGAAAAGAATACATTTGATGCTATTGTCAACATTTTCTCCACATTAGTTTTATATTTATTTCTGTTAATCTCTCCAAGAACAAATTTTCACTTCATTTTCTCTTTTTTAGCTTGTAGGTTGGTTGAATCTTTTTTTTTTTTTTTTCTTTTAGTTGGGGTAGTTAGATCTTTTTCAGATTCAAATTTGAACTCCAGTGTTATGTGGGGGTGCAGATCTGTGGTTATGTATACTCAGAGAAGATGATTTTTTTTTTTCTGTCCCTCCCAGAATTGAGTCCAAAAAACAAACAAAACAAAAGCTTCTTTGTTGATTCACTTTACTAGTAAGAAGTATTTTGTTTTCCTAGCCCATCCTTTCACTGAAAGTATAGCTTATCAAGGATGTTAACTCAATGTTGATGTCACATTTCTGGCTTCACATTTAAGGAACTGTAAGACCTATCTTTGTAATGCCATAGCTAGAACTCTACAAACTACTTCTTTCCTTTGCCAACTGACTTCTTGTTTGGCTCTGCCAAGAGGGGAAGCTAGAAGGAGACTGAAAGTCTAGGGAAGGAAGAAACATCTGTTCTTTCCTCTTTGCCTACTGTTTGTGATTTTGCATCCTGTTCTTTTTTCAGTATCTGTCCCTAGTAACTAATTCTGTTTTACCCTGTCAGAAGCAGCTTGTTCCAGTTGCAGCAGTTGACTTGAGTTTGCAATTTTTTCAGCCTTGTCATGTCCCTTTACTAGTACCCACCCAGAGAAATAAGCTTTCCTCTGCCAGAGGTGTGAGTTGTTATGCCCGCGTTTCTTCTCTGAACTAGGAGACACCAGCACTGTCTTTTCAGAGCCAAGTCCTAGCTCCAGAGGACCCTTCTGTCAAGCTTCTGAGTTGCAGTAATTTCACCCTCTCCTCTTTGTTCTACTGCCACTAGGGATGGTAGCTGCTTCCTGCAGTTTCTACCTTCATGATATCTTAGTGTTCTCTTTTATTTTTCCAATTCTTTCATACCTAGTTAACATTTTTTTAATATTAAATTATTTTATTCAATAGCTTTGTGGTTTCTGTTTCTTTATTGGACTTCAGCTGTTATGGTCCCTAAAGAGAAGGATCCCTTGATATGGAGAGGTCAAGAACAAGGATATTTTTTAGACCAAATATTATGAACATTTTATTTTAGTCTCCATTTCATCTCTTTGAAGCTTTTGATGCTCCTTCTTTTTCTCCTAAGAGCTGACATAGTCAGACAGGCCCCGAGCAATTCCACATGGGAAAATCTTTTCTCTCTAGAAACATTAGGATTGAACTAAGGGCCAAACTATTAAAAGTGTAGAGAGAAGCTTAGAATTTCTCCCACTATACCTTGGACTTCTTTGTCTAAACCGTATCTTCTATCCTAATGGGAGTACTGAAATACAGACAGCAAAAGTGCAATTCAGCTTATGGGAAAAAGTTTTAAAATGTTCATTGGCCCATGTTGTGATAGATAACTTAAGTCTGGCTATAGTTGAAGCAAAGGAGTCTCCAATTTAGTTAGACTTATCTCATCAGGGTACTATTTGTTCAGGTTTGAGCAAAGCCTCTTAGCTTCCTTTGTTACAGGATCCTAAAAGGTAGTAACTTTGGCAAAGAGGATGCTGGGATTCTGTGCCATATTTCTTGTTCAATCTTTCTCTGTTGGAAACTCAATTCACACTTTGTTACCCTTATTTATTAGGCTGAATAATGGCTTTCAGAAATGTTTATGTCCTAGTCCCCAGAACCTGTGAATATGTTATTTTACATGGTATAAAGGACTTAACAAATGTGATCAAGTTAATGATCTTGAGATGAGGAAATGTTCCTGGATTATCCAATTAGGCTCAATGTATTACCAGAGTCCTCCTAAGAGAAAGGTGGATGCAAGAAAGATAAAAGGTGATGTAATATGGGGCCCTGATTCAACCTCTACATTCAGAAAAAGGCAAGTAACAGATTCTTTCCTAGAGCCTCTAGAAGGAATCAGTCCTGTGGACACCTTGGTTTTAATCCCAGAAAACTCACTTCAGACTTCTGACCTATAGAACTGTAAGACAACAAACTCGTGTTTTTTGAAGCTACTAAGTTTATGGTCATTTATTTCAGCAGCTATAGGACACTAATACACTTTAAAATGTTTTTGAAAACTTCAGAATAAGGGTATCTAAAGTAGACCCTACTATGGCCCTATTATAACTTCTATAATTAAGATTCTAATGTCTAAAATTGAGAAAAACTAGATCAATAAGTGAACAGAAACCCTTACCAAAATGTCTTCACAATGCTTATTTCTGACTTTGTACACTATATATTAAATTTCACACATATTATTCTCCTTCCTCTTTATTACAAGTGTGCAAAGCTGGGAGGGAAGATACCCTTGAGTTCTTTTTATAGCTATAGAAATTGAGATGCAGAATTTTTCACTCTAAATAGCTAAATATCTAAATTTAGATAGACAATCAGTTCAAAACTCAAATTCTTGGGCTTTACCCTTGACATTCTAAACTGAAATCTTTATAGGAGACTCCTATGCACATTGAAGTTTGAGAAGTACTAATCTAGAGCAGAAGTTGGCAAACTGCAGCCTAAAAGTTGATTTAGTAAATACAATTTCACCGGAATACATCCATATCCTTTCATTTATGTATCATATGTGAGTGCTTTTGTTGCAACAACAGAGTTGAGTAGATGCAACAGAGATGTTATGATCTGCAAAGTTTAAAATATTTATTCTCTGACCCTGACAGCAAAAACTTGCTGACCTCTGGCTAGATTACAACACAGTCTAAAGTTGGGTGCTAAATGGATAATTCTGTGTTTTTTTCAGGATGTTGTGACAAGTGGCCAAAAAAAAATGGTTTAACATAACTAACACATTAGCTAATTACTTGTTTCTAAATATGTCCCTCTCTCCTGATTTCTGAATGTACTGGAGCACATTCTATAAAACCCACTGCAATTCAGAATTAGAATTTGATAATAACCGAATAATGAGTCCATTTAGTTTTCTAAAATGTGTTAGAATAAAATCGCATTTCTGTTACTATGATTAGTGCACCAAAATAAATCTGAAATGCAATGTTAGAATGAGATAAACCTTTTTAATGGAGAAAAATACAGCTTTTATAGCTTTAAACTGACATGAGTTACAAATGCACAATAAAAATGACCCCACACATTATTTTAGCCCTTTTATGAATACATTGCAAATTACATTTTCTCAAGCATTATCAAGAAATACAATAGTTTAATATTGAAATCAATATTCACAAACTATTTACACAACCCATACTGTGCTTTCATAACACAATTCTTATTAGGGTCATGTACCTAGCATGGAAATAACTTCATTGTGAGTAGGAGATTTAATGGGATCATAAAAAAAAAAAAGTTTTATCTATGTATCTCACACATATAGGAAATTGCCATTCATTAAAAGTCAAAAAGTTTGGAGTAAAGCTAGAAACGTCGCCTGTTTCTCATTTCAGAAGTATGCTCAGGGCGCCTGGGTGGCTCAGTTGGTTAAGCGACTGCCTTCGGCTCAGGTCATGATCCTGGAGTCCCGGGATCGAGTCCCGCATCGGGCTCCCTGCTCGGCAGGGAGTCTGCTTCTCCCTCTGACCCTCCTCCCTCTCATGCTCTCTGTCTCTCATTCTCTCTGTCTCAAATAAATAAATAAAATCTTAAAAAAAAAAAAAAGAAGTACGCTCAGTTCAGGAAAAACAAAAACAAAAACAGTCACTGCTTAATGGAAATTTACAATCAAGGAAAATAACTCCTCTACCACCACCCTCACCTCTCTTAAAACATTTTCTGAAGCTAGTTTTACCTTAGTTTTAATTCCCTTCCTATATTTCCTATAATAATCTAATATGACTTCATGTTTGTGATAATTATAAAGACTTATTCTCATTTTATAAAAGTCTTGATAACAATATCTTAAAGTCTTGGGGAAAGCACTTTAAGAAGCATATTTTTAAGCTTTATATTATGAAAATGTTCAAATATATGTAAATTAATTGGAATAGTAAAATGAACCTCCATGTATCCATCACTCAACCTCAACCACTATCAACATTCTCTATTTGATGTATCACCTACATACCTCCATCTTCAATTACTGCTATAATTACTCTATTTATAGTTCTTTTTCTTTAGGTTAAAAAAAACATACATTTTTAATGCACAAAATGCACATTTTGACAAGTGGGTACACCGAGATAACCCATACCCTTATCATGACCTCAAACAGTTCCTTCTCACCAGAATGTTCTCATATTCCATTCTAGTCAACTTCCACTATTCTCCACCCCACCCTCAATCTTCCAGAGGAAACCACAGTTCTGATATATACTTTTTTTTTAATTTTAGAAGAATTTTGCCTGTTTTAAGATTTTCTTTCTTATGGAAGGATACAATATAGTCTTTTCTATGTCTGGCTTCTTTTGCTCTGCCAAAGTGAGATTCATCCATGTTAATGCATTTACTTTGTGCCTTTTTATTGCTAAGTAATAGTCTAGGCATGAATATGCTGCAATTTGTTTTTCCATTCTCCTGTTGATGGACACTTGAGTTTTTTCAGGATATAATTTTTGAAGCCAAAAATTTACATTAATTACATTCAGGAACTATTCTGGGAAGTTGGCAAAATAAACAACAACAATTATAAAATAAATCGGTGATAGTCTGAAATAAAATATATTTTAAAATTAACTTGGATGTGCTGAGGTTCCTCCCCTTACTAGGCTCCTCTCTAATAGAAGAAGAGGAACAGTTCTATTTTACAGGCTAGTTATGAGGATTAAGGGAATTTCTACATATATAGCTCTTATGACAGCACCTGTCACATACTAAGGTCTCAGTGGATACTAGCTTTCATTGTTTTTATTATCAGTAATAGAAAAATGTAATGGAAACAATCTAAAATGACTCAATTACAATAAAGCTTTACACAGTATGCTATTACTTTGGGGCATAATATTGTTGATTTAATTTTCTATTAGTCTTCAGCTGGAAGAGAAAACATGGTTGAGAAATAGGGATTGCAGTTCAGATACCCGCCTGCATATGAGGAGAGGGAGTTAGGAAAGGGTTGTGACTACATTGCTGTGTTATTTTGTTACATTGCATCTTGCTCTATGATGTTTGCTTTAAAATTAAAAGTTGACTCTTGAATTTTTATTATTCTATCTATAACAATGGTTTGATTATAGCACATTAATAGAAACAATTTCTGTAGAACAAATGAATGATATAAGAAGTTATATTCACATGCTTTTTTAAATTAAAATAACATAAACAATCCTCTGGAAAAATAACCAGATTAATTTAATTCTCTTTAAAATGATTTGATACTGGGGTTGATACAAAAAAACTACTAAAACACTAATTTAAAATTATGTTAGGATGTGTTTCTCTTTATTCAAACAATTTTAAAAATTATTTGGTTTTTAGCAATAAATAAAACAATTGAAGAAAATCTCATTACATTTTCTAAATATTTTCTTTTTTATTTCATTTAGAATTCAAAACTTTAACATACTTTGTAGTTAAAAAAGTTGTGCTTCTGCACAACAAAGAAAACAATCAACAAAACTAAAAGACACTTACTGAATGGGAGAAGATATTTGCAAATGACATATGTGATAAAGGGTTAGTATCCAAAGTATATAAATAACTTGTACAACTCAATACCCCAAATGAAATAATCCAATTAAAAAATTGGCAGAAGACATGAACAGACATTTCTCCAAAGAAGACAAACGGATGGCCAACAGACCCAGGAAAAGATGCTCAGCATCACTCATCATCAGGGAAATGCAAATCAAAACCACAATGAGATATCATCTCACACCCTTCAGAATGGCTAAATCAAAATCACAAGAAACAACAAGTGTTGGTGAGAATGTGGAGAAAAAGGAACCGTCTTGCACTGTTGGTAGGAATGCAAACTGGTGCAGCCTCTGTGGAAAACAGTATGGAGGTTCCTCAAAAATTACAAATAGCATTACCTTATGATCCAGTAATTCCATCACTGCATTATTTACCCAAAGGATATGAAAGCACACATGTGAAAAGATATATGCAGCCCTATGTTTGTTGCAGCATTATTTACAAGAGCCAAATTATAGAAGCAACCCAAGTGTCCACTGAGAGATGAATGGATAAAGAAGATGTGGTATATATATATATATATATATATATATATATAACTATTACTCAGCCATAAAAAAGAATGAAATTTTGCCATTTGCAACAGCATAGATGAAGCTAGAGGGTATAATGTTAAGTGAAATAAGTCTGTCAGAAAAAGACAAATACCATATTATTTAACTCATATGTGGGATTTAAGAAACAAAACAAATAAACAAAGAAGAGACAAGCCAAAAAACATACTCTTAACTACAGAGAACAAACAGATGTTTGCCAGAGGGGAGGTAGGTAGGGGATAGATGAAATAGGAAATAGGATTAAAGAATACACTTATCATTGATGAACACTGAGGAATGTATAGAATTTTTGTATGACTATATTTTATCCCTGAAACTAATATAACACTGTATGGAAATGACAGAATTAAAATAAAATAAATAATAATATTTAAGAAATAAAAACAACGTTGTGCTTTGAAAGAGTATTGTAACTGGGAAATATTTACAAAATAAATTTGTCTTTATATGTTGAGCTGAGATCTTGCTTTTAACTTTTCTCCCTATCCTTACCATTTTCAAGCTCTCAGAGGAATAATACAAGGATAGAAATGTCGTTTAAGATCTCTTCTAACACTGGATACCAATAATATTCAGCAAACCCTAAGATAATGTTTCAGGAAAGAGCAAGCTAAAGGAATGAACAACCATGACCAAAAAAAAAAAAAAATCTCATATATACATGAAAAGTTGCCTAGATAGAGAAAATGAAGCACCAGGAGGAACCCAGGTATAGGCACATCCTCAAGGGGATGACTGCTTTGGAAATGTCCTATTTGAAAAATGTCTCTGATGTAACAGGGTCTCTTTCTTAGCTTAACAAGGATCATGAGTTCATTTGTATCCCACTGTGAGGCACTAACGCATCAAAAGCAGCTGTGAGAATCCCAAGAGAAGCTGCAAGTCTGTAACATGGAAAAGAAACCATTGCCAGAGTAGTCACTGAATGATTGCTTTGTCCTCCATTACCCATGATCTGGAAGTTTAAATGTCAGCAGTGACATGAATTGCAATGCATACATTTTTAGACTGAAACCATCTCAACTCCCAATACTGGATGCATATAGATTCCCTTTCCCAATTTTAAGGAAAAATAATACAATTATAAAAAATACTGAAAGAGGCCATATGGAAACTAAGGCACTCATAAGCAGAAAAAAGAAAAAAAATCTCACATTCCCCTTACTTCACCCTAGAAAAGGCTTATTGCAAGAAATATCCCCACCCACCACCCTGCCAAATGTGGAAGGGTGAAGCTCATATAAATCTCTAATTTGTATCCCCAAGGGAATCAAACATTTAATTTATGTGAAAGGAATCAATACAAAATCAGAAATGTTTTTATCAGTGCTAACAGAAATACAACATGAGCCATATATGCAATTTAAAGCTTTTTAGCTGCTCCATTAAAAAAGTAAACAGTAGTAAAAAGGTGAAATTAATTTTAATTTTTCTGTAATACAATATGTACTCAATATTATTTCAAAATATAATTAATTTTTTTAAATTACTAATATTTTATTATCTTTTTTGTATGGTCTTCAAAATCCAATGTGTATGTTTACACATAAAACAGATCTCAATCTGGACTAGGCAGGTTTCAAGTGCTCAATAGCTTTATGTGGTCAGTGGCTACCATACTGGACAATGCAGTATTAGATTAAAAATTATATTATGTAATATTTTAAAGTGAAAAAGAATTGTCATTTCTGTACCAACTGCTGTGCTCAGAAATTTCTTCCCCAGCTTAAGAACATTCAGTTTTTTTCCTTGGTGATTTTATGTTTACTGTTTTATACAATCTAAATCTTTATTACACCTATAGCATATTTGGGGTAAGGTATCAGACAGAGATTTTTCTTTTTCTTTTTTTTCTTTCTTTTTTTTTTTTGAGAGAGAGAGGGGGCAGGGGCAAAGGGAGAGGGAGAATTTTAAGCAGCCTCCATGTCCAGTACAGAGCCTAAGGCGGGGCTTGATCTCAGGACTCTGAGATCATGACCTGGGATGAAATCAAGAGTGGGACACTTAACCAAGTAAGACACCCAGGCATCTAAGCAGAGATAATTATTTATCAACGTTTCTAGACACTTGTCCCTAGTCCTTTTACTGATTAAATCAATCATTTCTCCACTAATTGGAAATTACTTTATCACATACTGAAACATTTATATACATTAGTCTGTTTTCTAGCCATTGCATTCTATTGCATTGACGTATCTTTCTACTTTTGTGCCAAAATTAATTTTTGTAGCTTTATAAATTAATGTCTCTCAGAGTGCTGTCATCAGCACTAGACACATACTCTACTTGTGTGTTGATTGTAGGAGAGAATAATGGTGATGCTACCTTTCATTGTCTAGAGATATATCTCAACCCTTATGTTTGTCTTAATGTTGATTTGGGGATAGTAATAGTTAATTAAAATCCCCAGCTTTTCACACATGGACTGTAGTTTTGCCAAGTTTCCTTAAGTTGTGGGATTAAAAAAAAAATATTGCAGGACAATATGTTCTTTGATACAAATTTGTCTCCTTTTAATTTTGGATGATGATTTGATTGCTTGAAAGCCTAATACTGAAGTAAGTATCCGATGCATTAGCTCTTTGTCTCAGCCTTGTCTCACATAAAAATTATTTTTGTATGATGGTAAAATCATAAGATAATCATGGAAAATCCATGTAAAATCCAATGAAGAGCCAGTTATGCAACAGTATAAGTTAGCACTTATATTGCTTCTAGGTGGATATCAACTTATTAAAAGTAGGACCATTCAAATCTCTTTCAATAAATTAATGCTTACTGCATATGATTCATATTTCTATTTTATTTTATCTGCAAGAGTTTAAAACTTAGAGGCTTAGCTGAAATCTTGTGCCTTCTTTGGTATTGATTTGATCTGCTAATTCTGAAAATCTTCCACAAAAAGAAAATGAAATTTATTGGGTGTTAACATTCTTCATAAGACATTCTTATTCTTCACTATCATTCCCTACCTTATTAGCGTTCAAACTTCTTTTATTTAATAACATATCTTAAATTTTTCTAAGATATTTACTTCAAGCTTACTGTTCTATGTTCCATTTGTCTTTTCCACCATTTTGAAAGTGCCATACCTAGTGCATGTTATTTCCATTATTACTCAAAGATTAGTATTAGTTGTTCTAGTCTTACATTTCAAAGAATATTTTGGAGTTCTGAAATGGAAATAATCCAACTTGGAAACTTGTTCCTATTTGTAGACATCATTAATTTTTTACTGTCTGCTCATCCAACCAGTACTTACTCAGGCCATATTTGCATTAGATGTTGAGTCTGAGAAAATGCAATATTAAAAGGTGAATTTTGGTTGCTCTCTATAATTTGTCAATTTTGTACCAACTTCATTAAGTTCTTTTCTATGTACTATGAACTAAAAACAATTTCTCAAAGTCCTTTTGATTACTTTTAGTATTTCTCAGAAATATCAGTTCTGTACCTTCTTGTGCTATTCTAGGTTTTCTTCAGAATGTTTAATCACTACTATTAATACTATTACATTAACAGTCTGAGTCATCAGAATTCCCTTAGAAAGAGAACTACAATTTCCAGGGAAAACACTCTCCTTAGCCTTGGTATTGAGTGTGAGACATTGTAGATCTTGATCTGGGGAGGAAATGTTCTATGTAACAAGAGGTAATAACTTTGTGTCATTCAAGGAAAAGAAGAAAATCAAAGACATAGTAGAAATAAAGAGTATGGAGCCCCATGAATAGTTCACAGTGTAGCCTCACCATGTAAAGTACATAAATCAGCAAAACATTAGTAAAGTTATTACATTCACAGATTGGTGGGTGTGGTTTTTCGGGAAAAATTGGTGAGATTGAACCATGTTGACAGAGAAGCATGACCTCAGTATGCTGTAAATCACAGAAATTTTGAGAGAGTCTCTCAATGCTACTATGCCATGAAACTGAGGGATGCAAACAAAGCTTATTCAAGATTCCACCAGGCAGGTCCCATATAACATCTAAGTTATATATTGGTTATATATCTTAACAATGAAGCAGCTATGCTCATTATTTCTTTAAACTTCTTGGAGAATTATCTAACTGTTCTTTTTAAAACAAATGCCACTAATCCCAGTTAAATTGTCAATTTCTGGGTCTTCACAATGATAAAATATAACTTGTTCTGAAATTTTTCTTCTGATACTCGAAAGCTCTGAGCTCTTTGTTGTTCCAATAACTGTCTCAACAATAAGGAGATTGAGGAGTTGTCATTTTATAGTTTAAAAAAATAAAAATAAAAAAGTTAACTACCTGACAAAAGAAAAATACAATTAAGTAGCTTAAATCTCAACACACAGGTACTCATTACCATAAAAAGCATTGTGCTAGAACATTTCAAAAAGAGAGGACCCTAAAAAGGTCTCATCTGCTTTGGTTATCTAATAGTCTTAACGTCTTAAAGTCTTAAAGTGTCAGTCCATTTCGTGAAGAGTTTAGGTATCAATATGTAGACCATTACATCTTTGCAAGAGGTTTCATAAGGCAAACTGTTAAAGCTCCACCTGTATAAATTTCTCTTTGATTTCTATTGAAATATCTAATCCAAAACAGCATCCACAGTTCTGGGGCAAAAGTGTCAACATGTTTAAGAAGAAAACTAACAGACATTTCTGAACTGAAATTCACATGTACATCTTAACATTTTAAAAGTCATTGTGTTTCTATATAAAAAGAGGTAGAATGAAATGTCTGATGTTAAGAGCTATTTTTCTCTGTATATTTTCTTCTTGGTACAAGATGTATCTCCGCTGTACCAAATAACGCCAATTAAATAAGATAAATGTCACTCACAGATAGATATACTAAAAACAAAAATGATCTTTGAATTTTTGGAAACCATGCAGTTCAAGAAAGGAAATTATCTAAGAAATATGTCATATCAGAAGCAAAAGTAAATTCCAGAAATATTTTAGGTCAGATATTCAATAAGATTAAATAAAATCTTATGTATATGATGGCACATCAGAAATTCATTAAATGAGAAAAATGAGATCAGAATCTGAGACCAGTGGAAAAAAACATGCTGGACGTAGAGCAGAGCAGATATGTTCATACTGAAGAGAAACAAAACATTCTTAAAATGCTAAGACCTTTAAAAACAAGTCACTCATATTCTAGGTGAAAGATGAATCTAAATAAAGAATTCAAGAATGTATATAAGCAATGGTATCAAAGATAGTGAGCAGAAACTCTGAAATATAAAATCACCCCAAATCATCTTACTGAAGTTATAAAACTGCAATTTCAAAAAAAAATTCAAAATTTATATGGAATACTATAGGAGTATTAATCTCAGATCTCAAATTATAAATTATAGTAAAAATTAGAGCAAGAGAAAAGGAAATACTACATTTCTCACTATTAAACAGAAAAATAAAGTTTTTCTTAAATAAAGCTCATGCTTTCTTTATTCTTTCCTGTTTATTAAAATTGCAAAATGAATTAAAACTAACAATAATGCATCATAATTTTTTAAAACAATATTTTTGTTTTTCATAGATACATATTTTACTCAGTAGTGTGGGTTAGATACAAACATAGAGTCTCCTTGCATCACTTCTATCTTTGGTAGTGTAAATTTTTTTAAGACCCACTAGTTGGTCTGATTTGTTTTGCTGCCAAAAAGTTCTTTCATATATGTATCTAGGAAGATAAAAATGTGACACACGACAATTTATCTTACTCTAGAATTCTCCAAAGTAGTTTCTCTTGGAAAACTGATTTTTGGCGCTGAATCAAAATTTAAACATAGTAGTCCTTGAATTCATCCTGCACAGTTACATGAGATTGCTACATTGAGAAAAAAATCTTTTAAAAGTAACCTTGAAAATATGGAGGCTGAAAAATAACTTGATTGTTAGCCTCATTTCCTTTTGTCATAGGTGGGTTTCACCCTAGAATGTATTCATCATAATGAAGAGCAATCCTGTTTTTCTTCGGGAGTTTGGGATGTCAGTATATTCAGAAATTCAAAACTACCAGCCCAATTTGCAAAGTCTTATTGAAAGCAATAACTTCTGTAGGTATGTAGCAATCAACAAAATGGGATTACCTTTTCTCAAACATGAAATTTAGGCTAGAAAGCGTTTGGTGATCCAAATTCAATTCTGTGTAATCAAAGAACTCTTTAAGTTTAAAACACTGTTTTATAAATAACTGGCAGCTCTGGTAGGGTTGGATTGCTCCTACAGCTCTCTAGGAAGATTTTTGGCAGAAAATACTTGTTGACTAATGTAGCACATCATAAAATAGAAACACTTTTTCTTTTGATTTTTTTAAAATGCTAGTGACTAACTAAATATTGTGAAAGTACTATCATTGCTCTCTCCAAACATTTTTTCCCACAGTTCATCCCATCTTCTTTGAAGAATTTTGATACCACATCAATTATAATAACAGCTTTATTAATGGACTGCAATAATTTTTCCAACTCTTTTATTCTCTTGTCTTAATGTGATCAATTGTTGAGTGCAATTCACTTCTTCAGTAAATTATTCAAAACAGAAAAAAAAAGAAAATTTAACATTTTTATTCTTAGCTTAGTCCTGTACAATATTGAACAAAACATAGAGCATAGATCGAAAAAGGCTTATATTATTAAAAGCCTTGCATTCCAATATAACCAAAAAGGGGAGAAGGGAGGAACCTCCTGAAAATCCCACATTCCAAGACAAGCCATAGAAGAGGAGAAAACATTCTGTTTTACTCTTTCAAAGACAGAAACATCTTACAAATCGATGGTCAAATTTGAATTATAAATGTCATTTTTTTTATTTGACAAGTTCTTTCTTTTAGAAGTCTTTAATAAAAGCAAATTTAAAAAATTATCAAGCTAAAATATTTGTGAGTTTAATTTTTCTTTTTATTATTTTCTTCAAATCCCACCAAGATTTGCATACTTGGTCTCACCCAGGAAAGCCAATGGGTTGACTTCAACCATGCTCCTTGAGAGCTCAGGCCTTCAGCACAGAACTTTCTGCTCAGGACTCCAGGCATCAGCTGCTTTGGCCAGACCAACCAATCAGTAAATTGAGGCTTTATTCTTTTTTGTTCTCAGCCATTTGATTCATTTCTGTCTCACAGCCGTTTGAATTATTTCTGTCCAGAGCTACTTACTCTTCACTACCATGATACAATTGCTGAGAGGTTGACGTTTATCTCTATTAAGTGGTTTGTCTGCAGGATTGCAAAAATTTTCAGTGACAAAGCTACCCACTACTTCACAACTGGGTCACCAGACTGCTATTTAGAAGGTTTTAGCCACGTTTAAGCCAAATGGTTTACAAGTGGCCCTGTGTCATATCCAAGGCTGTGATAGTATCTTGATTCATCTATTGAAGATATTGTCATATTGTTTTCTCTGTGTCTGTCCCTCCTCATATAACTCTGGGGACAAAGCAATTCTAGGACCATTCCCTGGCCTCTCTCCCAAAACTTCTCATTGTGTGTGTGTGTGTGTATGTGTATATATATATATATATATATATATATATATATGTGTGTGTGTGTGTGTGTGTGTGTGTGTGTGTGTGTGTAGGTACATATACATATGTATATGTGTATATATGTATATATATTATGTATATTGTACTAATATTATGTATATATGTATAATATATTACATATGCATACTCATTTTGATCATAATATTTGCTGCATTCGGCCAAATGAAAGGCTTTCATCCAGGAAGAACCTAAATTTATGTTGGCCTATGATTTGCCTTCTTTAGAGGTATATCTTTGTTTTTACTTCTCTCTAAGTAAATATACTTTAATTATAATGCCCCAAGACTTCATAGAATCTTACTTTCTTTTAGTGTTAAAATTGACTTAAAGAATTTAAATTTTCTAGGATGTTCAGCCCTCATCCAGTACATAGATAATTTGCTCTTATATTCACTATATTTAGTTAGTTCTCAAGAGGATTCCATGAATCTCTGGACACAATAGTTCCAATAGGGTATAAAACCCCAAAGACAGAACAAAATTCTACCAGGAAAAAAAATCCTTTATTTAGGAAACCAATTACCATCTAATGGATGGGTATGTCTCTCACGTGGTCTGAAAAGATTTAGAAATATCTAATACATATTACAAAAACATTTTTTAGTGGATTCTTGGGATAACAAGATTTTGTAGGCAAACTCTATGAAAAATTACTAAGTCCTTCCCTGGAATCTTAAAGCCAATTTTCAACTTTTGACCATTAATATTGCCATGCAGTAGGTACCTACTCTAGGCATACCAAATTATGCCAAGCTTTATTTTCACTGGTAAATGAAAAAGCAGAAGCTGAGCTTGAGTCCTGACTCAGAAAACAAGAACTCATTACTTAGTACTGTTTACCTGAGTATCTCTCTAAAGTCTCTTTTGCTAAGTCATTTCCTTTTGTCTGGAAAACATAAATCTTTGTTATTCACATCCATGTCCAACATCTGGATTGACCAAGAAATATCATTTCATGTTTGAATGGTATGTAAATTTTTAATTTTACTATTTCCAATTGTTCTCCAAAGTATCAGTACCACCTTACATGCTTACAAGTTTCATATATAGTTTTAAGTCCTTGGCAAATTATTTTAAATTTTACAATTGATACTTATTTAGGTTTACCAACTATCAGAGTCTCAAAAAATTCTTTCACTATTCTTTTTTTCTTTTTCCAGTGTTGAATGTGTAGGTTCAATTACTTGTTGCTTATTTCAACATGGGTGTATAATATATAAAATATATGTTTTTGTCATCTCAAGAAAATATTTCATATTCGATCTTGCTTTTTAAGATTTTATTTATTTATTTGTCAGAGAGAGGGAGAGAGAGAGAAAACAAAAAAAACACAAGCAAGTGGAGTGGCAGGCAGAGGAAGAAGCAGGCTCCCCACTAAGCAAGGAGCCCAATGTGGGACTCGATCCCAGGACCCTGGGGTCATGACTTGAGCTGAAGGCAAACGCTTAGCCCACTGAGCCACCCAGGCATCCCTCATATTTGATCTTGAGTGAGTTTTTCTTATACATTTGACAGTTAAAAATTATCTAATTCAGTATTTTTAAGGTATTATTTATGATATATTTAAGGATTTTTTGTTTACGAATAAAAAATAGACACTTCTTTGTTAACCTTATGTAGGTAATCTATTTTCTCTCTAGAAGCTACTAACATTTTCTTATTATTATTGACATTATGCAATTTTATTATGAGGTGTCAACACATGACTTTCCTTTTATTTATCTTTTTTGGGACACTTTTTTTTCCCCCTAAATCTGAGATCTTGTTCATTTCTTTAATTAAAAAAAAAATCATTCCACATTGTCTTTAAATATTTTCTCACTGTCATTTGCTCTATTCTCTTCTTCTTGAACACCTACTAGACGTATTTTTGGAGTAATTGCTTTATTCCCTTTTTTTGCCTTATAATTTATATTTTCTCTGTCTTTATCTCTTTAGTCTATATTTCCATAGATCCATCTTCCAAATCAATTATTCCATCCACTGTTTTTAGTCAAATGTTAAATTCTTCTAATGTTCTTTATTTTTTTTTTTAATTTCAAAGACCATATTTTTATCTCTAGAATTCATGTTGGATTTTATTTATAATCTAGGTATTGTTTAATAATGATTGGATCTTGCCATTAAGTTTCTTTTCCTTCTTTATTCCCTTCAAACATTTAAATCTCATTTAACTGGTAGTCTATTCCCATTTTTCTATTATATAATCCTTTTGGAAATATATGTACTGTGTTTTGCATTTGTTGACTCTCAGGGCAATTTGTTTCCAGATACGCTTTGTAATTTTAGAAAATATAGAGCAAAAGCTGTCAAATGTGGAATTCATCAGTTGTGGAGGTATTCTCAGGGGTAATTCCGCATCTGTATCTATCAGGGTCCTTTGGTTTTCACTGTTATGGGTCTGTTTATATTAAACTTTTACCATGGGCTTCCTCCATTTGAAAATAGTGTGAATTTTTATGCCACAAGTATACAATGCATAGGTTAAACATTCTGAGTTCTCACAGTGGAGTTTTCCATTCACTAGCCAGTACTATCCACTTCTGTGATTAATATCGATCAACATTTACAGGGTACAAGCAGAATTTCAAACCAGATAAGGTTGAGAATCATAGATGTAAAATTTAGATAACACAGAAGAACAGACTCAGACATAGATAAAGATTATGCAAATTCTACCTATTTGGAGTTGTCTGACAGTACATATAATATAAAACAAAGTCAGAGACACCTGAATTGATTTTTCATAAGATGCAAATGAGGAGTGTGTCTTTCTTGATGATCATGCCCTTGGCTCTTTCTTGTTACCTAATTAATAAATCCCTATTTTTTACTACTTTGTTTCCTAGTCTCCAATTTAATGCAGGCTTGTTTCCTTATGGATCTCCAGCTCCCTATTTCTGATTCATCTCTTTATCTTTCACAAGAAATGTTTGTCCTTCAGTTTTGGTCAATCTCTCTTGAATTGATTATCAGGTATTTTTACCTCTCTCTGGTTTGGTAAACCCTCACATTAAAGTCTAGATTCACAAACATTTTCAGGAACTTTCTTCACCAAAGGCCCTGGTTGAATTTCCAAAAACCTGTCCCACTTCCTGGGTCTAGTCTCAAAGTATCTGCTTTTGGATGACTGATATATGAAGGCCCGAGGGAAGACTGAGCTAAGGCAATCTGACTAGGAATGTCAGACAGGTCTTCCTTCTGGACATGACATCCTAGATCAGCTCAGGATAACTCTGAAAACTGCTGCTCTCTCAAAAGGAGATTATGTTTTCTCTTGAGGATATTAAAAAGTGTTGCTAACTCCACAGGATACAGAGGAACTCTAAATCTACACGAAGGACATCTGAATTCTGCTGGTTATCAAGATGGGGACAGAACTGTACACATTTCTTCCCTAACTGACTGCTAGAAAAGGTAGGATTGTCTATAGCTATATAGTGTGTATATTCCAAATACTGGAATAGGACTTCTTCAGGGCAAGGGCTGATATAACTGGAAAATAGGCAACAAGTAAATGTAGATCCCTTTGTAATTATAAAATACTACAAAATAGGGAGCCTGGGTGGCTCAGTTGGTTAAGCGACTGCCTTCAGCTCAGGTCATGATCCTGGAGTCCCTGGATGGAGTCCCACATCGGGCTCCCTGCTCAGCAGGGAGTCTGCTTCTCCCTCTGACCCTCCCCCCCTCATGTGTTCTCTCTCATTCTCTCTCTCTCAAATAAATAAATAAAATCTTTTAAAAAATACTATAAAATACATATAATTCCATTATGATAACATTAATCATAATAGGCTTATGATGTATAAATGCCTTTAGGCTTGCCCAGTAACTTGTAATACCCCACCTTATTTAATACATGCATAGATAATTAAAATCAGCATCATATATAATCTTTAGCCTCAGTAAGAACAGTAGCTTCTTCCTAAGGAGTCCAGCTTCTGATTAAAAACCTATGTGTGCTTTTTCAGGCCCAATCATAGTCAATTTTAAAGGCTTTACCTAGCAGGCTGCACAGGAAAAAGCTGTCCTCTCCATACCAGACTTGGTCTTGGTGGGAAGTTGCAGTCCAGCACTCAGGGACCGCTGGCTGGCCATCCTTTTATGTGTATTTGCATTCTTTTTTTTTTTTTTTAAGATTTTATTTATTTATTTGACAGAGAGAGAGGCAGCGAGAGAGGGAACACAAGCAAGGGGAGTGTGAGAGGGAGAAGCAGGCTTCCCGCGGAGCAGGGAGCCCGATGCGGGGCTCGATCCCAGGACCCTGGGATCATGACCTGAGCTGAAGGCAGACGCTTAAGGACTGAGCCACCCAGGCACCCCTGTGTATTTGCATTCTTAGGCCAGGTGCCTCCATTAAGTCTCTTTATCCAAGGCTTTGGGTATAAGCCTTCAGGTGCTTATACTGAGGCTTCCTTTTTCATGGGAGGAGGGGGAAAATCTTAGATACTTTTTCCCATTCTGACTCAGTGTTCAGCATTTTTCTACTCAGCTCTGCCCCTCTCCTTCTTCTTGGTTCCCAGGTCCATAAAACTGCTGGAACCTTTTGTTTGAGGGTTTCTTTGATAAGGAAAAATCTGTGTCCTAAGATGGCCCACCAAGCCAGCAAGAGAGTCCCAGGCCCTGCCCAAGGGCTCTTCCGGGTTCTTCTCTCTGCTCTGCTTCCCACGTGCAACAATCCGGGTTCCTCTCCCTGCCCTGCTTCGCGCACACACCAAGAGTTCCCAGTATGCGGAAGTAGAAGTGTATAAATTATCCCCTTTGTTTGTGCTCAGGGCTCAGACCTTTGGAGATCATTCTACTCTGAGCCCGCCGGCCTTAAATAAAGCTCCTATCCTCCAAGATCTCCGAGTGCTGCTTGGTTCTTCTGTCGGGCGATCCAGTCCAGGTTCCATAACAACTTAACAGTGCAATAATCCCCAGGTCTGCATGGATCCACAACCCATGACCAGAACGTTATTCAATGGAGGGAAAATAGAACAGTACGAGTAGGTGGTTTCTCAATTTTAGCCTCCTGAATGTTCTATTGCAGTGAGTCATTAAGGTCTTCACTGTTCCTTTCATTTTGGATCTTCTTGGTTTAATTGACTACTCCCAAACCTAGCAGGTTCCTGACACCCCCTTGACGTTGAATGTCTTATTATCAGGTTTTGGAATAACTCTCAACTGTTCCTATTGCTCCTAGTAGAACATCTGACATCATCCTTATTTAATCTGAAATATTATGGCCAGACATTCTTCAGAACTAAGATGGAGAATCAGAGTAACCTCATTCAAGAGGTCACCAGTCTTGGCCTAAAATACCAGCTAAACGTTTCTTTTATTTGAACTGTTCTTATGCATAAAGTCATACCAACTGAATTTTTCATGTCTGAACTATATTACCTTATGATTAAAATTGTTACCTAGGGATGAAATAAGAGAGTTAATGAGTTTCTGTAGCTTCGAGAAGCTGCAAGTGAAAACACAATCTAGTTTGCTGTTTTTTAAAAATTATATTAGAATGAATTCAGTAAGCCCCACTGGGATACATATTCCTCAAGCATATCTAGAAACTCTTCCTTAATTATTTTGAAAACCCCCGCTTAAAATCAATATTCTCACAAAGATGATATTCCATTACTAGTTTCCAGAGTCAGGATTTTTTTTTCACCTTCTGAAAAGTAGGTATGTTTCCTTTAATTAAACAACAAGAACTGTGTAGTTTTTTTTTTTTTTTTAAGATTTTATTTATTTATTTGAGAGAGAGAGAATGAGAGACAGAGAGCATGAGAGGGAGGAGGGTCAGAGGGAGAAGCAGACTCCCTGCCGAGCAGGGAGCCCGATGCGGGACTCGATCCAGGGACTCCAGGATCATGACCTGAGCCGAAGGCAGTCGCTTAACCAACTGAGCCACCCAGGCGCCCCAAGAACTGTGTAGTTTATAACACTTCCTCTTTTACCATGACTTCTACAAAACTCAGAGACAAGGATTTCTTCAATAGGGTCTATTATTTTTAATCAGATTTTTCCTTTTAACCATGGTTTTGATTTTTTGTGTCTTTTTTCAGCTCATTTTAAACTATTTTTAAAATTAAGCAGGGTATAAAAAACAGTAAGTGAAGTAAATGACTGATATTTAATGAATAATCAATAAATATTTGTTGATTTGATTTAAAGCCAGAAAGGGGCACATCTCTCTACTTGCTAAATGGGATGCTGCCCAATTCATAAATCACTTAATAAAGCCAATTATATCTTCAAAACAAAACACAACAACAACAAAACAGAAATGATATTCAGAGAAGCCTTGCAAACTAAAACAAAGTGTCTCTAAATGATTAAAAAATGATTACAAGGAAGAGCAAAAATAAATGGTTTTATTAATTGACAGACCTTTATTAATTAAACTCGAATATCATGTCCACTGTTAATATTGGAGAAGTGTAGGTGATTCTGGATAAATGTAGAAGATGATACCAATGGTAGTTTATTTTCTGCACTTCCTTATAAATCTTTCTTTTCTCTGTTCAAATCTCCTGGATGATAATAAGGATATTACAGCAGGAATGCAAAGAAAGGATAGGTGAGTTTTAGTTTTCAACTGTGTAATAAGTGTTTGGTAATCAAAAAAGCAGGCTGTGAGGGGCCTAGGTGGCGACTCTTGGTTTTGACTCAGGTGGTGATCTCAGGGTCATGTGAGATTGAGCCCATCAACAGCTCCCTGCTCAGCAAGGAGTCTGCTTGAGATTCTCTCTCCTGCTCTTTCTGCCCCTCCCACTTATGCTCTCTCTCTCCCTCTCTCTCTCTCTCAAATGAATAAATGAATCTTAAAAAAATTTTAAAAAGAGGGCGCCTGGGTGGCTCAGTTGGTTAAGCGACTGCCTTCGGCTCAGGTCATGATCCTGGAGTCCTAGGATCGAGTCCCGCATCGGGCTCCCTGCTCGGCATGGGGGTCTGCTTCTCCCTCTGACCCTCCCCCCTCTCATGTGCTCTCTTTCTCTCTCATTCTCTCTGTCTCAAGTAAATAAATAAAATATTTAAAAAAAATTAAAAAGAGGGCTGTGAGAAAAACTGGACTTGTGTACTCAGTAGCTGTGGGGATGGTGAGAGCATGGAGAAAAATTAAATTACCCAGGCAGGATGCTTGCAGCCGAATGAAGGTAAGCTAGGTTAGAGCTGTGAGCAAGGAAAATGAGGGGCTTCCTTCGAGTAGAAGGCATAGAATATCAGGAGGCGGGGATTTGCTGGGGAGTTGGTATGGCCATCAGAGACTGCTGCTCATTGATCCAGAAATGCAGGCAGGAGGTAGAGACCTCTTCCCTTTCCAATGAGCACATCAACCTGCTTGTAATGAGATGCTGGCTCAGATCTTCCCAGCAGAAGCAGGCTGCTTACCTTCCATGGATAGTCCAGCTGAAGGACACTCTCTTATACTTGACTTTAATGAGACCCTTCAACTGCCATGAATTTCCACCCACTTATTCCCATTTAATAAAACCAAACTCTTGAAGTTCCCAGAAAAAGAAGCTGAGGTCTTTGATTAATTCAGATGGGGATTTATGGAAGGGAAAGCCTAGCTCTTGTGTTTCCGGATGATTTGGAGATAATAAAACTCAGCTTGCATGAGAATAAAATTGAAAAATGTAAATGATTCTTGGAAATAGTTATCTTTTGAACTTAGCTTTAGTGAAGTGACGAGGAAATGAATGCTTCACACAAGATGTTTCCCTTCACATGTTAAATATGAACGTATTGCGATAGATCTTCCAGTATAGTATTAAAAATACTATAGTATTAATTTCCAGTTTAATTATAGCTAATGCCTGCACCTAATCAGAAAGGTTAATAAATTATTCTCTCTGCTATTTGGCCTTACTAAATCCCTCAGGACAATTCATTTAGGCAATGATACCAGCAGAGAGAATACAAAGGTTTTTCTCCGTCAGCACTGATAGAATTCTGGTTGATGTAAACATAGACAAACTCTGTGGCAGTGTGAATAATAACAAGCACAGGGGTGACTGAGTTTGGGTACAAAGGCTGTAGTGCTTGCAGAGTATGCATTAAGTTAGTCTAAAAGTACTTGTTAAGGGCTGCAGAGTGCAGGCACTAATCCAGATACTTGAGTGTGAGGTCAGTCAGGCTAGAGAAGTCATGAAATGAAAAATGTGGCAAAGCACAAAATTATGGAATTATAAAGCTGAAAGTGACTCTAGAAGGTGCTTTAGGTTACTTCCTAGAAGGAACTGAACTTCATCCAGAAAGGCATTTTTTTTTGTTCAAAATATTCAATATTGTAAAAACATTTAAAAATATATTTAGATTTAGCAATATATTTAGGTTTTAAAATAATTTTAGCATATACCTAAAATAATTTTATTTTTCTGCAAAATAAAATACTTTTAAATTCAAAATATTATAAATATGTTTTGCTATTAAACCCGTAGTTATTTCACTACTAATGGTTAACTCTTATTAGTGTTCCTTTCATTTTTCCATTATATATCTACATGTATATATAGATATATAAGATAAATAAAAATAAAAATGTATAAATTACTTTATGGAGGTATAATTGGCATGTAAAAGCTGTACATATTTAATCTATAGAACTCAGTGAGTTTGGGGATAAGTATATACCCATGAAACCATTGTCACCACTATGGTGACAGACATATTTATTATCTCCCAGAGTTTCCACTCACCTCTTTTATTATTATTATCATCATCATAATCATCATTAGTGTGTACGTGTGTGTGTATGTATGGTAAGAACACTTAACATAAGATCTACACTCTTAGCAAATCTTACATATCCAATACAGTATTGTTAGCTAAGGCACTACGCTGTATAGTAAATCTCTAGAAATTATTTATTTTGTATAACTAAAACTCTGTACTCTCATTTCTCCCTGCCCCAACCCCTGGCAACCACTGATTTACTCTCTGCTTCTATGAGTTTAACTATGTTAGATTCCATATAAGTGAGATGATACAGTATTTGCATTTCTGTCCGGATCATCCTTAGTATAATTATCATTCTGATCCATCCATGTTATTGCAAATGGTAGGATTTCCTTCTTTTTAAAAGCTGAATAATATTCCATGTATGTTTTTACCACATTTTCTGTATCTCTTCACCTGTTGTCGGACACTTAAATTGTTTCCATATCTTAGCTATTGTGAATAATGTTTCAACAAACATTGGGAAGCAGTTATCTTGTTGAAATTCTAATTTAAATTCCTTCTGTTACACATTTTTTAATCACATAATGAAATTCTCTGATTCTAACATGTATTCTTGACCATTTATTTACTTTGCTCCAAAATGTTTTGGGGTGATTTTGCTACCTCTTTATCACTCCCTCCCTTTTTTTTCATGTACTCCCCTGATATTCTTTTTGTTCAGGAGCTTCAAAACTTAGTTATTTTTAATAACTGAGCATACCAAAATTAAGTAGTTCCACATTTTTTACTGAATCACACTTGGTATTTTTCACTGATTACTATATATTTAGATACTTCTTTTTTCATTTTTAACTATGTGTATGTATTTTTTTATTTGTTACAGTCTCTTTTATTTAAATTTTCTACCAAAAAGGTACTCTAATCTTTTGTGGTGACACCATCTTGTGCTTCACAGCTTTAAAAAACTCAGTTCTCCCTGATAACTGGTTGAAATTTAAATAATCGATTCTCAAATTACTGGCTGAGCCTTCAGAAAGGATCCTAGTAAATTATTTTACATGAGCATGAATGTGATATACTTTTTAATATTGCTGCTTCCTGGCTATGCTTATTTTCCTGCTTATTCTTATATTTTAGTAAATGTAGGTTTTTACCTGACCTATACATGACTCAATATACTGGTAAAATAATATTAAGAGTTACTGATGAAAAAAATGCAACATATGGTATGCCAAACTGGCTGATCCAACCTTTATAAAGAGTAAAGGGTCAATTTAACAAGTGGAGTTTCTAGACATATGTTGGGCTAAACTATGTTGAGTATTGCACTTAACAAAAATAAAACAAAACATAAAAACTGTCATTGTAAGTTCATCTCAAGATTAGAAAGATGCATAGACTTGGAATGAGCTGGATTTTGGAACAATCACATTGTAAACTTGCAAGCAGATTGACAAACTGCACTAGATTGCATAAAAATAAATAATGATACTTTTTGAATTGGGGAAAATCCAGAGGAGGGTGCTGGCTGAGATTCAAAAGTTGTGGCCCAGGTAACTCTACTCAGTCTTAGCTGATTTGGTTTATGATACTGGAAGTGCTGGTTACAGACATCTGTGCAAACAGGATCTTCTAAAAGAAGCCAAGAATACTACAGTGGTGGTCACTGGGCTTACCAGAAGACTCTGTTTGACTCCGTTTTTGAAAAATAACTACTTCTAATTTATTTCTGGGCATAAATTGAGCTTGTACTTACTATTTAAGAAAATCAAATAATTGGAGCCCCGAGATTCCAATAATTTCCTCGGTGTCCTCAAAGAAGCATAAAAATAAGGAAAAGGCAGCATAGCAACAACAACAAACAGGGCTTTTTACAAATAGGAAAAAGGAAGAGCAAGTCAGCCCATTTGGCTAAATTTTTTGTAGAGTTCATGGTTGTAGAAATTCTCCTTGTAGATACAGGTGTTTGGTTTGGTTTGGTTTGGTTTGGTTTTAATTGCAGAATAATGTTTTATTGTATAATTATGTATCCTCATTCTCCTTCTGAAGAAATCTAAGCTCTTTCCATTTTTTGCTATTGATAATTCTGAAATAGATGTAACACATCTCCCTAGACAGATGTGTAGGAATTCCTGTAGGACAGATTTGCCTACTATTTTCACAGCATGGGCCACATAAAGAATGTTACCATATGAAACTGCTCTTGACTGAAGGGAACCGGTCTGAGCTCACAGAAATACCTCCTTTGCTGTAATCCATTTGCCGAACAACAGTTGTACCATAGATCTGTCTTTATGGAACAACAAAAAGTTGCGTTATAATATGGTCATTTTTTTCTTCTTTCAGTTATATTACTCAGTTCCTATCTAAGAGCAAAAAGAGACATAAAATTAAACATTTTCCCCTTAACCATGACTATGAATTCCCTGCTTATTGGCACTCTCAGTCTTTCCTCCTTTCATTTCTTCATTTTCTCATGTCCCATTTCCTTCTCACCTATTGGAACCTAGTGCCCACACTAAATTTAACTAAATACTCTGAAAATACATTATTTCAATGCCATCAATCATCTCTTTTTAGACAAATTCATAGATAATTATTCAGGTCTCATTTTGTTTAATTTTCTACACACTTTGGCATAAATAACCACACTGTGACCTCCTTCAAACTTCTTGTTCTCTATGACATCATTCTGCAGGTATTCTTTATACCTTGTGATTACTCACTGATTTCTTTTATTAGTCTCTGTTCTTCAGCCACCTCTTAAATGAGCTTCCATGGGTTCTACACTTAGTCTTACACTCTCACTCTGCATATTTCTTGAGTGTGTCCACCCCTATGGCTTTCTTCATCTCTTTATTAAATGTTAAATGAGTACCTTCAATGTATGAGGCATTGTTCTAGTCATTAGAGATAGAAGAGTGATAAAAATCAGTCTAATTTCTGCCCTACTATAGCTTTGCTATAATGGAGAGGAGCATTCTGTAAATACCTCAAATGAATACATAATATAATACATCACATAAGTGCCATAGGGCAAAATAAAGAAAAGAAGGATAAGGTATATTGTGGGGTTGGGACGAAGGAAATGCAGTTTGCTATTATGAGTAATGTTATCTGGCAAGGCGTCACTGATACGATGAGATTTGAGCAAACACCAGAAAGACATAAAAGGGAATGAGCCATGTAAATATCTAGGGGAAATCTGTTTCTGATAGTAAATGCAGCAAGTGCAAAGGCCCTGAGCCAAGAATGTTCTTGGAGTGTGGTTTTGTGTTTGAGGGAGCAATGAGAAGATGACCCTGCAGCTGAGTCAGTGATCCTGTGGGGCTTTGAACATCATTGTAAAGACTTTGGCTTTTATTCTAAGTGAGCTAGGGTGGCAGTAGAAGGTTCTGTACATAATTACAGAGTTTAACATATGCGTTAAAAGGATCAACCTGGTTGAGCTGCTGGGGTAAAAGAGCAAGGAGATTAAAAAAAAAAAAAAAAAAAGGAGATCTTGTAATTTTTCGGATAAAGTATGACCAAATCTTGGGCCAAAGAGTTTTCCATGGCGGTGATGAAAACATTCACATTCTAAACACATTTTGAAGATAGAAGCAACAGGATTTACTCACAAGTTATTTGTAGGGCATGGGATAAAGAGGTGAATCACAGATGACACTCAAGGTTTTGCCTTTCCAAATTGCCGAGAGATGAGATGGAGGAGATTCCAGAAGGAGCAAGCTTTGGAGGAAATATTGTAGTTCTTTTTTTTTAAGATTTATTTATTTGACAGAGAGAGAGCACAAGCAGAGGGAAGAGGCAGAGGGAGAAGCAGGCTCCCCGCTGAGCTGGGAGCCCAACTCGGGACTCGATCCCAGGACTCTGAGATCATGACCTGAGCCTAAGGCAGACGCTTAACTGACTGAGCCACCCAGCACCCTGAAATATTGTAGTTCTAAATATTAAATTTAAACACCAAAAGAGAGAACACAAATAGAGAAGAAATCAAGGGTCATGAGAAAGAGTCATCAAATGAAATCAGTCCTTCTCTCTCCATTCTGGGTAAAACCACAAATTTTTAAAACACTGTCATCACTCATAGCTACCTTCTCTACCTCAGCTTTTGTTCCATCCTCAATCCAAGCTATCCAGGTTTCATCCATTTTGTCATCTCCTCATGTTTACTTGCTGAAATCACACATGACATCTGTTATATTAACTATAGTAAGATAGTTTCTGCATTTTTTTTCCTATTTAACTTACTAAAACTCAAGAATGATGACCAGTCCCTTGTTCTTGCAACTTTCTTTTCACTTGGCTTCACTGACATAATCTCTCTTTGTTTTCTTCTCCTCTTTGTTTTGGACGTTCATTCTCTTTCTCTCTTGGCAGGCATATCTCCTGCCACACACCCCTTAAGTCTCAAGTATTTGTCCCATTCCTATCTTACTCTGTTCTCTCCCCTTGGTGATCTCATCTCCAACCACAAGTTCAAAAGCAACCTCACAGATTTCATCTTAAGCCCAGTCAGGTCCTCTGTGCTTCACCTGCCTAGTTGATTTCTCATTTTGGACATCTGAAAGGCACCTCAAATTCATTCTATTTTGAACCAAATGAACTTCCCTCCCTGGAACCTACTATTCAGTTGTAGAAGAGTACTTTTTAAAAAGCTGTACTTTCCTTTTATTCTCTTCCATATCTAATCCTTCATTAATACGATGACTTGATTTTGAAAATACCACTTGAATCTGTCCACTTCTCTCCACCTACTACCACCTAGTCAAATCTACCATTACCCTGCTGCCAGGACTCTTGTAGTGGCCTCCTGCCTGTCACACCTGCATCATCACTACCTTCTCTTGCATTCACCCTGCATCCCACTTCCCCCACTCCAGGCATTTTAGCAACAGATGGAATTTCAAATTTATTTGTGTGATTATTAGACTAATGTATGTTTCTGCCACTAAATTAAGTATTGTATAACCACAATGCACTACAGTGTTAAGTACAAATTAAAATGAATACACAAACATGTCTTTACATGTTCCAAGCATTAATTTTCTAGGCCACAAGCTCCAAATATTAATAATTTTTCCTATCTATTCATAGAGTTTTGTTTTCAATGATGTAATTATGAACAAAGGCTTTCTTTGTTTATTTTTCTCAATTTTTGTGACACTTTGATTTGTAGGATTTGTAATAATAACTACTATTCATTTGGAACCTTATTTATTTAGGCTTTTTGCTTGGAACTTTAAAATGTAGGTTTTCAAGTCTTTAGAGTATTTAAATAGGTAGGACTTTCATTCACTGTGACAGATAAGAGAACTGAGACTCAAGCAATGTATATTCTCAAGGTCATGCAGTTATTATGTGGCAAAGTTAAGATCCAAACCCAAGTATTCCTGATTTCAAAGCCTCTGTTTATTTCATTATATAGGGCCTCTTTTCATCTTGAAAAGCCATGTAGACATATAATGTAATAAAAGCACAGACATCCAGGGGCGCCTGGGTGGCTCAGTTGGTTAAGCGACTGCCTTCGGCTCAGGTCATGATCCTGGAGTCCCGGGATCAAGTCCCGCATCGGGCTCCCTGCTCAGCGGGGAGTCTGCTTCTCCCTCTGACCCTCCTCCCTCTCATGCTCTCTGTCTCTCATTCTCTCTCTCTCAAATAAATAAATAAAATCTTTAAAAAAAAAAAAAAAGCACAGACATCTGTTAAACTAGATCAAATCCACAGGTTAACTCAGTAACCTCTCCTCAATAGATAAAATAAAGGAAGAGCAAGATTGGTAGACTCACATAATGACAACTCAGATACATATGTCCAGTTGTGTCATGAAAAAAATAAACTCACTTTACCACCCTTCCTGGTCAACTGTTCTAGCAAAACATAGGTCATGATACAGAAGACAAATAACATTAAAAAACATATGGATCAAAAAATGAAAAGCTTACATATTAAAAGTTTAACATAATATGTTAATATATATGGTTGTGTGCCATATGATTTGGGGGGCTTAGTAAGATAGAAATACGAATGAATGAGAGAACACAGAGTGCCAGAAAACATCATGATTGGATTCAGGGACAAACCCCAGAATAATGGATAAGATTTGGAAGGATACAGAGAAGTTACATAGAGGAAGCAGGACCCAGTAAGAGATTAAGAATATGGTACCAGTCACAATACCTCAAACTTTTTTGTAAGACATAGTTTCTGTATTATCTTATTTATGCATAAAGGGACTTTTTAAGTCATTTTGCAAGTTTGTAGTATGCCATCTATGTGTGTGTGTGTGTGTGTGCTTTTTCATGTAGACCTCATTACTGCAATTTAATCATCATTCTCTACATGTTACCGTATTTTCTGAAAAATTAAATTACATTTATGTTTTATGTGAAAGTGGCCCCCAAACTTTGTTCTTGGTTTTTTTTTCTTTCTCTCTGCTAAAAAGTGAGTGATATGAGGCGGGGGCGGCAGGGTGGGGGAGTAGAACTACTCACAACTATAAAAAGAAAATCATCATTAAAGGAATCCCGTTGTGAATCTTTTTGAATCTCAATTGATAATTGAGCTCTAAATTATCTGCTTTTGGAGATTAAATTGCCTCTTATAGCTTTTTTTTCTTCTCATGGAAAATATGATGTCTACATGTGTCTTATAAAAGACTGAGGCTCAGAAGAAAATGATGACTATCAGAAAAGAGAATGACAAAAAGCAAGCAAAAGTCGGTAATTCTTTATTTTACATGCAAGAAGTTGTAATTATTTTTTTAAGTGGACTTCTCTAGCAAATGTGCAGATGATGACAATAGCTTAGATCACAGAGGTTGTCAACCTCCAGACACACAGCTTTAGTAGCTTTATAGCTCTTCACTAAGTTCAAATTTATTTTATTTATTTTGGAATTAGTGCAAACAAATACCAGATGCAGCTTCTTGTTTCTTAATCTCTCATGAATATAGATTGAAGATAAAGAGTAAGGATGACTTTCCATTATACACTTATCCGTTATACATGCACTTGAGGGCTCAGTTCCAGCTTCTTCCTGGCCTTCTATACATCCATTCTTTCTCTACTTCATTTTGCGTCTATATATCCATACATTTGAGTGTTATATATTATTTGAACACAGTGCATTCAAAATATACTCCAGAGCATTGTTTTAAATAGATTGTGTGGATATTGATTTCAATTAATGTCCATCACGTGACAGAGTTTCGTAAAAGTGATGGCACCAGGATATGCTCAAGAGAGGTAGCACTGGGTGTGCCCTTGGCACGTAGGAATATCAGTGCCCAAGGAAGAGTGTGGAGCAGAGCTAACTTGGAAATATTTCTCCTATGCAGGGATTTAAGTGGAATTTACATATTTAAGTGGAACATTTGACACACTATGTAAATGCCCTTTAATCTATGATAGTAGTGATTCCAAATAAATCACTAAAACACAAAAGAAAATTAAGACTCAGACTCACATTGTATGATTTTTCTACTCATATATAACATAGAATATATATAAAAATGTGTATTAACATTTCAATATATACATATATGCATATAGGCCTGTTTATAAATTTTTATCTTCATCTATCAGTATGGAATAATTTAGGTAATAGTCATATAAGTTACATATAGGTACATGTTGACACATACTTATATGTAAACCTAGTAGATAAAAAATGTAGCATTTCAAAGCTATAGAGAAGCTTATTTAAAAATTTATGTTTGTACTATGATGAGTTATTTAAAAAAAAAAACAAAACTCTTATACCTAAAATGAAACAAATTATGTGTTTACTTTATTTTATGGTAAAAAATGAAATGTAAAAATTAAGCATTACATAAATTACAGGCAAATAGTCCATATCATATAGCAAAGATATTTCTAAACATGGCGCTAAAATCAGAAATCATAAAGAAAAAAAAATTAGATTTAATTACTGGATCATTAAGATTTTCCTTAAAGAAAATACTTCCAACTAATTTTTTTTAAAAATCACAAAATGGAAAAGAATAAAATCTGATAAAAAAGTGTCTGTCATATTTATGAGAGAAAGTAGGTAAATATCCTTATTACATTAAACATTATCTCTGTTAAAAATGAATAATTATCCCAGTAGAAAATGAGAAATTCATATTTTAAAAGCAATTCAAGACATAAAAAAGAGAATGAATGGAAATCCATTTTTCAAATGAAAAGATGAACTAGTAAGAAAAGGAAAATGAAGACAATGAAGAGCTACCAAGCTTTTACTTACTATAGTGGCAAAACTTTGTAATGATAATGTGTGTTATGAAAAAGTAGCAGGGATGTAAGTGGTACAACACTTCTGGAGATAATTGAGTAACAGTTGTAAATACGTGCAAATGTGCACACTTGATGAATGATCAATAAATTGAAATTAGAGGAAGAGAGCTAAGAATAATAATAAGTTAAATAATCAAAGATATCTATAAAGGCATTCCTTGTAATAGGAAAGTTTTTTAAATAATCTATATAATCAATAATGCAAGCTTTGTGAAATAAATATGAAATGCCATACCATGGAATACTGTGTGGTTAGTAATATAGTGATCTAGATTCATCTACTCATAATATATTTTACACACAAACAGATACACATAAAGTCTGGGCCTTATGACTAAAAAATACCTATGACATGTTCTTCAGCAAAAAAGAACAGAAACCTTGCTAATAGCAGAATCTCATTTTTTGATAGGTATCTACAATAAATAGATAAAAATGGTGATACAGATATTGATATAAACATGAATTTGGATATAGATAAAGACAGATGCAGATTTCAGCATATAGTACAGTTACATATTTGTGTGCGTGTATATATATATATACACGCACACAAATACACACACATATACATATGTATATACACATACATTCTCAGATAAGAAATCTCAAATTAGTAACAATGCTGTTGAAACAGCCATATGAACATGCTTCTCTTATGATCAATGAGTTTGTAGCAGTTCTCTTTTCAATGGCATTTAAAATACTTCCCTGTAAGAAGATACAAATAAGCATTTTCCTCTCAAAGACAACAAAATGACCATGCATCTACAGGGACTCTACTAGTTTACTATACCAACATAGTACTAAATCTAAAATACTAGTTCTAGGGGCGCCTGGGTGGCTCAGTCGGTTAAGCGACTGCCTTCGGCTCAGGTCATGATCCTGGAGTCCCGGGATCAAGTCCCGCATCGGGTTCCCTGCTCGGCAGGGAGTCTGCTTCTCCCTCTGACCCCCCTCCCTCTCATGCTCTCTGTCTCTCATTCTCTCTCTCTCAAATAAATAAATAAAAAAAAAATCTTAAAAAAAATAAATAAAATAAAATACTAGTTCTATATATATCTGGCTCCTGAAGTTTACTCTAAGAAAGTTGAAGCAGCCAATTCATTTTTGTTTCCTTTTTAAGAGTTAAGAAATTTTCATGAATATCATTAATACTTAATCAAGTCTGGTAGAATTTAATTTACTAGTTACCTATATACATATCATATCAGTAAATTAAATGCTAGCCTCATATTTAATTTTTTTATAATTCTTCAATCTTATCATAGCTAAAACTTGGCATTTTCATAGATAACTGAGATATCACATGAAGGCATTTTAGAGATATACCTTAAAATCTTTTATGAGCTTTAGTTAAATGGGACATAAATGAATAATGGGGAAAATATGAATATAAAATGCATACCGATACTCCAAGTAGTTTGTGGACTGGTTTATAAGAAGCATGCTATTTGTCTCATTTGTCTTGCAATTATTCTTAGTGACAGTACAGATATAGTGATTTCCTGCAGTACTAAACTTTCCCAAAATTTTACTTGACACCTAAATTAAATGCGATGTTTTGCTTGTCTTAACAAATTCATATCTTTCCTTTGTTTTATTTGTACTTTTGTCAAGACAGTTCAGTACACCTATTACCATTATTAAATTGAAAGAATGTTATTATCACATCAATGCTATGAAGGTTGGCATGTGAAATGAAAGCAAGAGAACAACATCTTTACCCACCTGATGGGCCAGATGCAGAAGTCATGCTATTTTCTAATTATGTAGATTGTGTTCTGCGAAAGGAGATGCTGAACAGGACCAGCAGCAACAAAGTGGCATTAGTTATCAATGTTTAATATGCAGCAGAGGCTAATTTAGCAAATGAAAGCCACAAGAGAAGCATAAATTCTCAATAATGAAGACCTTCCTGAGTATCTAGGTCAATTCTCAAAATGGGGGTGCTATTAGGGAAAAAACACACAACCTGGTGCATGTTGCTTACAAACATTCATTTTCACCCAAAGTAAGTTTTTCCTCTGCCAAACATGCCTCTGGATAGAGCCTAGACAATTAAATGAGCCAAAGTTAATGATCTGAGTAAACAGACTAAATAGTTTTATACAATACGCTATAATTCAAATATCTTAGAAATTTAAGAATACCGAATACATTTTTAAACAATACATTACTCATGAGGGTAAAGGATATTTCAGGGATAATTAGCTCACTCAGTCCTGTTACTTCCATATTGTTCTATATGATTGCCCACCTTGTCTAGCACAGTGAATGGTCTTCTCTCTCTCTCTCCTCTCTCATATTTCTGGGAGTGTATTGGAGCAGAAGGGAGATGTAAGGGCTACTTTAACTGTCGTAGAAGCTACAGGCAAACTTGACTAGAATATTTTTCTTTCTTTCTTTTTTTTTTAAGATTTATTTATTTATTTGACAGAGAACGAGAGTGGCAGGAAGGAAGAGAGGGAGAGAGAGTCTTAAGCAGACTCCATACTGAGTGCAGAGCCCGAAGTGAGGCTTGATCCCACGACCTGAGATCATGACCTGACCAAAACCAAGAGTGGGATGCTTTACTGACTGTGCCACTCAGGTGCCCCAGAACATTTTTCTTTCTTAAGTAAGATACAAGTAAGGCTTGGAAAAGTCTTTGGAAAGGAAGGAAGGAAGGAAAGAAGGAAGGAAGGAAGGAAGGAAGGAAGGAAGGAAGGAAGGAAGGAA
>NW_023270454.1:15011352-15054567 GCF_011800145.1 Mirounga leonina
GAAGGAAGGAAGGAAGGAAGGAAGGAAGGAAGGAAGGAAGGAAGGAAGAGAAAGGAAGGAGGGAACTTCAATTGAGAAAGCATATTTCATAGTATTCTAGTAAAGAGAAAAAATCAGAATTTAGATGGACAGGCAGCTCTTAAATTATTTGAAATGCTTATTGAAAGATTATAGTAAAAAATAAGCAAAAGGAGAATAAATACAAGATTTTCTAAACATAAACAGGAAAGAAATCAAATACAGCACTTTAAAAATAAAATATTCTTATAATAAGTGACAGTAAAAAGTAAGATAGAAAACATGCAGGATTGTCTATTATATGAACATCATTATTACATAACATGAACAACGTAATTTAAAAGTAGTGCATTATTAGATAATAACCACTAAAAATTGAAAAGAAAGTTATCAAAAGTGGCATAGCATATTTGAAAAGTTATCATTTATGCAAAGTAAAATTCTTCCCACATCTTCCCAGTTGAGAAATAGTCTCCCAGGTATACCTGATCATAGAAAATAGCTTCTTCTTTGATGCACTTGCCACAATTACAATTACAGTCTTTGCAATGTGAAAATGCCATTTGCTTAATTTAAGATTTGTCTTCTATGCTGCATTGTACACTTTATAAGTTTTGTTTTTGTTTTTCAGGACATTTTCCCTAGAGAATTGCAAGTGTCTGGGTGCATGACTTAATTTTTCTAAACCTAGATATCATCATAGTTATATGACTGCCTGCAACTAATCCCTTTTTTTTTTTTAAGATTTTATTTATTTATTTGAGACAGAGAGAATGAGAGACAGAGAGCATGAGAGGGAGGAGGGTCAGAGGGAGAAGCAGACTCCCCGCCGAGCAGGGAGCCCGATGCGGGACTCGATCCCGGGACTCCAGGATCATGACCTGAGCCGAAGGCAGTCGCTTAACCAACTGAGCCACCCAGGCGCCCGCAACTAATCCTTTTTTAAAAACTTCCTCGCTTTTAACGTATGAAGATTATGATGCCCCCAATTTAAAGCAGACTCCCCAGACAAAGGCAAATATGGATAACAGAAATCCACTTGTGACATTGTGACATGAAATGTCACCAAACCAGCTCAAGTTAATCAGCCATGTTTTGTTTGCTTTATTTCATTAAATCCCCCCACCACTTCTGCCCCAAACATAAGGTTTTATGCATTCACAGGTTAATGCAATCACCTTGTGACGCAGGTCTTACATATTTGGTTGCAATAGTCAAGGACACCTGTTTTTTTAAATGGTAAATTGGAACAGAGATTATAGAATTAGGAATGAACATTCTTAAGGAAGTTAAATATTTATTGATTAAAATGTAATGTATAATTAGTTGCCAAAAAAGTCTCACTTAAAGAAAAAGTGATATTTAACATAGATTCCTAAAGTATGTTTGGTATTTTATAGCTTAGACACCATAATAAACTATGAACCCGGCGTTATTATCCCCATTCTACATGTGAGGGAGTAGAGGCTAGAAGAAGTTAAGGGCCCTGCTCTTAAGTAGTGAAAACATGAGACTCTGACCTGCTTTTTTGATGTCAAGATCAATGCTCTTTCAAGTACACCAAAATCGAATCCTTAACATTAGGGCCTGATTTGGTTGGCAGAACAGCTCCAACTGACGCAGTCTCTACCTGCCCTCAGTTGTTACTATCTAATCAAAGAGCTCATCCCTCAGCTAAATTTTACAATTCTTGAAAAGCCCTTTGTCATTTAGAGCTATGGTGCTTGTCACCAATTTCCAGCCCTGTGCTGTGCTCTAGCTTGGGCAAGAGATGATTCGTACTTAAGTTTTAGTTCTTCAGTTAATTACTGCTGCTTCAGGATGGCTAGTCAATGGCAGAATCCATCAAAATTCCTTGACCTTTGTCTATTTCTCCAGCTGAGATTCTAGAGGGAATGAAGTATCTACAGTTACCTCGTTTTCCCTGATGACCTATGAATGTTTTCTAGGAGATCAAAATCAGAGCAGCCAGCTACTATCTCCAGAAGGCACCCTACATTTTCACATTGTGCAGCTCTTTCACCATTTTAATACTTTTAGCACTATTTGACCCAAAGTTTCTTTTAATCAACCAGCAAATATTTATTCAGTGTCTTGCTATGAGACTGGTATTGTTCTCAATACTGTGGCAATGTCAGTGAGTCAGAAAAAATGGATTTATTACCTCAAGGAGCTTACATCTGGTATAAAAATTGTTTCAAGGGCTTGTAGTGCTATGATGAAGATATAGGATAATGTAGTAAAGACTAGGAAAGTCCTCTTGAATAGATGATATTTGAGTAAATAGCCTTGTGAAAGTCTGGGGAAAAAGAGCATCAAGCAGAGAGAATAGCAACTGCCATGTTGCTGAGACAGGAACCATTGGTTATGTTAGAGAATTGTATGTAGTGAAAGAAAAGGAGAGAGAAGCCTGTGATGTCTAAGTGTCAGACAGGAAAAAGATCATGTAGGGCCTCATAGCCCACAGAAAGGATCATAGTTGGCCACATGAAATAGGAAGTTGAGGACTTATAATATTTTATAAGGAAGAAAATAAAATCCTTGATCCTGTGTAAATATCAACCCCATAAGGGAAAGAATGGAGAAAAGCAGATCAGTTAAGAGACTCTGGTAGTCAATAAATTATGGTGTCCTGAACTCAGACGTCAGTGGCAGAAATGTTGAGATTTGTTTGGGTAGGGAATATGTATTGGAGATAAAGCTGACAGTACTCACTTATAGATTAGACATGGGATGTAAAGAAAGAGGACTCAAGGATCCTATGTACCCAGTTGCCTGAGCAAATGAGTGAATAGAAATGTCATTCAGACTGAATTGTGTCCTCACCCCCTGTCCCCCAAAAGCACATGTCAAAACCTTAACCCCCAATGTGATGGCTTTTGGAGATGGGACATTTGGGGGGTAATTAGCTTTAGATGGTCATGAGGATGGGGTCCTCATGATGGGCTTATTGCCCCAATAAGAAGAGGAAGAAAGAGAGAGAGATCACTCTTTCCATACACACTCACTCAGGAAAGGCCATGTGAGCACACAGCCAAAAAGCAGCCATCTGCAAGCCAGGAAGACAGCTCTCACCAGAACTCAATCATGCTGACACCCTGATCTCAGACTCCCAGCCTGCAGAACTTTGAGAAGATGAATTTCTGTTGTTTAAGCCACCCACTCCGTGGTATTCTGTTAAGACAACCCAACCTAAGACAGATGTATAAGGATCAGAGGTGGGCAGTACATTAGGATATGAATCTGAATGATTCTATGGTGCCCTAGAAGTTTGAGATGCTTTCTAAATATTCGAGCGAAGATGTCAAGTAATTGGTTATATTTTTACAAATATGTAGTTCAGGAGGAGGTGTTATTTAAAGACATAATTTTGAAAGTTGTCAGTGTACAGAATATATGTGAAGTTGTGCAACTGGATAAATCACTGGAGGAAAAAAAAAAGGAAAAGAAGAAAATCTGCAGACCAAATCCTTAGTTACTATGAAATTTAAAGATTCAGAGAAGATGGACCAAGAGAACTGAGAAGAAGTAACCAGTTGGATAGGAAGGAAACCAGCCAAGTGTGGTATTGTAGAACTCTCGGAGCAATAAACTGCTTTTTTTAAGTCTGAGGGAGTGGTGGGATTCTTCATTCTGTCACTATGGTGATGTAGATTCCCTGAGCAAATCGTCTGTTGCAACAACAAAAACACTGGTTAAAAGAAAAACAAAAAGGAATAAATGAACTAATAAACAGATGAGATCCTGAATATACAAATGGACAATGACTCGACTGTATATAGAATAGAACTCTCCTCCACAACCTGCAGCAGCTTGCCCAGGAAATAATCCCGTTTCTACAATAACTGTGCCAGGAAGCCAGCCTTATAAATCAGATCTGTAGGAAGTCAGACCGCCACCACCTCCGGTAACAATCCAGGAAGCCAAACAATAACTTCTGTAATAGTCTATCCAAAATGGCCAGGACTTGGTTAATGACAACTTCCCCAAGTTCTGTCCCTACTTCCAACTTAGGAGCAACCAGAGAAAGTCAAATATGTACCCCTAGCCAGTCACATAGGATACCCTTCTTCTCGTTAGCCTGCCTCCAGCTTCCCCATGCCAACAACTTCAAATCAAGGCACACCCAAGCCTTCCCTCTTTTGCAACGTAAAGTTTTCCCACTCCTCTGCCTGCCTCTGAGTCTCTGCCAAAACGCAAGTGATGGCAGCTGAGTCCCTTGCTATAGCAAGCTCCAAATAAACAGCTTTTGCTTGTTCTCAGTTGGCTGGTCTTCGTTTATTTCCATAGAGAGAATTCTACTACCTAAATGCATTGATTGGCTGGCCAGAAATAAGGAAAAACAAATACAGAAAGTTATGGGACCTCGTGAGGTAAGCAGAACATCAAATGGATTTTATTTTGTTTGTTTGTTTGTCTTTCTAGAGGAAATTTGCTATACCTGATGAGCTTGAGCTTTGGGTTTTGTGACTCTTCCAAGTAGATGGAAGATGAGGTAAGCCAACTTCCAGTGGGCATAGGAATCCAATAAGATAATGCTTTGGTAAAGATGGCATACTCCACCACTAATATGGAATTGAACCATAATTAAACTTATCTTTCAGAACACAGCAAAGATAAACGCCTGCTTTTAAGGGTAATGAGGCCCAGTTGAAAGGTATTGATTGAGGAAAGCCACATGTTGAGGATGAGAGAGCTGGCTACCCGACGTCCAGCCCATCCCGGCCCTCTTCCCATGTTAACCTTGGTGCCTGCATATGCTTTCACGTTACCAAGTCTACCTGTGTCCAGTTACCTTTAAGCCACTGCATTTTGGTGCCTCTTTTTTACTGTATTCTTCACCCTTATAAGGCAGTCTTTACCGTATCATATCAGATCTGACTCTCATTTCTAATGAAATTGTTTTCAAAATGCTTTACATGAACAAAGCAATCTGTGATTAACTAAGTCTCTGCAATTCTGGGATCCCTACAACTGAGTGTCCTGGATACAGGTCTTCTCATATACTCAGATATAATATAAAATAATATTATTCTACAGTCTCTAAGACAAAGCATATCTCAAACTTATGTTCCCGTTAAATGTTCTTGCAAAGATATTATCATGGGAATGGTGTTTTGAGTAATGAACTTTTAAAAGTACATTTTGTGCTTTCTAGAAGTCAGTGAGTTAAGAGCTCTTATTTACTATTAAACCATCCTCCACTATTTAGTTTTGTTCTTTTTTGAATATTTCTTCCATCTTCTTTTTAACTTTTTCCTTAATTTCCCATCTTCTTCCAATCAAGTAGCCCACAAATTTTAAAATCTCAGTAAGCAACTATAAATAAAATGATCTGAACACAAAATTGCTATCTCATCTCTTAGTTTTGGTCACAGAGCCTCCTTTCTGTTTTTAGAATGCACCACTCCTAGAATAGGAAGACTGTGCACCTGCTGTTTCCACTTCCAAGAACACTCTTCACTGGATGACCCTGTATCCTTCATCTTCAAGCCTTTGTGCCCCTACCACCTTGTCTGAGAGGCTGGAGAGCAACCCACTGAGGATATAATTCTCCACTCACCCTTTTCTATAATCTCCTTACACAGCTGATTTTTCTTCATAAGACTTACCACTACATAATGAATATATATGTACTTGTCTATTTCCTTATTGTCCCTTTCTCCACACACAAGAACACATGCTCAGGAAAGCAGGTATGTTTTGTGGTCTGTTCATGTTATATTCCACCACCCAGAATTGTGCCTGGCACAGAGTAAGTTTCCAACTAAAATTCATGGAATGACTAAATAAGGCAAGGCAGATATCAAAGCCCCTATGTGGGATTTTGTGGATGAGGTGCCCTAGATATGGCGCCATTTATAGCTTACTTATTTCTGCTGCAGGTACACATTTGATGGCACATACTATATAGGGGGAAATTTATGAGCAAAATATATGTGTACACTGTGTCTATTTATGATTAGTTTGTTAATTTTGAAGAATCTCTTTTATGCTGAATACTGGCTGAATGAATTTTAGTGCCACTATTAACTGTGATTTTAAGAATTTTTCTTGAATGCTGATGGGATGTAGCTGACATTAATCATCTCTACTGACCTAGATTACGAACTACATAGAAAGAAATTTACATATTCAGGATATAAGTCCAACTATCTAGTAATAATATTGGGGGAGATTTCTCCTCGTATTTAAACATCTTCTTCGGTCTCCAGCTGGAAAGGAAAATTTCTGCTGAGTCTCTTTAGGAGGCCCATTAGCCCATCTGTGTGTGCTGGCATAAATAAAAATCTGTGGATGGCAACCAAACCAAAGCTGACATTTGTGCGGGAGGAGGCTCGGGAGCCCTTGTCCCTGATTTGTACTGCCAAGTGGAATGAGTGAATGAAGTCAGAACAAGAAGGCAGGTGCCAAACTGCTTATGCAGCTTGCTGGAAGATGCTCCTTATAAAGTATTCGTGTTGGAGAATGAATTTAAGAAACTTACATAAGGCCTACATGTGAAATGGTAAAGCAGTCTCATTCATTCTTTCACAGAAGGGTCTTTCCTAACTGTGAACAGAGCAGCAAGCATGGCTAACAAAACCACTGCTCCCACGGAGATTGCATTCTAAAGGAAGAGGAAAAAATGATTAAACATATTCACATTGTAACTAGCAGTGAGAAATGAAAAAGAATAAAGCAGGGCGATGGAATACCGCATGACTTAGAGGAAAAGAATTAGATGGGAAAGTCCTTTCATAGGACTTGAAGGGCACAAAGAACATTCTAATCTAGAGAGAAAGAACAGCAAGTGCAGGAGCCCAAAGGCAAGGATCAATTCACTGTGTCCCGTATAACAACAGAAAGACTGCATTAACAATTTAGTACATACTATAAGGCAGTGATTAGAACACAGAACTTGAGAGGGAGGTCATTATAGGATGCCATTAGGGACTTGGCAGGAGGCAGATTATGTAGTAAAGTATGGTGTTTAGATCTTGTTCTGAGAGGGATCGAGTATCTCTGGAATATCTGAAGCAGGGAAACTACCACAGTTAGTTAAGAAGCTGGGTGATAGACGTGGCTTCAGCTAGGGTGGAGATAGTAGAGACCGCAAAAAGTAGACTTTCAGAAATGTTTCAGAGGTGGTGTTGGTGAGAATTAAAGGCAGGTATTTAGGTAATGGGTATGTGCAAGATGGAAATTAAAAATTATTCCTATATTTTGGCTCGAACAACTTTGGTAGAGACATGAGCAGGGATGGGGTAGACATCAAGAAATCTGCTTTAGACAGTTTAAATTTTGAATCCTAATTAGACGTCCAAATGCACATGTCAAATAGACCACTGGATACACATATCTGGAGTTCTGCTGAGATATGTGAGCACAAATGCAAAATTGAGAGTCTTTCAGTATAGATGGATTTGGAAGAGAAGGAATTAGAGAAAAATCATTCGAGTAGAGGTACAGAGACAGGAAAGGAACAGGAAGAAAAAAGTGAAGGAGACAGAAGTGGGCTGTGAAGAGTTTTGGAGCACTTTGACCTTTAGAAATCGGACAGAGTAGGGACACCCGGGTCGCTCAATCAGTTAAGCGTCCGACTCTTGATTTCGGCTCTGGTCATGATCTTGGGGTCATGAGATGGGACCCCCCATTGGGCTTTGTGCTGGGTGTGGAGCCTGCTTGAGATTCTCTCTCTCCCTCTGCCTCTGCCCCTCCCCACTCTCCCTCTCTTAAAAAAAAAAAAAAAGTCTGACAGAGTAAAGTAGACTGAAAGGCAGTACTTGTGGGTGCTAACATTGATTCCTTGTTTTATTCTGCCTTTTAAAGTAGGAAATATTAGAGATGGGGATGGTCTATGTTGTAGTCTTGAACTGATGAAGTGAGAGAAAAAGAATAATTATAAGAACAAAATCCGTAAGCAAAGATGGAATAAGAACCATGTGTAAGTAGATAGATTGACCAATGACAAAATCTGAGACACTTCATCCTTTGTAATAAAAAGGAGGGCAGGGGCATAGACACATATTAATTTGCATAGATAGACCTGGTAGGGAGAAGGCCAAGGAGCTTTCACCCAATCGCTTCTCTTTTCTCTGTGAAGTATAAGGGCAGGCCATTAGCTGAGAATGTAGATAATTACTGTTAGAAAAAAAGTAAGTGGTCTGCATTTAGGAGAGCGTGCAAGTGGATAGAAGAAAGCAAAAGCAGTGAAATGGTTATTTGGAAAGAAACCAACTAGCAAGGTAGAGTAGGGCCATGAGGCAATGAGAAGGGCCCAGATGTCATGTTCTGTAGAAATGATCAGGGGAGTCTTCAGGGGAAGCTGGGTCACGCCAACAATAGATAAGTCCAGAGAAATGAGGCTCTGACAAACTCTACAGAGAGGCCTTAACGGATCAGTGCACTTATCACTAAAGTGCAGAACAGCTGTGGGGCTGAGCAGCAGCTCCTCCTTTGCTGAGCAGAAGCTCCTCCTTAGCAGGAATTTTTTTTAGTGCAAGGCGAACACAAATATAATAGGAAGGAATGACATAAGCTACAACCTCAAAAGCAAAGAAATAACAAGCGAGCTGCTTTGAGATTTATCTTACCGAAACAGCACAAGAAATTGGAATATTTCAAACGCAAAAACATCCATCCTGTCATGTTTTCATAAATAAAAATACTTTAAGTGATAATTAAGATCTGTAAATTACTTTAGCCAGGCAAAGATGTCACAGGTCACCATATCGGTTTCTCATTCCCCTTTGCTATCACTAATGATGTAGTGGCAAGATAGAGATTTTGAATCCAGAGGGAGCTGGATTCAAGCCAAAGCTACATTGTATGATCCTTAATAGGATGGTTAATCCCACTACCCAAACCACTTTGGATTCGCCATATACATTTGGGGGATAATACTATCAACACAGTGGTATCAGAAGAATTAATGTGTGAAAACCCCTGCCGTATTGGGGGCACGGCATAAACACCATCACCACTACCCCACGATTATACTCACCACTGCTCAAATTACTGTAATTCAATAATAATTCAAAAAGCAAACGTTCCTGCAGAAATAGCTTTTGACAAGCAGTTAAATATATGAGTGATGGCTTAATTTCTATAAAAGTGAAATACAGGGCGCCTGGGTGGCTCAGTTGGTTAAGCGACTGCCTTCGGCTCAGGTCATGATCCTGGAGTCCCCGGATCGAGTCCCGCATCGGGCTCCCTGCTCGGCAGGGAGTCTGCTTCTCCCTCTGACCCTCCCCCCTCTCATGTGCTCTCTCTCATTCTCTCTCTCAAATAAATAAAATCTTAAAAAAAAAAAAGTGAAATACATACATACATACACGCACCCCCACAACAAATGTACACACGCACATATACATAGACAAAATGTAAAAATCAATAAAAAATGAAACTGGTCTTTTGACTGTATTGAAAAATCCTGAGCCCATCATTTGTGCACAGACTACATAATCCAAAATACTATACTAAGTAACATGTAAGCTATACTACACCATGTGATGCATAAGCAAATATAACACTTTCAGTTATTCCTGTCTGGGTTATACCTGTCACTTAAAGAAGCTAAGTTGGCTTACACAAAAATAAACAGCTACATTAGCAAGGTAGCTATATCATTTTTTAAAAAAAGTATTATCTTTCCCTGAAGTGTGGAATAACAACATATTCTTAGTTGAATCTTTTTTGTTGTTGGTATTAATTTTATTGTTGAAATACCACTCTAAGAAATATGTCAAGGAAAAAAAGCTTTTTGTTTATGTAAAGTAGAATTAAAATTGAAATTTTTGTTTAGTCATAGCCCCAAATTAAACAACTTCAAAAAGGGAAAGCAGTACCCCCTTTTCCATTCAGTTTTACTGCAATGTTCATTCTAGATCACAGAATGTCATTTATCCTGTGTTATGTTAGCCAAATTTTATGTAAAAGCTTCCTTCTCTGTTTATCTCAGTATCACTTGATGTTACTGTCAAACTGAAAACTCAAACTTGCAAATTAAGATGTTTTTGAGGGAAATATTTAGGGAAATTTGGAGAGAGATGAGCAGAAGATAAGTTTGTTTTGAGAGCAAACCACAAAACAAAAACTCCTTCATTCTTACTGATCTTCTTAGCTATGGAAAGAATAGACTCAAGGATCAGGAAAAAAATAATTTTGTGTCAAAATGGCCACAAAATTGTGTTATCTATCGGTTTAAAAAAAAAAAGCTTAGACTCAGAGGTCAAAGACTATAAATAAAAAATATTTCCAATATGTGGTAACATGTTTGAATTGAGAATTTCAAGTTTTCTTCAAGTCAGAGTAGTACAGTGGGGTTAGAAAGAACACCAATTCCAGAAATATTTAAATTACATTGAATAGTCAAATCTATTGACTAGTGAAACTCGAATTATGTGGGGGTTTTTTTTGATGAAACAGAAATGCTTATGGCTATTTCTAACATATTAACATGAAGATTTTCTGGAGCAGATTTTATAAAATGTTACTAACATGAATTTGCCATGTAACATATCACATGAGATATTTTATCTTAAAAAAGGGATTTCTCCCCTGGATCAAAAGGTCAGGTATGGATGCTGACGGGACCACCTTTAGCTGAGGGGACTGGTACATACAGTTTGGTTTTTTCCTGGATTGCTAAATTAATCAGTGGAGAAAGAAGTGAGAATAACCTCACTTGGTTTCCAATCAGGTCCCAAGGTTGAAGAGAGAGGTGGTGTCAGTCTTATCCAGAATGCACGATGAGGAGACAACTCCATATCCACATGCTCTAATTTACCATTTGAGTTTATGTCTTATGAAGTCTATTTTACCCACCTCTCACTCAACTTTGAACATCTTACCCATTCTAGGTCAGAAAATTGCTCTTGGAATTTAAACATATTCAACAGCAACACTAACCATCCCCACTTATGCCCCAAAAATATAAAACAAGAAAGGTTAATGCACGGACCATCAAAACTGTTCCTACTGTCTATGACCTAGAATACACTTTAGAAAACCAATTTGTCTCAAGGTTCTAAAGTGTCTGACCTCAAGTTTACTCTAATCGGTCATTAACTATAATGGTTCAGGTCAAAGTTGGTTCAGATGTGAAGGCTGAAGGCACCAAAAGCCAAATATTTGTGTTGACGTGCTTGTCACTATCTTTGAACAAGTGAGAGGAAGAAAAAAATCTGACTGAGGGCAATGCAATTAGCATAAGATGTTCTTGAATGATTTGACTGCAATGCCTACAAAATTTAATATGGCTAATACTGGATTGAGAGTTAATGTATAGTATGTGATATTACTAAAGATCCTGGAACAGGTTTGAATCAAGAATATATGTTTCAAAAGGAGTGAGTTCATTTGGAGAGAATAAATTCTGATATAAATTACCAAGCAGTGAAAATAAAATGATCCTAAAAGAAAAGCATGTGCCATTCATTTAATACAAATATGCAATGCAATACTCAGACAAAAGAAAACTGGGGATTCATATTTTGATGCATAATACAGGTCTTACATAAAGAATAAAGGCGATTATTTTTTTCAGAAAAGCATTCTTGTATGCAATTGCCAGCCACATATTTTTTAAAAAAAGTGTTTTGTTATATTGGAGAGAGGCCAAATAAGAACAATAAAAATTATATAAAGTTTAGGAAACCTGACCCGTAAGTAAGGCTAACAAACCTGTGCCTCCCAGGAGGAACCCTGAGGGGCTGTACAAACTATCTATAGTACTGGAAAGAACACACTAGAAGAGGGGCAAGGGACCTGTCTTAAGTAGTCATTTTGGGTCAATAAATAATTCTGTAATGACAAAGCAGGAAAAGTTGTCTTGTTTAATTGGAACACAGGGGTTTGCAAATTGTTTTCTTCAAAAGAATATACATTTAGGACACAAAGCAAATAAGACAAATAGAAAAAGTTGAAAATAACTCAGTTTTAGGGAAAGCATCTGTGACATTCCATAAACATTTTAAGTACGGACATCGTTAGTTAGAAGAAAAAAAATAGAAATCAGCCATAACTCGGCTAATTATGGTTCCCTTTAATTTCATAAGACTGATGATGAATATATTATCCTGAAACAGTAAAATCAAAAGATTGTACTGAGACGCTACTTTCCCTCAGAATTTGGAAAGCTAAGCCAGGAAAGTGAGGGAAAGTGCTGTGCTTGTCCCATCATCACAGACATTCAGCAACCTTGTCCTTCCCCTGCAGAGCTCCCCAGGGTGGAAGGTTCTAAGATGCGTACAAGGACTTCACAGCAGCATGAAGCAAGATGAAATTTTGGCTGCTGAAGAACTTCTTATACTTATTCTGGTGCCAACAGCTGTTAGGCAGGAGCTTGGTATTACATAGCTCCTAGTAATCGAAAGCACTTTATGAGACACCCTGCCAGAATCCATACAGACAGAGGAAAAAATAACTTTTATTCAACTTATTAAATTTTACATTGCTTCTCCCGGTAGCAAAGGAAGCAGACAGGAGATAGAATGATGAATTATGATCCCAGGTAGGGAAGGGTTATTCATGGTCTCCATGATAGCAGGAGTTGGCAGGAGAGACAGAAGCCCAGAACAGGCTTGTATTTCTTCCACTGTCTGTACACATCTCCACTGTCTCGTGAAGCACAGGGCAAAAGGCCAAATGATTTCAGTCACATGAAAAATTTGGCTATCTCCTAGAATTGCACTTTTAAAAAGTGTGGCATGCTTTGTTGAAATGTATTTTGGAATGCGGACTTTGGATATAGCCACAATAGGTTATGTATTGCTTTGAAAATTTATGGATATCCTGTAATTCAACAGCCAGCCTTCTTTCATGGTATTTCTTTACTTTTCAGATATGTCTTTCTACCAAAGGAGAAAATAAATGTGTGTGTTTTGGGGCATGGTGGGGTGGAGGTAAGCCAGTAAGAAGCAAGGGTCGTCAAAATATAAATGTGGCCATGTAACAAAAGAATCCTAGTTGGTGAGTGACCCATTTTGTAATGGTTTAAAGGATAGGCTTTACAAAGAGAGACAGACATGAGTTCGATTCATGTTTGGGCCACTTATATGTATGACATTACACAAACCATTAAATTTCTCTCTGTGTTCTTACCTATAAAGTGTGGATAAAAATACCAACTTCGAAAGCTGAGAATGATACTAAATAACAGGCTGCAAAACATTTAGAGTACAATGCTTGGCACATGGTAAGTGCTCAAGAAATGGTGGCTATTATTTATATTATTATTACTACTATTATTTACAGTTAAGGCTGTTCAAGATAGACATCTTTGGAATCAGGAAGTTTGTAGGTTCTGGTGGTTAGTAGCCTAAAATAGATGATGTTACCTTTTGAAGTAATCTCTCCTAAACCACAGAGTAGGTTTGCTAGAGAATGTAACTTTATATACAACATTTAAGCAACAGAAAAAGCCCAAAGGTTACACATAGTAAGAAGAAAATTAAATTCTAACAAACACTTTTGGACTTTCTGAGAAGTTTAAAGTGACTTTTATCAAGATTTCCAGGCTGCCAAGCAGATTTTTTCACATGACATGATCAAAAATAATCATTCTCTTTTATTTACCAAATAAAGGACATTGAGTGGGAACAACAGAATGCACCATCTGAGCAAAAGGGGCTGCTCAGAGGCTGACTGGGTAGGCACCAGACAAGGTTGGGAACCTTCACAGAGAAGCTGCTGCCCCTCTCAGGAGCCAACCACCTCCTCTGCCTAAGGAGGAGAATGAAGGCAAAAAAATTTAAATACAATGTTTAAAATATTATCTACTTAGACTGAAAGATAGGAAAGGCAAAGGAGATACAATGAGAGAGAGGGGTTCTGATAACTTTTGTAAGTATTAAAAATAGCATTTCAACAAAATGGGTGAAGGGGGTTGTGGGAAATACAGGTTTCCGGTTACTGAATGAACACATCACAGGGTTAAAAGCACAACATAGGGGATACAGTCAACGGTATCGTAATAGTGTTGTGTGGTTGACACATGGTACCTTACACTTGTGAGCACAGCATAACCTACAGAGTTGTTGAATTAGTATGTTGCACACCTGAAATCAAGGTAACATTGAGTGACAACTATACTTCAATTTTTCCAAAAGCCAGAAAAATAGCTCTTTAAAGAAATAAAGAAGTGTTTTTTTTTTTTTCTCAGTGTGATTGTGAAATAAATTATTTCAAATAGTTCTTGGTTTCAGTTAATCATTATCCCCAGCATATTTGCATACATGTGCATTTCCCTCATGGCTAACTTGGAACCCTCATTGTTTTTTTTTCCCCCCACATTTGTACCAAAAATGATTCTAATGAAGGCCAAACATAGCAATTTGCATTTGTCCTTTTCCTTAGAGCCCATGTTTTATGGTGTTAATTTTTATTTACATCATGGAATAAGTTCTGCAAAAATTAAGTGGAAGACCTTGAAAAGCTTTGTAAAATAAGTCTGTTTCCTTGTATATATCAGCAACTCAACCAAAGGCTCTGCAGAAAAATGCTTCTACATAGTCAAACAAAATAGGATGCTGAACAGCGTGAATACCTGATGTCGCAAAAGCCTGCCTGAAAAGGTAAGCAGCCTGTTTGGAGGGCCTGATACACGTGGAAAACTACCATAATGCTCTAAGCAAATTTGTTTATACGTCCTTCTCCAAAAAACAATGAGATACACGTATTCTGATTCCAAAATATATACTTTTATTTATTTCTTTAAAAAATATTTTGTCTTCATAGAGAAATGTAATTTTCAAATTTTCATGAAGGTTCAGATAACATAGGGAAGCATGAGTAGGATATATCAGAGACTGAACATGTTTGAACTTTTTCAATTACATGTAGGAACAGAGAAACAGAAATATATAACAAAGGGTACACATTGTTAGCATGTTTCATTCACAAATATGCATTTACCAATAAATATTTCATTTATTACATATATATGTACACATGCACAGAAATATTTAAATGCATTTTGCATTTATAAACTTGTTTCTGTCTTTAAGTTTTAACTGTGTCTTATTTCTTTGAGGCTTGTCCATATTTTAGTATTTCAGGTGTAGGGATGGTCTTCATTTAGCACAAAGCAACACATTTTTACTCTCCTAGAGAATTACCTAGATCTCCTTAGGAGGAAAAAATATATATTTTATTTGCACCTGAGCTTTTACAAATTTAGAAAAAGAGCTCTACTCGGAGCTGGACTGGTTTTGCCAAGGACAAACTGGGTTCAAGTACCCTAAACTGTCCTCTCCGGAGTATGCTCCTTCCTCTGGGCTTCCTGGGAGCCCAGTGCCCTACATATTTCCATCAAAACGTGCTCTCACTGTGCTTTTCTATCCTAGGGAGATAATAAAATAGAATGAAAATAACATGACTTATGACAATGATGGATGTATTTTATAGTCCCTTCTACTATTTACTAGTGATCTGACTTTGACTAGGACTTCAAATAAACATCACAGTATGAATAAAAAATCACACTATGTTACACAATCTAAAAATAGCCTAAATCCTGATTTTTTTAAACAAATTTATATTTAGTATTTTTTTTTTTTTTTAAGTTTGAGATCATGGCTGAGTTGTTTGTGTGTTTGTTTCAGTTCCAGAAAATCTTTTGGGTTGTTTTAATTTCCTTAAAACTTCTTCCTTATGTTTTCAATTAACTTGTTTCAATTTTCTTCTACTTTGCCCTCATTTATGTATCTATATTCCAACTGTCCAAGTGATTCACCTTGGTTCCCTGTCAAGCCAGAGGCTCCTTCCGAATAGATAATTATTTTTCTCTGGGTCAGCAAGTGTGATACCCTTTCCACCTATTTGGATTATCTTGTGAGGTCAAGTATGAGTAGATGACAGTCATGGGCAAGAGAGGAAAATGGTGTTTTCTTTAGTGACTCATTGACAATGGAATTGGAAATCAGGGACCTCTCCATTGAAGCATGTCCCAAGGGGTCGCTCTGCTCCCAGAGGCCAGCCAGAAGAGGTGGGCTTCGACCAATACCACAACTGTTCCCTCCTGTCTCTCTGAATCAGGGGGAACAGCTGGCCTCTCAAGGGAAAGCAATTAGTCAGTGAGTAGGAACAAGCCCCCTCTTTTCTCCCAAGAATTCCCTCTCCAAGGATAGTTGGCCTCTCCTCCAGACAATCCAGAAATCTCTTTCCTTGCATGAGTTTTTCCTGATAGAGACACCTCTTTTGAAGACTTCCGGTTCCCGATCCTCCTACTACTGCAAGCAAAGACGCACGGACACTGCTCGTTCTCTCTGAAAGATTCAAAGGTAGTAGAAGTCTACACACATCTCAACAGAAGATCTGAACAATTTCGGTGGCTGGGGCACACCAATAGTGAATTAGAAAGGAGAAAAAATCAGAAACAAATGCTGAAGTCACTGATCTCTAAATGTACATTGCCAGACTTAGAAAACTCAGTCGAAGCACGCAGCAGAGTTAAAGTGGCCCTAAGAACTCTGCGAAAAAGGAGGGGTGAAAGATTGCCATTTGTCCACTAAACTATAAAAAAGCAACTACTTAATCGGGGGGGGGGGGTGGATAAGTGACTTTAAATAAAGAGAATGCTGATTAGGCAGTGGTAACTAAGTGAAAATGAGTAAACTGCTGTTACTTGCAAATTACAACAACAACAAAAAAAGTTTAGAGAATAAACTAGAAAAGGGGATGAGAATAGGAAGATTAGATGAACATGTGTACATGCAAGTGCATCCACACACATATACATATTCAAAACAATCCCCAGGGGTAAGAAAAATTAATTTGAAAATATAACAAAATAAAAGATAACTGTGAAATTTTACTGAAATGAATGGTAAAAGTTGGATAAAAAGAGACAAGTATTCTGTTGCTAGATGAGAAAGCTGATTTTTATTGAGATCTCATTTTTTTCTCAAAATTAATCTATATATTTAATTCAGTCTCAATAAATTGATTACCCTAAATACTTCTGGAATGTTTAGAAAGTGTGAGTAGATGGAGTATTTATAAAATAGTGTAGTTAGAGGAAGCTTATATGCTAGCATAAAAAGATAAGTAAAAAAAAAGTTATTTGAGATAAAAACAGTGTCTATGTGTGCATGTGCACATAACAAATGATCTAGAAAGTACCACAGATCTCAAATCAATAAAGGATTATGCCACAAAAACTCAATTCACAGGCTTATCTCATATCATTCCAGATGAATAAAAAGTTGATTGTTAAAAAATATAATTAATATTTTAAACGTAAAAAAGTAATATAACTTAGGCAAAAGTTTATCTGGTCTTTCAAAATAAACAATTTTTTACAGATTTATTTATTTGTTTTAGATAGAGAGCGAGAGAGAGCCAATGAGTGGGGGGGAAGGGCAGACGGAGAGGGAAAGAATCTCAAGCAGACTCCCAGCTGAGCAAAGAGCCCAAGGCAGGGCTCCATCCCATGACCCCGAGATCATGACCTGAGCCGAAATCAAGAGTCAGTGCTTAACTGACTGAGCCACCAAGCGCCCCTCAAAATAAACATATAAAAAATAAATAAAAAAGGGTTTCTCTCTCTCTCAAATAAATAAATAAATCTTAAAAAAAAAAAAAAACATATAAGGGCTCAAACCAAAACTGTAAAAAAGAATTTTAATTCATAAAAACATATATTTTCATGTTAAAAACATCACAAAAATAAAATGCTCCTAAACTGGGAGAATATTTGCCACAATAAGATAAAAATCAAATAAATAGTCTTATAATTAGTTTTATGCACACTAATAAGAACAATACAAAAACGAACTGATAAACTAGGTAAAGTATTTTAACAAGCAGTTCAGTAATGATAAACCATAAGTGATAAACATATCAAAATGTTTATTTCATTTATAGTCAAATTACTACACTTTAAAACAACTTCTGTAACCTTTATTCTTGATGAATTAGCAGAGCTTTAAAATTTGATAATAATTTTGGTAGGGTTATACGTTTGGAAGGAAATGGATATTGATATAAATTTTCTGGAAACTATTTTGAATTATGTATATTGAATTTTAATATGTTCATAAACTCTGATCCAAATACTTTTGTTTCCCATATGTACTCTAAGAAGTGATGTGCAGTTAGGGAAAAAAAAAAAAAGATTTATGGCAAATATGAGGGAGTTATTTATAGCAGCAAAAAGAACTTAAAGATCAACAAACTAAATATTGTAATTGATTGTGGTACTTGCATGCATGAAGGAGCATCAGACAACTATTTAAATAATACATTCAAAGCTCTTCTTGAAAATCATGCTTTTGGCATAATGGCAAATGATAATAATGGCAAATGATAAAATGCATAATTCAGTATTGTGTATAAAATATAAGTTCAAGTATATAAACAACATACAGGGAAAAATATTATGTGGAAATGACTAATGTTAGTGTCTGCCTTTGAATGGCAGAATTTTAAGTTAACCCTTTTACTATTAATAGCAGGCTTTTTAAAAGTTCATTTTGTTTATAGTCATCTTCGCTCAGCAATTTTCTTTAGGTTGAATATTTGCTTTCTCAATTACTGCACTAGGGAGCAAATGCTTGGTTGCTGTATATTTCACCATAATAAACTGACATTTTTTAATAGAGTCATTGATTAATTCAATTACTCTGTGTCTATTTTCCCCCAAACTACATAACCTCTGGGGACTAAAATTCAATTTCAGTTCCTCCCAGGTAAAATCTAAAACTGTAGACCAATCTGGAGAGAAAGTACCTTGCCAACAGACCCACAGTCACTCAGAAGTTGTCAGAGCCGTATTCTATCACTGAGTGGTATTATTGTGTCAAAACTGCCTCCAGAACTGTTTAGGTAGAGCTTAGTTTAGGTGCTAGCAGCTTTCCCTGTTTGCAATGTCTAGTTGACTAAAAGGACTTTGGCTTTCTCTAGAGACCTACCCATCTTGGGTTGAGGGGCATAATGGAAGAAAAGAAGAAAAGCTCAGTTTAATTTCTATAGGCACAAACTACATTCTCCAATCTAGTTTTACCATTCCATGTACCATTCTATGGTTGCATGGCTTGTTACTGATAAATTAAGCTTTATATTTAATGATTTAAATAAGAATATCCAAGAGAGACAAATAAAAAAGGAAAATGTAAAGGAACTGACAATTGCTATTTTGCAAAAGGCAGAAAGGATAAGCTAATGGCACCTGGGCAGGAGTTTAATGAAGATAAGAAATAGGCAAAAGCTCTCTTCTGCTTTGCCTCTTTCCTCGCTTATCTCCTCCCTTCAGTCAAGTGTATGCAGGGAAAGAAACCAGCAGAGAAAACAAAGTTCACCGAAGTTAACTTCTTATGAATTCTTCATTAAAAAAAAAAAAAAAAAAAAAAGTCTTGTTTTATAAAGTTGCAATATTTTAAAAATCAAATTAGGCCCACAAAGAAATATTATAATTTACGATTAGACATAAATGGCGAAATAACCTAACACTACGACAGCATTTACAGAAAGATAGAAAAGATGAGTTGTCCAAAATAGTCATCGCAAAGCCCAGGGTTCTTCTGTCCACAAGAAACACTCGCATCTCTTTAAGACAAATTATGCTCCTGCCAGAGCTGATACAATATCAGTGGAAGCAACTCTATCAGGCTTCCTATTATAAACTATAATTCTAGGCTTTATAGCTTGGCTCTTTCAAAGTAAAGTATGTTGGGCAGAGACTAAGCATACAAATTGCCAGCCAAAATACATTAAATCTGGTTGAGCTGTCCTTTTTTGGAGAATGCAAATTGGAGTGCTCTGCTCTGCATGCAGTTAGTGCTTGGCATGGGCCTGCTAGGATGCCTTCTGGTATTGGGACCAAAACAAAAAAAAAAGTTTTAAGAGCAAATTTTGAAACAGATTGGTTATTATTTCAAAATGTACAAATTTTAAGTAGTTACCATTAAGAAGGGTTGTAGTTCATGAAAAAGTATTTTATCTAACACCACATAAAATACATACAGCCCAAGCTTATGGGAAAATGTCCATGTGATGGTGTCCTTGTAATTACAGCATTTAAAGGAATTGCTGACTCATGGTGGTGCCTATGATCACTGTCTTCTACATTAACTAAGGGAAAATGGCTTAGATTAGCAGATGTCTCCTGTGTCTAAAAGTTACGCTTACAAATTTGCTTCAAAGATGTAGGAACAGGGTGCCTGGGTGGCTCAGTCGGTTAAGCCACTGCCTTCGGCTCAGGTCATGATCCTGGAGTCCTGGGATCGAGTCCCACATCGGGCTCCCGGCTCTGCAGGGAGTCTGCTTCTCCCTCTGACCCTCCTCCCTCTCATGTTCTCTGTCTCTCATTCTCTCTCTCACAAATAAATAAAATCTAAAAAAAAAAAAAAAAGATGTAGGAACAGAATAAAGAATTCAATCTGAAAGTGTTCTGGTCATACCGGCAAGTTTAAGTTTTGTCCTTTGGTCATCCTATATCTACAAATCCCTTTTTTTAATTGAAGTATCTAATTAACATCCAATGTTATATTAGTTTCAGGTATATAACATAGTGATTCAACAATTCCATACTTATTACTCAGTGCTCATCACAGTGTCACCTGGGTCATGTCACCATACAACATTATTACAATATTATTGACTATATTCCCTATGCTGTCTTTTTTGTCTCTGTGGCATATTTATTTCGTAACTGGAAGTTTGTACCTCTAAATCCCTTTCACTTATTTCACCTCTTCTCCACCGCTCCCCCCAACACCTCCCTTCTGGCAACCACCAGTTTGTTCTCTCTATTTAAGAGTCTCTCTTTTTTGTTTGTTCATTTGTTTTGTTTTTTAGAATCCAGATATAAAAGAAATCAAATGGTATTTATCTTTCTGTCTGACTTATTTCACTTACCATAAGTTACAAATCACTTTAAAAAAATTCATGGAGGTTGATTTCTTCCTTTTGCTTGTTTTGCACTATAGCATCAGCCCAGTAATGGGATCTATAGTAACAGGATATTATTCTACGGTAACAGTCAGTGAACCCAAGTACACTGGTCAGTTGGTGACTCAGTCTTTCCAAAATTACAGTAAAACTTGCTGGTCTTTCATTCATTCAAGAATATTTATTTGAGTCTCTTTTGTATGCCAGGTACTGTGGAAATAAGAGAAAGATGAACAAGGTTCCTGTCTTTGTGGAGCTGATAAAAAGAGTGTGCAATTTTATTAGTAACACTTAGGTTGTGTTGTCAGCTTCAGGGGCCTGAAGAACAATTTTAGAAAATATAAGTTGGTGAACTCAGGTGGAAATATGTTTTACTCATACTCGCTTCGCTTTCAAATTGTATTTTAATATAATATATGTGTAAAATAAGAATTTAAAAAAAAAAATGAACATTTCACCTTTATACACAATCCCTCTCTTAATAACCGGAGAAAATGTTTTCTGAAAAAATGTTCACTATGGATTCTTTGTTCTTTGATACTTGCTGACGAGTGTAATATTTCCTCAAATATAAAACTACCTTTGTCCTTCCTTTAACTTCATATTTGGGAACTTCATGATAAATTTGTTTCTCTACCAGCTAATAATGATATTGGCTGCTAAAAATCAATAAACATGAAAAGTAATGGCCTCCAACAATTTACTTTTATTAGATCTGCAGAGAGTTTTCATATCATTTACCCTGCACCTCAGTCTCCGATTTTATTTTATTTTATTTTTTTCTAACCACTACCTTGTTTTTTTCTCGGGTAGAAAAGGAAGAGGAAAGTGAGGCAAAATTCAGCTAATGCATCATTTTGACACATCCGTTGTTTGGTCAGTGGTGTGCAGTCTGCTATTTCTGATACAATAAATGTTTACGGTACTTCTGGTTTAATGAATGCCCTAGGCTCCAGGACTTGCCTGTGTGTTTCTGTAGCATATATCTTTAGCGAGGAAACGATGGTGTTGTCTGTTCAAACTAATAGAAGTAAAGCTGAATCGAAAAATTAGATTCGAGAGCATCTGCCTCAGCGCAGCTTTCTCAGGGAATCGATACGGGACTGCGGGCAGCGCGGCAAGACCCGAGTGGCGCTGGGGGTCGGTCAGTTAAAGCAAAGGGAGTGAGAGGAAGGCCTGGAAGGAACACAGGTTTCATTTTGAGTTAGTTAGGGTCGTTGTTTCAACGACCAATAGTTTTTTCCTTTATCCTGCAATAACTGCATAGGAATTTTCTCAAAGAAAATCTAATAATGGAGCATCTCATCTTCTGCGCGCCAGAAAAATCCTCTGTGTCTCGGAAAAATGACAAGATTAACAAAGGCGTGTGTGTGTGTGTGTGTGTGTGTGAGAGAGAGAGAGAGAGAGACACAATAAATGTATAGTACAAAATAGAGGGTTGGGATAAAACGACATGACGTTCCTTTTTTAAACATTTTTTAAGAATGAAAAAAAAATGAACTAATCATCTAAAAAGTATGTCTCTCTGAAAACAGATACATGATTGTAAACAACTGTATGTAAAACTGTCCCCTGAAAGCCTTGCTTCAATTGTTCTGTAAGTACTTTGGGAGGCTGAGATAGACTTCCTGCCTGAGTCCTGTGTTCCATAAAATATGCCTCTTTTAAACGCTTTTAAATGTTTGTAAATAAACTAAGAGTCTTAAAAGTATTCCATTGCTCAAATGTAAGTAAACATGGAAACGAAACCCAAGCGCAGATCTCAGTGACTCCAGAGGCAGCCTGTCCTCCAAACCACGACTCTGTAAAATGCTGATAGTGGGAGCAGAACATCTCACAAGATCCAGTACTCATTCCTAGTAACAGTTCTCAAAGATATGTACACATATCTAAATGCATAAAATAATACTTCATCAAGTTTAAAAGTATATCTTAAACTGAAAACAAATTTCATCATTAGAATAAAAATCCATTCTTCTTATACAGTGCCTCATTATAGCTGTTACTATATTATTTAGAAAAATTTCTGTGAAATTCTAACATTGACAAATACCCTTCTTGTTGAAATATGTTCTTCTCAAGATCCCGGGTGGGATTGCTACTAGCTGGTCATATGAAATTCCTACTCCACTTTTGTATTATTATTATTGCTGTTATTATTATTATTATTTCCTTGTTAAGGCTCAGTCTTATGTCTGCTTTCTTCTAGTCTCTTCACATACACTGTTACAGGAATAACTTATTCAGCCTCAGGCTTTTTAGCACCACATACATGTTAATGACTCTCAAACTAATAACTCTGGTCTTCATTTTCTCCTGAGTTCTAGCCTTTGTTCAAATGTAAATTATCATCTTTACTTAGAGGTCTAAAGGGAAATCAGAAGTGATATAAATTAACATACAAAGAGTCTCTTGATCCCATCACCTCACCAAACAGACAAAAAAGAACAAAAACAGTCAAACAAACAAAACAAACACATATGAACACAACCCCCAACCAAACAAACCAACCCTAATTTGCTCATTTCCTCAACTAAGGAAATGGACACCATTTTCGGCCCAGAACAGAGAACTATTTTGACTCCATTCTTGCTTGTTATCACTCTCCACCTCCGACATCTAATTCATCAACAATTATACCTCCAAAATCTACCTTAACTCTACTTTCAAACTCCACTGATGTAACCTAAATTAAAACTACTTTTCATCGCACATTTGGGTTCCACAATAGACATTTAAATGGTCTCGCTATTTATATTCTTGCCTCTTATAATCCATTCCCTCACAGTGCACCGAACCATTATTATATTTATATTATATAATGCACATAAGATCACACCATGTTTTCTTTAATTTTTCTACGAATTACCTATTACATTAAAATAAAACCTAAACCTCTCCAGTGCATTTTATAAAGCCAGGCATGATCAGGGGACCCCTGTCTGCTGGGCCAGCCCAAAACTTACTCAACTCTAGTTCTATAGTCCTTCATTCTGTTTCCAGAAAATATTCCAAGCCTTTTTGTGACTCCTTTTATCAGGCTGCCTTTCTTATCTTTAAATCTGAGCCTGAATATATTTTTTAAAGATTTTCTTTATTTGACAGAGACAGACAGAGAGAGCAAGAGCAGAGGGAGGAACAGGAGAGGGACAAGCAGACTTAGAATTCCCTCTGAGCAGGGAGCCTGCCGCTTTGGCTGCCCATGGCAGAACTCTGAGGTCATGACCTGAGCCGAAGTCAGATGCTTAACCCACTGAGCCACCCAGGCGTCCCCTGAACCTGAATATTTTTAAAAAGAGAATGTGTAAGTCCCAGTATATACAAGTAATGAAATATAAGGTGGCTATAAAACACTAATTAAATATGCTTAATGACAATATAATAAAATAAATGACATGAACAAATAAAATATTATATTCCCCATTATGTCAATACCACAAATACATTAGATTTTATTAATAAATATGATAATATATACAGACGGATATGCCAAAATTTTCAGTTATTTTTTTATTTTGGAGAAAATAATAAAGAATATTGATTTTCTTTTTTGTATTTTATTATATCTCAAATGTCCTTCAATAATTATGAATATTTAGAATGATGGTAAGCTTAAAGTTTATCTTTTTTTTTTTTAAAGATTTTATTTATTTATTTGAGACAGAGAGAATGAGAGATAGAGAGCATGAGAGGGAGGAGGGTCAGAGGGAGAAGCAGACTCCCCGCCGAGCAGGGAGCCTGATGCGGGACTCCAGGACCATGACCTGAGCCGAAGGCAGTCGCCCAACCAACTGAGCCACCCAGGCGCCCCTAAAGTTTATCTCTTAAAAATACATCATATCTAAATTTTATTTATTTATTTATTTATTTATTTAAGATTTTATTTATTTATTTGACAGAGAGAGGCAGTGAGAGAGGAAACACAAGCAGTGGGAGTGGGAGAAGGAGAAGCAGGCTTCCCGTGGAGCAGGGAGCCCAATGCGGGGCTCGATCCCAGGACCCCGGGACCATGACCTGAGCCGAAGGCAGACGCTTAACGACTGAGCCACCCAGGCGCCCCCATATCTAAATTTTAATGTGAATTTCCAAATAATCTGCATTTGACTTATCTTTTTTTACTTTTTAAAATTTTTATTTATTTTTTTTTTAAAGATTTTATTTATTTATTTGACAGAGAGAGAGACACAGCGAGAGAGGGAACACAAGCAGGGGGAGTGGGAGAGGGAGGAGCCGGTTTCCTGCGGAGCAGGGAGCCCTATGCAGGGCTTGATCCCAGGACGCTGTGATCATGACCTGAGCTGAAGGCAGATACTTAATGACTGAGCCACCCAGGCGCCCCAATTATTTATTTATTTGAGAGAGAGAGAGAGAGAGCAAGCGAGAACACGAGCAGGGGGAGTGGCAGAGGGAGAGAGGGAGACAGAGAGAAAAGCAGACTCTCCACTGAGCCCAGAGCCCTACGTAGGGCTCGAACTCATGACCCTGAGATCATAACCTGAGCTGAAATTAAAAGTTGGATGCTTAACCAACTGAGCCCCTCGGCACCCCCTGCATTTGATTTATTAAGTGCCTATTAATATGGAGGCTTTTTCCTGCTGAGAAAAATGTCAAACATCAAGCACTTGCCTGTTAACAAACAGTGGTTTTATAGCTTATATAATACCTGTTTTAATATAATTATAAACTATGGGGTGTTTGGAAAACACTCAGTACTATGTTGTGACATGAAATTATTTTTAATCATGTGCTTTGACACCTTGAAATGACCTTAAAAATGTGAGAATCTGACTCATAATTTTGATATTGTTTCCAAATTAAATTAGAAAAAAACCCAAAGAACTTTAATCTTGGGGAGATTATATGTTGATATTTAAACTATAAATTCTCCAAACTGCAATTAACAGGTTATATTTTTTCCACATAAAATGTGGATCAGTTCTGTGGATTACCTATTGCACTGGAATAAAATTTAAGTCCATTTGTTCTACTCTACAAAGCCATGGCTTACTTGTCCTAAATGTGGTTGCCTCTTAGCCCTAGATCCATTTAGTAGCACAGTACTACTCTACAATTTTAGAGTGAAGATGGAAAAAGTAGGGCAGATTAAACATAGTTTCAAAGATGTTGCAACCAAATACTGACATTGTATGAAACTGAAAACAACATATTAAGTGAAGGTAAATTTAGCCTAATTAGTATATACCATAGACATTAAAAAGAATTGTGTAGGAATAAAATAGTCACATTTAAGTGACAGCTGCTGATATATACGAGAGCATTTTATTCAATAAACATTTGTGTGCTCCCACTGTGTGGTATTATGTGGAAGAAGTAACTGAAATAGTAACTTTATATATCTTGGTACTTTGTCTATGTAAAAGAAAGGTATCTAATTCTTCACTTGGAATAGATTTTCAGAGTCATGCAAACAAAGTTTGCTGAATATGACTTACTTGAAATTATCAGAATTTCAAAAGCAAGTATCTGAATTTAGAATTGTTCAAACTCTATTACAAAGGATTGATAATAACACTAGAGTCTAAGGAATCAATTACCTTTAAAAGAGGTAAATTAATCTCATTCATTTCCCAGTATTATTATACAGTTATGATACTTCTCAGCATTTACCAGGATAAAATTAGCAGAAAATATGTTGGAATATTAAAGACAATATAATATTTATAAATCTTTGGATTTTAATGAATAATTAATTTAGTGAAGCAAAGCTAAGATATGATAGTTTTCCAAAAACAATTTCAAAATAAATGACTTGGTATTAGTTTACTGTTTTACTTAAGGTTCTGAATTCTGTTGAGTTTTCTTTATGTGACAGCCCTACATCTGAAGATAAAATCTACATTATCAGGGTAAGTTGGACTTCTGTTCTCTTAATGATTTTCACTATGTGCTTGAACTGTTAATACCAAAAATAAAAGTAAATGATGATCCAAATATTTCAATTTGACTTCAGAGTGTCATCAATTATTTTAATGACCAACAGACAGTATCATTTTTATCACATACTGGCTTTATATTAATAGGAAATGGCATGAAGGAATTAAGACAATAAAGTGATTATAACATTGTAGGACGTAAGAATTGGAAGAGACTTAGAATCAATCTATTCTTACCTCTTAATTTTATGCGTGAAGGAACCCAGTGTTTTCCCTCAAGATCCTAGCGTTAAATGGAAAGCTCAGCTTGCATCTTTACCCTTTACCTCCCTTACTCAGCTTCCTAATACAAAGAATCTGCTTCTCTTTTAAACTAGATTAATACATCTCTTTAAAACTTGCCCTCCATATCTATAAAGAGCAGTTACAGTTCCCTAATTTATATATGCATGTCCCAAAACTGTAATCTTTAAAACAAAAATGAAAACAGAGCACAAAATGAAATAAAAGGCTCCTTGTAATCACAGATGAAAAGCCATACTGTTACATCTTTGGGTTTAAAACTTGTCCTCACAAGTTATTTGTGAGACTCACACAAAGAGCAGGTAGAAAACACTTTGCCTTATGGTATAACTCATAAAACTCTCAACCCCAGAAAGTTAAGTGAAATATTTAGGTAATAATCAAATGTTTGTTATAGCTAATTAGCTTCTAATTCCATAAAAACTTTGGAAGAAATTTTATATATATATATTACATACATATATATACATACATATATATACAAAAAAAGTTAATATATATGATACTGTGCTTTATAATAAGAAATATATAGAGTTCCTAAAAGCCTTAGAAGTTCCTAAATGCTGAGAACTCTAAAGGCCTTTTGTTATGTTAATGATGTGACTTTTGTAAGAGGACTAAGGATGGGGGCTGGTTGCCATGAGGACCAACCCTGTGATTATAAGGTTGGAACTTTTTTAGTTCCACCCCCTGACCTCCAAGGAAGGGGGAGGGGCTGAAGGTTCAATCAATCATTAATGGCCAATGATTCAGTCAGTCATGCCTTGTAATGAAGCCTCCATAAAATCCCAAAAGGACAGTGTTTGGAGAGCTTCAGGGTCAGTGAACATGTAGAGATTCAGGGAGAGTGGCATGTTGGTAGAGTATGGCAGCTCTAGGCCCTTTTCCCCATAATTGGGCTTATGCCTCTCTTCCATCTGGCTGTTCCCAGTTATATCCTTTTATAATAATCTGGTAATCTAGTGAGAAAATGGGTTTCCTGAAGTTCTGTGAGTTGCTCTAGCAAATTTATTGAACCCAAGGAAGGGGTCTTTGGAACCACTGGCTTATAGCCAATTTGTCAGTAGCGTTAAGTAACAACCTGAGCTTTCACCTGGTGTGTGAAGGGGTGTGTGTGTGTGCAGTCTTATAAGACCAAAACCTTAACCAAAACCTTAACCTGACACTAACTCCAAGTAAATAGTGTTAGAATTGAATTGAATTCTAGGAAACCTAGTTGGTGTCTGAAGAATTGCTTGATGGTGGGGGCAACCTCCCCCCTCAAATTAGTGGGCAGAACACAAAAGCATATATATATAAGTCCATATATATATGGACTTATATATATAGCACACACCGCCAGAAACAGAATCCTTTAATAAAATTATTCCTTACCAATATTGCAAGTTGGTATAATATCTTACCAGTTTGCTCTCTTTTCATTACTAAGTCCTGCTTCTGACCCTCCATATGCCACAGCTTCAAATAACACAAATAATGAAAACAGTATCCATTATATTTGTGTGGATTTCACAAAGAAGACAATGTTTAAAAGACGAAATTTAATGGATTTTAATTTAACCTGAGTTTGTCAGAGGAAAAGATGCTTCCACAAAAACCTAAATAATTGCTAGTTAACCCAGAGTCTGTGCAGAAGAACAGGCTATAAGAGTCCCTCTGATGAAAAAGGGACATAGAGTGTTTCATAAAAATAGGCCAAAGGCTTGTATGGTTGAAGCGTAAGGATCAACAGCGATGATGGCTCATCATCAGCCTGGAAAGGTGGCCAAGGCCAGATATTGGAGAGCCCTATAAACCATGTTTAAGATTTTGAACTTTTTCCTATTGAATTCACTGGGTAGTTTTAAGCATTGTAGTGATTATCAAATTTTTATTTATTTTTTAAAAATTATTCTGATATAGTAGGCTAGAAGTTTGGAGCAGGACAGAAGTTGAGGTTTTGGGCAAAGTATACCGCAATATGAGTTAGGAGGCTACAGGAATAATAGAGAGAAAATGAAGAAAGGTGGTGGTAGTAGAAAGAGGAGAGCAGTGGAAAAAATGGAGTTATTTTATATATAAAAGCAGCATTTTTTTTTAGATAATGAGAGGGGAAACATAAAGGATGATGCTTTCTTTTTTTTTTTTTTTTAAGATTTTATTTATTTATTTGAGAGAGAGAGAATGAGAGAGAGCACATGAGAGGGGGGAGGGTCAGAGGGAGAAGCAGACTCCCTGCCGAGCAGGAAGCCCGATGCGGGACTCGATCCAGGGATTCCAGGATCATGACCTGAGCCGAAGGCAGTCGCTTAACCAACTGAGCCACCCAGGCACCCAAGATTTCTGCCTATGGATGTAAGTAGACAGAATACCATTTGCCAAGATAGGGAACACAGGAAAGGGAGTAAGTCTGTAACGAAATATGAAAAGTTTAAATATATGAGTTTGAAGTGCTATGAGAAACTTAAGAGAAGATGCTTAGCAATCAATTAGACATATGTTACATCCAGGCCTCAGAAATGTAGGCTGGAAATACAAGCTATGAAGTTGAAAGCTTATTTTATGTGTCATATACAGTTTACAAGCATTAGGGTCATTGTCTCATTAATAATAATGGTATGATTGGGGCGCCTGGGTGGCTCAGTCGTTAAGCGTCTGCCTTCGGCTCAGGTCATGATCCCAGGGTCCTGGGATCGAGCCCTGTATCCGGCTCCCCGCTCAGCGGGAAACCTGCCCCTCCCTCTCCCACTCCCCCTGCTTGTTTTCCCTCTCTCTCTTTGTCTCTCTCTGTCAAATAAATAAATAAAATCTTAAAAAATAATAATGATATGATTGACACTATCATTTTTTTATTACACTCAAAGGTTTAAATAGATTTCTCAAACTCATATATTTAGTAGCAGCATCTCCCAAGATCATAAATTCAGCTGACTCCTACAAAACAAACTATCCAAAATATTTAATGACTTAAACCAAAATTTTGTTAGTATTACATTTCATTACTGTGGAGTCAAGAATTTGGACAGGACACAATAGAGAACATTTATCTTTGCCTAAAATGTCCAGGGTATCAGCTGGGATAAATTGAATGGCTGGGAGTTAGAGCAGGTGAGGGTTGGCTGAGTAGGTCTACTCCCTATACATGGCCTTTCCAAGTGGCTTTTCCAAAAGTCTAAATTTTTTTTTTTTTTTAACAGTATGGGTGTTTCATGATAGTTAAATTTTTTTACCAGGAGCTCAGGGCTCCAAAAGGAATAATACATCAACTGCCAGTCTCTTCTAAGCTAGACTTGGAAAGAGCAAAGCCTTATTTCCACCATATTTTATTGGTCAAAACAGTAAAAAAATAAGATCAAATTCAAGTAGAGGCTACAAAACCCTCACCTCTCTATGTGAAGAGCATGAATGTATTTGTGGCCATCTTTAATCCACCACACCTATGACCCTAACACTTGTAGTTACTCTACGCTACAATCAATTTCTACAAGGTACACCTATAGCAAAGTGCCATCCACTTAGCAGGTGATCAAGAAGTGTTTGTTCAATGTAATTCTAATGTAGAGATTATATTTTGTTAATCATGAATCAAAAATAGCTTGTGAATCATTTCAGATGCTTCATCATTTTGGACAAAGAAATGAAGGCATTTAGAATGCCATCCTAGAACAGTACTTCTGAATTCCTCAGAATTACAAATGTCTGTGAATTACTCAAGCTGAGGCTCCAGTGAAAGGTCTTTCATATTCTGTCTGAAGATTCTAATTTTGGATATGTCCTCTTGCAAATATTCTCATTGACAGAATGTATTAGGGTGGTGTGTAGCGCTCTACCTTAATGTAATTGATAGCTTGTTGCCACTGAATGTTTTTTCTGTTTTGTTTTGTTTTGTTTTTTTGTTGTTGCCACTGAATGTTAAGAAACTCAGCAGTAAGAGGACTTCAAAGAAAAGGTCAAAACTTGCTTTTGGCAAAGAGCAAACTCCATACAGAGAAAAATACCATTCTAAGTTAGCCACGTTCTCAGAACAATGTTCTTATTCATATGGATGAATAAACCAAATCAAAAAATGTTCCCAACTCATGCAATCACCAACATTATGTAAAATGATGAAATGGCTTTCATTCGCAATCAGAAATATCAAACAATCAGATATTGAGCTTTAATTTTCTTTTTATCCCTCAGTACTTTAAGAATGACATTTTATACTGTTTAAGGTCTTCATAAATTATTTTATAAAAAATAAATATTAATGTTGAAGCAGCAATATAGTATGCAATACCACTCAGCCAATTAAGAAAAAATGATATTGTAGGAAGTGAATTATAACTTTCTTACAGAATTACAGCATACAGTTGCAAGTCATCAATAGACATGCAACTCACAAAAGAGATTAATGGTTTATTTATTCTAATGTACTAAATGATTATGATCAAGATGAGGAAGTACTGTACATGAAAAAAAGCATGGAATTGTAGCTGGAATGCTGGCTCTTCCGATTTCGCACCACATAATCGGGGCAAGTCACTCAACCTCTCTTGGTGTCAGTTTTGTCAGCTATAAACTAAAGGTATTGTCATTCAGACTAAAATGTTACCGTAAGGATTCACTCAAATTATCTATTCAAATAGTATATTACAGTATCAATAACTAGCTTTTTTTTTTTAAAGATTTTATTTATTTATTTGAGAGAGAGAGAATGAGAGAGTACATGAGAGGGGGGAGGGTCAGAGGGAGAAGCAGACTCCCTGCCGAGCAGGGAGCCCGATGCGGGACTCGATCCCGGGACTCCAGGATCATGACCTGAGCCGAAGGCAGTCGCTTAACCAACTGAGCCACCCAGGCGCCCTAGCTATTATTTTTTTTAAAGATTTATTTATTTATTTTAGAGAGCACACCGGAAAGGGCAGAGGGAGAGGGAGAGAATCTCAAGCAGACTTCCTGCCCAGCCACAGGGAGGGGCTCCATCTCTCCACCCTGAGATCATGACCTGAGCCCAAACCAAGAGTCGGATCCTTAACTGACTGTGCCACCCAGACACTCCACTAGCTTTTATTTTTTTAATTATTATTATTAATCTCACAGTAGCAGCTGAATCAGTAAGAAGTAGTTTTCCCCACTTAAATATTTATTTTGAAGTATGTGAAAGATGGAGTAGGGTATTATGTGATCAAAACTAACAATATATGTATATATTCAGCATGAAAAAGCAAGGTCTGAGGAAATGATATAAAAAGTATAAGTGGCAAAAGAAGGCAAACAAAATTCTTTGCAAGTTATGAAAGAGTAAAACTGAGAATAAATGAGAACAAATAGATGAGAATATCTGAGAAAAATCTTCCCAGGGAAATACCTTTAATATCAATATAAAATATTTTCTAGGTGTTTAAATTGTTCATTATTGATGTTTTATAAAATATGTCTCTCACAGATAAGATTCCATAAATGCAATAATTATTAATGCCCTATTTTCTTACTCTCTGTTTCATTTCCATTTGCAATGTGCTACTGCTATGGTAAACCAGTCATCTCAGCGATTGAGGAATCTTATCTGTGTTTCTGTTACAATCTTGCCCTCATGATAATAGCTAAGTTACTATTGCATAGACATTATTTTATCCAAAAAATGGATATTTTTGTTGATTCATTTAACCAAATTTATATATAGTTTAAAATCCAAATTTGGATTTCTTTTATAACCCTGAAGTTGTCTTTCTTACAGCAAGAATACACACCTAAATTAACTTCATCTTAATGAAATTACTTTGGAATAAAATATGTTAAAATGAGAGACAACCAAGCCATTTTTATAGAATGGGTTGTCCCTAAGTTTCATCTCCTTATGGTACCATCAATTCCATATTTACCTTAATTAAAAAAAAAAAAAAAAAAAAAAAAATATATATATATATATATATATATATATATATACATACACATACACACACACACACACACACACCTGCTCAAGTAGATCTTCCACTTCCCTTTTCTTCTGCATTTTTTTGTCTGGGAGTCTCCAGGGGCTGATTTCATGTCCCTGGTTTCACTTGTCTCTCTTAAGGGTATTCAGCTGCAGGATAGGTACTTTATTTATAGACTTCTGCTTCCATCCCACAACTGCCTCATGACTGCCCCTGCTGGAGAAACTATTTGGTGGTAGGAGCTTCCCCATTGTGACCATTCTTAATGCACCCAAAGATTCAGGAAAAATGCACAAATATGTAACCCAATTTTCTACCCTTACCACTTGTTTCCTGGATACCAGAGAGTGCTATATCTGTCTCATGTTTCAAGACTTCCCCATGAAAAAAGCTTCCCAGCTTCTGTCATTTTCTTTCTCTTCCTAGGCCACAGAAACTAAAATTACAATGTCTCAAAATGTAAAATAGATAATACTCTATCCTCCCCACTGAAAGTTTCTTTGAATTAAGTACATAACCCTCTCTACTTCTCTTGGAAACTGACTCCCCGTAGCCCTATCAAACAGTTCACAGGATGTGCAAGTAGTTTTAAATCTTGGTTGGAGCTACTGTAGACTTGCTTGTTATCTGGCCTTATAAAAGAGTTGTCTTCCAAAAGTATAAATCTGTAAAGCTAGAATCTTATTTGCCTTCTTAAATAAAAAGCAATTATTGTAAATTCTATGTATGTTTTGCTTCTATCTTGAAAGTTGAGTCACATATAATTAATTCTATGGCAAGTCTATATAAGTGCTATCTTTGGGAAAAGAGCATCTCATAGCAGTTAAGATTAATATTGATGTTTTCTACATGAAATTACAAAAAAAAAATGTGTTCCTAAATCAAACAAAACTACAGTTTTATGTTTGCTGATTCAATCTTGTTGCAAAATACTGAACTCCCAGATGATTATCCTTTTAGTTGTTTATTGTCTAAATTAAATAAGAAAAGATGGAATGCATATAAAAATCAACTATCCACTTATTGTACACACAATCTTACAAAAAAATTATTACCCTAAATAATTGTATGGTTTTATTTTATTTGTATAAAAGGAAGCTTAGCAATCATTTTTATGGAAATATTTATAAAGCTAGAAAATAATAAAGGTAAAGAGAAGTACCAGAGTAATGCATTTATAGCCATAATTAATTACAGGCAGAAAACAAAATATATTTAACAAATAATAAAAATATTCAGTTTCATGACTTATATCAAAATCTTATATTTATTAGAAGCATGTATTAGCTGTGCATCTTTATGTTAAATTCATGTTTCCCTAAATTGGATTGATTATATACTTACAGGATTTATTAATTCAACCAATAAATGATTTCTATGTGCCAGATGATGATGTCTAATTGAGTGTTAGAAATAAAATATGTGGGTGCCTGGGTGGCTCAGTTGGTTAAGCGACTGCCTTTGGCTCAGGTCATGATCCTGGGGTCCTGAGATCGAGTTCCATATTGGGCTCTCTGTTCAGCGGGGAGCCTGCTTCTCCCTCAACCTCTGACTGTCACTCCCCCTACTTGTGCTCTCTCTCTGTCAAATAAATAAATAAAATCTTTTTAAAAAATAAATAAATGTGCTGGGGCACCTGGGTGGCTCAGTCGGTTGTGTTTGTCTTTGGCTCAGGTCATGATCCTGGGGTCCTGGAATGGAGCTCCGTGTAGGGTTCCCTGCTCAGTGGGGAGCCTGCTTCTCCTTCTCCCTCTGCCCCTCCCCCCTATGCTCTCTCTCGCACTCTCTCTCTCTTCCTTTCAAATAAATAAATAAAATCTTTTTTAAAAAAGACATAAAATATGCTATGGAATCACTTTTATGGGGTAGTTGAAAAAGACTTGGAGTATTCAAAAATATTCCTACAAAAATATTACCCATAAAAAAAGAGCTACAGGATAATTAGCAATTAGTCAAGCAAGGAGGAGTTCCAGGCAGAGAACAACCTATAGCAGTATTTTGAGACAAGAAAAAAAAATGAAATAACTGCATATGAATGAAGCACAGATAGTAAGAATAGAAAGTTTATAAATGAAGCTTGACATTTAAAAATATAGACAACAGGAGAGGTTCCTGGTTTTAGTAAAGACCAAGTAAGCTAGAACTGACAGGTAAAGACCATAAAATCTGTACAAAATACAATAAAAACAAAAGTAAACAACAACAAAAACTGTTGGGTACTGGAGAGTGATCAAAGGGAAGGGCACCTGGTGACTCTTCTTTTATCAAAACATCTAGCCTAAGGGCAGACCCTAGTCTGTACCATGCAGGAAACTGAGATCCTGATAGAAAACCAAAGCCATTCTGGCCAGAAGACCCAGAGAACAGAGCAACCACAAAACTGCTCTGGGCAATCACACTCACTGGAAATTGATGGAGTGTTGCCAAAAGAGAGAGCAGAAGATCCAAATTCCATGTATCAACTCTGCCATTAAAGAAACACAGTTTATGGTTTAAGTCCAACCCAATGAAATGCCAGCTAAAACAAACAAACAAACAAAAATCAACACACTTGGAAAATACAACAGAATCTAAAATCAACCTTCACAACATCCAGGATATAATAGTAAAAAAAATAAGTTTATCTATGAAGAACAAAAGAAATATGACCCATGCTCAGTAGAAAGGACAATCAGCAGACCCTGACCATGAGGTGACTGGGATTTAAAACAAAGAGAAAAGAATTATAAAGCAGCTTTTATAATGAAGCTCAGTGATATCAGGAAAATATGCCTGTAATGAATGAAAAGAAAAATATCTCAGCAGAAAAATATCTAGAGTCTCTAAAATGGTGGCAGTGTAGCTTTATTTTATGCTCCATTTAAATGTCAACTCAAAATCAGCACTTTCTATTTATTTCTTGTTCTCCCACCTTTCTTAACCAATTCTCTCCTGATTATCTTTTTTTTTTTTTTTTTTTTGGTAAAATATCACATGGATTTTTCACTGGGAGATAAGGAGGCAACACAACTACAGGCTTTGCTGACTGTGTGTGAACTGAGTAACACACACACAACAACCGCCAACAGACTCTGAAAGAAAGGATGCAACTGGTCACTAATCATGATGCATATGTATTATTTATGTAGTGATTTGTGGAATCCATAAAAATCTGCTTTTTGCTCCTTTTTCTGCTCTTAGTCTTGTTAAGACCAGCACCCTCACTTTATGCATGCCTTATAATCCAAATAGTGTATGTCCTCCTTGTAAGGGACAAGGAGTTAATGACTTCTTTAGAATAGACAACATCTCAGGAAGGACCAGGTGAGGATGACCAGGTGAAGCCATCATATGTGTATTCCAGACCACTGGAGCTAGACACCTCAATGCCCACATCTCTACGCCAAGACCCCCTTGGCTCCAAGGAATAACACCTGGGCCCTTGTCTTTGTTCTAACGGGTTCCTGGGTGCCTGAGAGGACACGTACACCAGGCCACAATCCTCAAGAAAACCCCAGACTCCAAACAAAATGAGACTCTATCTCATTTTCTTTCTCAGTCTCCCAGACACTCTGTCTACCTTCAACAAACTGCTTTCACCTCCCGTTAGCTCACATTTGATTTCTGTCCTGCACACGGCCAAGGACCCTCTTGGCTGGTCCTGCGAGAACCCCTCTTGGTCCTTGGATCTGGCCTGCTGGCATCACTTGTATACATTAAATTGAAAGAAGATATAAACTCTAGCACATTGGCCACGGGTTGGAGAAAAGATGAGATATTTAACTGAGAAGAAAAAAGTACTTAAAATTAAACCCTGAGGAATACCAATATTAAGTAAGGGCTATAAAAAGAGGTAAGTCTGAAAGAGACTGGAAATGAAAGGCCAGGAAAAGTATGAGGGTACATCAGAAAACACACAAACAAACAACCCCTCCCCCCTGCCATACACATGCACAAACACAAGAAAAAGGGTTTCAAGGGAGACACTTAGTCAGAATTTGAAAATAAAACTGAAGGGATGAGTAAGAGTCAGAATAAGGAGTAACTGTAGAATTTTTTTTAAAGCAGCAAAGTCTTTGGAGCCTTTTAGAATTACTTTCAGAAACTGAAACTAATTTTAAGAATTGAGTGGCAAGTCCTAATGTGGATGTAACATTGAGTCTCATGAGTTCAAGATGATGAGAGGTTTGTTTATTTTAGCCTAGGTTACCCCATCGTAAACAATAAGGGGAGTTGAAAATCTACAAGAGGACAAAAGAGAACTACAAGCATTCTAACTTTGATGCAGTGAGGTGAGGTAGCTTTCAGTGCTGGGTAAGGGCTGTTTTTACATCCTAAAATTAGGGGAAGAGGAAGAGAGAAATGTGGGAGGCACATTTCATGTTTTCATGTGAGCTTGTTGAAGGAGGTGTAGCCTCTTTGTTTCTTGTTCTTCTGTGAAGTAGTAGGCATGGACATCTGCAGAAAGTAGTGGGAGGGAAGAGGATCAGATATTTTTAGGAAAGAATGTCCAAATAGATGCTATGGAGAAAGAGAGGAAGAGCTGATTTGGAAAATGTAGGAGGATTGCTGCAAAGTCATGGATCTCAGTAAAATTTTCGTTTGTTACAGTCTGAGTTTGGGTAATCTTTTAACCATCCTAAAAAAACCCATATATAAACACAGGGCAGATAAACTGTTATAGGGATCCATGTTAAGTCACAACCATATACTCAAAGGAAAGTAAGGCGGTCTGGGGTCCATTTTCTCAACAAACTCTTAATAATAAACATTTTACCCTTTTGTATTTTTAAACATACAGATTCAATAGCCAAATACTGGCTATTAGGAAATTCATGGCTCTCTAAATTCACTATTGGAACTCAAACCATCATTCCATCTGCTGCATCTATTGTTTGTATTGCCTGTTTGAATGCATATAATTTAGAGAATGAGAAAAAAATGAATAAAAAAAGAAAAGTGACTTAATTTCAAGAATTCATATGATCCTCAGGATAATTTTCAGTGCTAACAAAATAACATAACAAAAAAAGATATTATTTCAAGGTTAAATTCAATGAAATAAAGACACTAATTAATAAGGATGATCCTTGGGGTGCCTTGGTGGCTCAGCTGGTTAAACGTCTGCCTTCGGCTCAGGTCATGATCCCAGGGTCCTGGGATGGAGCCCCGTGTCAGGCTCTCTGCTCAGTGATGAGTCCGCTTCTCCCTCTTTCTCTCCCTCTGTGATCTTTCTTGCTCTCGTGCTCTCTCAAATAAATAAATAAAATCCTTGAAAAAAGATAAGGATGATCCTTGAATGAAAAAATAAACAAAAAAATAACCCAATGGTAGGAATGTGACCTGAGTTCTCATTTGTAGTTTAAATTCTGACACTTTTAGGGTTTTGTTGGAGCCCAGGCTCTGGGCTTCATCTATCTCTTAATCATGGTTCTACCACTTACTAATAATGAAACATGAAACAAGTTACTTAAAATATTGTGTCTACAAAATGAGTTAATAATACTACCTAAATTAATTAAACTAACACATATGAAGTGCTTAGAGCAGTGCCTGGCATGCAGTGAGTATTCAATAGCTGTTAGAAATTATTATCAAACCAATGGTGGTTGCATGCTACTCGTTCTCCAAACTCTTAAGATTTATTGGAGAATATGACATAATGATGCAATATACATAATAAATTCTTGTAAAGTTTGTGTTTCTTTATAGTTTATTCAATGTATTATTAATACCTAACATGAAAATTTCATAGAACTTTTAAGATTAACAGCAATAAACTCTATTTTATCAATAAATCTTAATTTTAATTTTAGTCTATGAAATGTTGGGAGATTAAAAAAAACAAAATCTAAACCCTTGGGGCTAAAGAGAAATGCTGTGGTTTTCCCTAAACTGAGCTACTTATTTTTTTTTTTTTAAATACACAAAGAAAAAGAAATATAAATTCTCTATGTGCGTGATTTGCGCCATGATAACGTGTGCTCTAGAGAACTTTCAGGATACTTACTGAGCTATGTCCTTTCAAAATAGCTCAATTATTATATGTCTGGGATTAAAATTTTCTAGAATACTAAGTATATATCCAAATAAGATATGTCTTACTGTTACATAAAGGATTTTACATCTATGTAATTTTCATAAAATATAGCTATGCAAAAATACCTTTAAAATAGAATGCATATGTGAATGACTACATGCTTTTATATGTGTGCTGGAAATCATAAGTCAGATTCTTTCCTGATGAAACCATTTCTCTAGTTGACAACTGTCAAAGCCATCTCAAAAACCCATGAATATTAAAGCACTGTTCACTGGCACATTTGGCATTTTGAAGTCAGGCAAATAGAACTCATGAAATATGAAAGGAGTGCTCCATGTCGCTTTGTAGAAAATGTTGCCATTAAGATGATGTATGAGGAAATTCACACCTTCATCTGCTGGGCGTGCTCAACTGTATTTTCAATCAACTGTATTACTTTGCTTTGATAGTGTTACCTTTGGATAATACCCTCCTTTTCCCTGGCTTAAAGAGTTCCCGAAGCCAGGATTATGCAGAAATTTTTTAATTATTTGCATGTATAATACACATTTTAAACACAAGTATATTATGTTACTAGTTATATTATAACAATTAATAGAGTATAAAGTTATAAAGTCTTTCTATTTTAACTCCTAGTATTAGGTCAGGAATGTTCCTAGGCACACACCACTGCCAATTTTTATTCTATATTACTAGGTTTGTGGAATTCAAGTTTACTAGAAAACTGTGATATGTTTCCTTCATATTCTAGCCTCAGAAAAACTTATCCTGACTACATTTTCACATGCTTAGTGATATTATAGACTATTCTATTAAATTTGAAACTATACTCTTTCTGGATGTAATGATTTTTATTTTGTAATTATTTCGAACAAAGCGATGCACTTTATTTTACCTAGTCTGTACTATTATGAAACATAAAGATGAAAAGAGTTGTCACTCATTCTAATGGAAAAGGATGTGTGACTGTATCACAGACATATTAAAAGTCTTAAAAATTACTTTTTGTTAAAATGGAAAATTACATATATGGCCCTATAAATATCAATATAGGCAATCAATGCAGTCAAGAATTATACTTATTGCAATCATACAAATAGATATTTTTATCAATTTTCTATAGAGATTTATCCAGCAACTCTTTACATTTCACAGTGTGAAGTCTTAAAATTTCTTTTCCTTTAAAAGAGGATACATTCTTGACTGTTGGTGCAACAAAAGGCAGTACACACATGATTATAGAATCCACATCTCCAGTTCCATACTCTACTTTTTGTGTAATTAAGTATGCATGATTAAGTTATGATTTTCTGAATGCAGTTTTTTATTGCAATTTTACCTACATAGTTTCTTGAAATAAAAGTGACTTAATAACCTTTTGCTTGGGGGCACCTGGGTGGCTCAGTCAGTTAAGTGTCTGCCTTCAGCTCAGGTCATGATCCCGGAGTCCTGGGATCGAGCCCCGCATCAGGCTCCCTGCTCGGCGGGAAGCCTGCTTCTCCCTCTCTCACTTCCCCTGCTTGTGTTCCCTCTCTCGCTGTGTCTCTCTCTGTCAAATAAATAAATAAAATCTTTATTAAAAAATTTAAAAAAATAACCTTTTGCTTGTTTATAAATCCATGAACTTGTGAACCTATAGTGGTTGGACATATGTAAGATAGCTTCCTTTTTGTGTCTGTATCAAATCAGAGTCTCACTTTTAAAAAGAATATTAAGCTCAATATACAACCAAAGTGCCTGTGCTGAATATTCTCATTTAAAAGTTGATAAGGCATGCTTCTATTCATTTCCAAACTGCACACACACACACACAGAAAATTCCTTCTAAGGAAGAATGGGTATTCAGATATGTTCTAGAATTATGGTTTATTTGCCTGCGACTATGTCCTATAATAAAACATAGAAAAAGGAAATGAAGGCTGTGGCCAATTCTTCAAGGTGCCTTATTAGTAAATAGCTCAGAGAGGATAGCAGGAGAAAGGGTACTCTGTGACCTCTCAGGCACAGAGGAAGTTAGCTGAGGAGAAAGTCAGGAATGTGACTTTATGTAATACCTTATATAACTTTATTACTTTACATATATAAGGAGATTAGATGGTTTGGAACAAAATCCCTTAAAAGAACTATGCCTCTATAGGACAGTAAAACATCTTCCTTGGGCCCTGACAATTTACTGGAGACACTGCTTCGAGCAACAGTATTAAGGTCATGCTTGAAAAAGTAATTTCAGATCCTCCAACTGATAATCTAGTATGTTTACAGTTATTCATAGAGTTGGCAGGCCTAAGCCAGTAGTAGTAAAATAAGGATCTTAGGAAGTAGGAGAAAACAATTCAGGAGTTTCCATGTAGCTCATTAGTCTCCCCAGGAAGACTTACTCTTGACCTATCTAGTGGGTCAGCAAATATTTTCTGTAAAGGGCCAGATAATAAAATCTCTGTCACAACTAGTCAGCTCTGTCTTGTAGCAGGAAAGCATTCATAGAAAACATAAGTGAATACGTGTGGCTCTGTTCCAGTAAAACTTTATTTATGGACAATTTAAATTTCATATGATGTTTTCATGTCATGTAATATTAACCCTTTAAATTTTTTTCAACTATTTGAAAATGTAAAAATCATGCTTAGTTCTTGGGCCAAATAGAAACAGGTGGCAGGCCATAGTTAGCTAACTCAGGGCAAGGTTTCCTGGGAAGGAACAGCTCCTTAGATCCTCCTGACTTATGTAGCAGGTGACTTGGTCTGGTTTGGAAACCCAGACATTCTACTTCTTTGGTTATGGAATAAATGAGTCACAGAAACTCTAAATTATAACCTTTCTCCAGATATTTATATAGAAGATGCCCTGATACCCATCTATGTTCTCCAAACCATGGGAAAAATTTTAAAATGTTTATATTTACAGAATATCTTTCTGTCATTATGGAACACAAGCATTTCGACAAATGTGCTCTTGAAGGTCACATATAATGGATGTTCCTTCTAGAAATTGATAGTTTCTCTCAAAAATCACAGTTGTCTGGTGTGGTGGTGTGTGTGTGTGTGTGTGTGTACATATGTGCACACACACATACAGGTAATAAAGTTGTTTGGAACAATTAGTTCTAAAAGAGACAAGATAAGCCATTAGAAGATAACTGATTTTACAGATAGTAAGATTATACAGTAAAGGTGGATTGAAGGAATTCTCATACCAGAGAAGCTAACTTGAAATACTCAGGTAGCCACTTTATAGGAGGTCTAAGAGTTAATATCTACTTAGTATTAGGTAAATAGTATTCAGAATTGTTCACAGTTTTGACATAATATAATGATAAAGTCTTTTTTCTAATTTCTTTGGTTTCCCCAATCAGATTTTAAAAAGAAAATCTGAGGACAATACAAGGTCTGAAAAAAATGGTGATTCAACAGTGATTAAAGCCCACTGTAAAATTAAAAGAAACAAGCAAAAACCTTTTCTGACAGATGTAGACATTATTTGTTTTCTCCACAAATGATACCATGCTTGTCATAATTTAATCTATTTCTATTTTCCAGAAAAAACAAACAAGCAAACAAAACCACAAATACAACACTTCCAAAAGTTGTGATTCGAGGATGAAGCAGTAATGACTGTGTTGACATTGAAATACACTATTAGCATCAAAAGACAGCATGCTGTTCATACCTAAAGAGGACCTACGGTAGACTTTAGGAGTGTGAAAAAGATCTGAAAACTGTGTCTTTATGTATAGCACTTCTATATGCAATAACTCAGATAAGTACACAGATTAGTACTCACCTTTTACCCAGTTAAATTATAACAATGATATCATTTTCATTAGAGCTTGGGCATTAATTTTGAGATCGATCCTTTAGGATTATGTAACAAAATGTAATGGTTCCCATTTCCTTTATCTTCCCTCAAATAAGGAACCTGACATGACTCTAAATGACTCTTAATTTATTATGAATAACATTCACAACTTAGATCTTCTGATAACTGATACGTTGACGATTATAAAACGTATTTTGTCCCTTTAAGATTTTAAATGAGAAGTTTGTATTTTAAAATTAATTTCAAGTTTCAGTCACCAAATTGACTCTGTTTCAGGTTCTTTCTGCTTAAGCTAATATAATATTAATGTATATTATTATAAATTATATATATTAATATAATATAATATAATATAATATAATATAATATAATATAATATAATATAATA
>NW_023270454.1:15054577-15212723 GCF_011800145.1 Mirounga leonina
TATAATATAATATAATATAATATAATATAATATAATATAATATAATAAACACTGCATGAACCAAAACACTTTCTTCTGTATTTGTTTTCATTAGGTCATTTGTAACAATATTTTATACTCACCCAGTCTCATCTATTTGCTAAATATTTTGTTCATTTACTGGCTTTGTGACAGGAAAAATCATTTTTTGTGGGTGGTTTCATTTGAGTAAGGAGCGATGGTGACTTAGATGGTCCACTGGAGAAAGATGGTACTTCTAGGGCATTGAAAGATGGGAGTATGACCTTAAATGATTTAGCTCTGTATTTTGGCATCAAGAAACTCTAATTCCATTTTCAGATAAAATAAGTCTTCAAGTTATTATATCCAATATAAACATCCATCTGTGGCACTTTATATATAAATTATTACTTTGAAAAGAACTGGAATTAAGATTTCAACTTGCTTGAACAGAATCTCATTTCCTTGAAATACAGTAGAAGCAGTATTTCAAAGAAATGAGATTTATCTTCACACTGAGGCAGAGGACTTGAATGCCAGAGAACTTGGCTGCCCACCGGATGGTGGAGATAGCTTGATATGTACAAAGTATTAAAGGAAGGCAGATATTCTTACAGAAATAATGTTTTCTTAATACTTCCTTGCCACTTAATAAACATACTCTCAACTAACTCAATATGTTAGATTTTATCTGTCTAGACCCAAAGCCGTGACAATGGCCTTCATTAATTTTAAGCAGCACATTTTTTTTTCAAGCAGCACATTCTTGAAATTTTATATGTATGGTATACTTTTGCTCTGCACTATCAAACATAGTTTTATTTTTTTAGAGCACGTACAATTAATCTATGTGTTTTTAGAACACATGATTAATCTAAAACCTTTCCATTTTGGAGTTAGTTTTTAATTCCTCCCTATAAGCAATTTTAAAGGCCACGGAAATTTGTTTAGAGACCATACTGGTCTTTAGTAGAGAAAAAATAAAAACGTTTCAGATCATTTTTGTTTGGCATTTCTCAGATATTTCAGGCACAGAGAACTACATGTGGATCCCTTTCCATCAGATTTAGAGTCCTCAATTTGTCATATTGACACGTGGCTGGAACCATAAAATGAATCAGAGTCATGGAGGTAAATCAGGCATTTCTCTAACGATCTTGGGCATGATTACAGCTCTTGGCTTCATCAGGCTTGAAAATAGGATGCAGAGTCTAATCTGAGGCTGCTCAGGTGGGTCCTCTCCTGAACACCGCTTTAACAAAATGATCCTCTGCCTGACATCAAGAGGACATTTTCAGACTGTCAGTGTTTGTTTTACATAAACGTTATTTATATAAAATTTATTTCCAGATAGTATAAGAATAAAGCGCATTAAAGTGCAGATATTTATACATATATATATATATACACATGCCTATTTTTTCTTTTCCATGCTTTTAAATTCCTTACAATATTCTTTTAATCCCAGCCTAGGAAGACACTTCATGCCATCTCTGATTTCTTGACATGCTTCCATGATTCCATGCCAAGGATAACACCTACCTTAAGATATTAAGGATTGCATTTATTTTTCAAACAAGAATTACTGCGCTTCCTCTAAATTGGAATGGAGTAGGATAGTGAAAGATTTGCATAAAGATTTGCATTTTCTAATACTTACCTGATCTCAGCCAACCAATTGCATCAATTCTTTGACTGCTGAGAGGAAATCTCTTAAATTTTCTCTACATATTGGCTGAAGATAATTCTTAATACTGTCCACTTTATAATCTTAAAAAAATTACACAACAGCTTTACATTTTGTACTGCCAAACTAAATTGCTAATCATCATGGATTTTGTGCCATAACTATTTCCAATCTCTTTTTATCTTTATCATTATGGTAGTTTTTACCTTGTCACTCTATTCTGCATCAGTCATAAGTGTATTCTTTAAATTTAAAGAATTGCATCCATATTTATTCTTTCAAACTAGAAAAATAAGTTAAATATTATATAATTTAAATAACAATATTTCAATTTATTTGCCAATTATGATTTTTTTATTAAGTTCAATTAGCCAACATATAGTACATCATTAGTTTTTGATGTAGTATTCAATGATTCATTAGTTGCATATAACACCCAGTGCTCATTAGATCACGTGCCCTCCTTAATGACCATCACCCAGTTACCCCATCCCTCCAAATTCTCTTCCTTCTATAACCTCAGTTTGTTTCCCAGAGTCCAGAGACTCTCATGGTTTCTCTCCCTCTCTGATTTCTTTTAATTCAGGTTTCCCTCCTTCCCGTATGATCCTCTACCCTATTCCTTACATTCCACGTATTAGTGAAACCATATGATAACTGTCTTTCTCTGCTTGACTTACTTCACTTAGCACAATACCCTCCAGTTCCATCCATACTAATGCAAATGGTAGGTATTCATCCTTTCCAATGGCTGAGTAACATTCCATTGTATATATGGACCACATCTTTATCCAGTCATCTGTTGAAGGACATCTCGGCTCCTTCCATAGTTTGGCTATTGTGGACATTGCTGCTATGAACATCGGGGTGCATGTAGCCCTACTTTTCACTACATCTGTATCTTTGGGGTAAATATCTAGTGGTGCAATTGCTGGGTTGTAGGGTAGCTCTATTTTTAACGTCTTGAGGAAACTCCATACTGTTTTCCAGAGTGGCTGTACCAGCTTGCATTTGCACCAACAGTGTAGGAGGGTTCCCCTTTCTCTGCATCCTCACCAACATTTGTTGTTCCCTGTCTTGTGAATTTTAGCCATTCTAACTGGTGTAAAGTGGTATCTCACTGGGGTTTTGATGTGTACTTCCCTTTTTTTTTAAGATTTTATTTATTTATTTGACAGAGAGATAGAGAGAACAAGTAGGCATAGAGGCAGGCAGAGGGAGAGGGAGAAGCAGGCTCAATCCCAGGACTCAATGTGGGGCTCAATCCCAGGACCCTGGGATCACGACCTGAGCTGAAGGCAGCCGCTTAACCGACTGAGCCACCCAGGTGCCCCTGATGTGTACTTCCGTGATGGTAAGTGATGTGGAATACTTTTTCATGTGTCTGTTAGCTGTTTGCATGTCTTCTTTGGAGAAGTGTCTGTTCATGTCTTCTGACCATTTTTTGACTTGATTATTTGTTTTTTGGGTGTTGAGTTTGAGAAGTTCTTTAAAGGTCTTGGATATCGGCCCTTTATCTGTTATGTCATTTGCAAATATCTTCTCCCATTCCAAAGGTTGCCTTTTAGTTTTGTTGACTGTTTCCTTTGCTGTGCAGAAGGTTTTCATCTTGATGAAGTCCCAATAGTTCATTTTTGCTTTGGTTTCCCTTGCCTTTAGAGATGTGTCTTGAAAGAAGTTGCTGTGGCTAATGTCGAAGAGGTTACTGCCTATGTTCTCCTCTAGGATTTTGATGGATTCCTGTCTCACATTGAGGTCTTTCATCCATTTTGAGTTTATCTTTGTGTATGGTATAGGAGAATGGTCTAGTTTCATTCTTCTGCATGTGGCTGTCCAATTTTCCCAGCACCACTTATTGAAGAGACTGTCTCTTTTCCATTGGATATTCCTCCTGCTTTGTTGAAGATTAGTTGACCATATAGTTGAACGTCCATTTCTGGGCTCTCTATTCTATTCCACTGATCTATGTGTCTGTTTTTGTGCCAGTACCATGCTGTCTTGATGATCACAGCTTTGTAATATAGCTTGAAGTCAGGCATTGTGATGCCCCCAGTTTTGGTTTTCTTTTTGAACATTCCCTTGGCAATTCAGGGTCTTTTCTGGTTCCATACAAATTTTGGGATTGTTTGTTCTAGCTCTGTGAAAAATGTCAGTGGTATTTTGATAAGGATTACATGGAATGTATAGATTGCTCTGGGCAGCACAGACATTTTAACAATGTTTATTCTTCCAATCCATGAGTAAGTAATCCTTTTCCATCTCTTTTGTGTCTTCCTCAATTTTTTGCATAAATGTTCTATAGTTTCTAGAGTACAGATCTTTTATCTCTTTGGTTAGGTTTATTCTTAGGTATCTTATGGTTTTTGGTGCAATTGTAAATGAGACTGATTCCTTAATTTCTCTTTCTTCAGACACATTGTTAGTGTATAGAAATGTAACTGATTTTTGTGCATTGATTTTGTATCCTGCCACATTGCTGAATCGTTGTATGAGTACCTAAATACACAAGCTAACTTTATACTTAAAGGACCTGGAGAAAGAGCAGAAAATAAGCCTAAACCAAGCAGGAGAAGAGAAATAATAAAGATTAGAGCAGTAATCAATAAAGTAGAAACTAGAAGAACAGTAGAACAGATCAACGAAACTAGAAGCTGGTTCTTTGAAAGAATTAGTAACATTGATAAACCTCTGGCCAGACTTATCCAAAAGAAAAGAGAAAGGACCCAAATTAATAAAATCATGAATGAAAGGGGAGAGATCACAACCAATATCAAGGAAATACAGGCAATTGTTAGAACTTCTTATGAGCAACTATATGCTAACAAATTAGGCAATCTGTAAGAATTGGATGCATTCCCTGAAACTTATAAACTTATAATCACAAACCTCCCAAAAAATAAGCATCCAGGGCCAGATGGCTTCCCAGGGGAATTCTACCAAATATTTAAAGAAGAAATAATACCTATTCTACTGAAGCGGTTTCAAAAAATAGAAATGGAAGGAAAACTTCCAAACTCATTCTATGAGGCCGGCATTACCTTGATCCCAAAACCAAAGACCCCATCAACAAAAAGGAGAATTACAGACCAATATACCTGAGGAACGTGGATGCCAAAATACTCACCAAGATACTAGCCAGTAGGATCCAACAGTACATTGAAAAGATTATTCACCACAACCATTTGGGATTTATTCCTGGGATGCAAGGGTGGTTCAACATTTGCAAATCAATCAATGTGATAGAGTACATTAATGAAAGAAAAGACAAGAACCATATGATCCCCTCAATTGACAAAATACAGCATCCTTTCTTGATTAAAACTCTTCGAAGCCCAGTGATGGGTATTAAGGAGGGCACGTATTGCATGGAGCACTGGGTGTTATACGAAAACAATGGATTGTGGATCACTACATCAAAAACTAATGATGTATTGTATGGTGACTAACATAATAAAATTAAAAAAAAAAAATAAATAGAACTCTTCAAAGTATAGGGATAGAGGGAACATACCTCAACATGATAAAAGCGATCTATGAAAAGCCCACAGTGAATATAATTGTCAATGAGGAAAAACTGAGAGCATTTCCCTTAAGGTCAGGAACATGACAGGGATGCCCACTCTCACTACTATTGTTCAACATAGTGCTAAAAGTCCTAGCCTCAGCAATCAGACAACAAAACAAAATAAAAGGCATTCAAATTGGCAAAGGAGAAGTCAATTCTCTCTCTTTGCAGATGACATGATACTTTATGTGGAAAAACCAAAAGACTCCACACCCAGTTTTGATTTATGGAGGTATTAGTAACCTGTGCTGTTTACATAAAATATTCAAATAAACATATTGCAATGTTACATGGGTACCACATACAAAAGTCATTCAAATTGAGTCAATCCACTGACATCAAATGGATCAATGATGTGTGTATATATGTAATAACTGAAATGAAGATGTGCCCAATGTGTACTACAATGCAACACCAATATCTTGCATGATGTAATAATTAAAATGAAATACAGTCTTACCAAAATTATAGAATACTTTGTCTTATGTTTTTATTTTTTTATTTTTATTTAAATTCAATTAATTAACATATAATGTATTATTGGTTTCAGAGGTACAGGCCTGTGATTCATCAGTCTTATATAATACCCAGTGCTCATTACATCACATGCCCTCCTTAATGTCCATCACCCAGTTACCCCATCTCTCCATCTCCCTCCCCTCTAGCAGCCCTCAGGTTTTTTTCTATGATTAAGAGTCTCTTATGGTTTGTCTCCCTCTCAGGTTTTGTCTTGTTTTATTTTGTCTTATGTTTTTAAATTTAACTTAAAGTAAAAATTCAGTTACTCTGCTGAGCTAAACATATTTTTACTGTTCAGTTAGCTGCATGTGGCTACCAGCAATTGCACTGGGCTGTACAGATATAGATAATTTGAAGCTGTATCTCCATGACTCCCAAACCAGTAATCTTTCTACTATATCGTGCTTAATATCTGTCCATAAAAGATCCAGACATTATTGGTGGCATCAAAGTAAGAGACTGGGGGAAGGTAGAGTTAACCATTCCAAAGGAAATTATATAGAGTACATATTTTTTTGAGATAGAAGAAACAATGAACTTAAAGATCACAAACTTCCTGAATTTATGAATCCCAGTATGAGGGGCTTAATTGTAACAAATGCAGCATAGTCTATAATAGATAACTATGGGATTCTATTCAGTCAGTGAGCCAATGACATGACTCATGCATGCTTTATTTAAAAACATACTGCAAAAAGTAAATAAAAAACATACTCTAGAAAAAGCATACATAATTTCTTAAAATTTTTGATATGTGCCTTTACTCAAGGCTAAGCAACTCAATTGTTTTTCCTCTAATTTTATCTCATCTAAATTTAAATCTAACAAAGTTCTCACTCCTTTGTGACTGCGAAACTTTTGCTCTTGGCCTGAATGATGGTTCCAAGTCAATATTCTACCGACAAGAAAGGATTTAATTAACAGAAGGCTAAATATTTGTTTCTTCATCTTACTTATTTTCTCCTGAGAATTTTAAATATCTTCCTGAAAGCTCTGTAACTAGTCTAACAAAATAAAACACAAGAAAAACCTGCTTACTTATTTAGGATAATTCTACCATGATTCTGCATAAATCAAGGTTCCATAGCCCAATAAGAAGGTAATATGTTGAACCAATATTTAGGAGTTGGGTTATTAAATTCTTATTGCTTGACTAGTGTATTGATTTCAAGATGACAGGAGATAAGAACACAAAATTTTAAACTTCATGTTAAAAATAAGTTAAAAAAACCCTCACATGCCAGTTGGGTCTCAGTCATTCCCATTTTTTATGATAAAATAGTTCATAATAAATATTTTCACGTTCCTCTATCTTTTAATATTTCCTTTTGAAAAGCCAGTAATAGCTCTAGGCAGTCTACTGTGATTAATGACAAAGGTGGTGGTCTTTGTGTTGCAATGCTATATGGCTACTAGAAGTTTTCAAGGTTACTATTTCCTTCTTCAGAGTTCAAAATAAGTTAAATATTCATAAAACATGACCTGTTTTTATGAGAGGTACCATACTTGTTTTACGGGAGCCCCTTTTAATGAAAAGAAATGCAAAGAGATTTTCCTTCTCAATACTTGATATCCTATTCAACTGGGAATGCTATTGGAGCTTTTTTATGACTGAGGAAAATAAGATGGATATTCTTTAGGAGCTACTTATTATGAAAACATTTCATTTACTAACATTACCTGCAAAAGTCAGAAGTCTCCTAACCTATCTAAATGATAATCTATTGGTGTCTGATGTGCTAATAAAAATCAAGTTGTGAAGCATTGAGGGTCACCTTAATTGAGTGCTTTCGTTGCCATGCCAGGTAAATGAATCAAATTCATTGGAAAGATTTCTCTTGGATAGAGAATTTTGTTCCCGGACTTTACTTACTTAGCAAGAATCTGATGGATATCAAGGGATGGGTGTACTGATGGGGGTGAGGCTCCACCAAAGCCAAAATCTGTTCATTTAGACAGAAAAGAAGGAATAAAGGGAGGAAGGGAGGAAAGAAGGAAATGAAGGAAAGAAGACAACTGTCATCTTTGTGCTTTTTATCATGATATCTATATGGATGTTTTTCCTTTATTTATTTAGTACCTTAGCTTACTTCTCATGTACTTCCAAATATTTCCAACACTATATTATCATTTCAAATAACCATAGTTCACTACACTCTTTTGTGGTAAAATGGTCTCCTAAATAATATAATAAAAAAGTAATTGGTACTAATTACCCAGATTTTATTAAAATTCACTCAATGCAAATGGACTTTTCTTTAAAAGTTCTATAAGCCAACTATTTTTCTTTTGTCATGTGCTGAAATTTGAGAGATGTTTTATCTGTATACTTAATTCTTCTTTAATATCTCTTTAATAGGCAACATTGTTCAGTTTCTCCATCATATAATCTTCCTTCTATCCCTTCAAACTATTACTATTCCAGAAAGAATAACTTAAATATAATTGGAAGATTTACTAGTTAAATCAAGCTGAGAAACAAGCCTTTTAAAATAGTAATAATTCCTTTAGTCCAATAGAAATATACGTGTGTGCTGAAAAATCTAAGCATCACAGGAAAGATGAATAAAGTATGGCTTTTGCCTTCAAGAAAAATGTAAGTTTAATATGTATATATGTAAACAATTATAGAACAAGAAAGTATTTTTTCAGTGCTACAATCAATCACAATAAAGTTCAATGGAAGCATAGAGAAAGAAGAGAAGAAAATTAATTGTCTAATGAAATAAAGAAGAATCCATGCATACCTTGACATTTACTATTGGCACGAAAGTCTAAGCAGAATGGGACAGGGTACTTAGAATAGTGGAAAAATGATAGGCATATTAGGGGTTGAAATTAGCTCAATAGTTTAATTGTAATTTTTACGACTGGATTGTACTAGGGAAGGGCTGTAGGAGTTTCTTAGAAAAACAAGTGCTTTGGAATTTTGACCACCATTCTAAGGGATTTGATCTTTATTATTTTAAGCAATTGGAAACCACCAAGGATTTTGAGCAGAGAGTGATGTTAAGTATACTTGCATTATAATACAAAAATTCCAGCCATAAAAAATGAGGAAATCCTGCCATTTGCCACAACATGGAGGGAACTTGAGGACATTTTGCTAAGTGAAACAAGTCAAACAAAGACAAATACTGTATGATCTCACTTATATGTGGAATCTAAAATAAAAACAGAAACAAAAATCGCATTGAAAAGGAGATCAGATTTGTGGTTATGAGAGCTGAAAGAGGTGGGTAGGATGGAGCAAAGGGGGAAAGGTACAAATTTCCAGTTATAAGATAAATAAGTACTAAGGATGTAATGTGCAACATGACTCTAGTTAACACTGCTGTATGATATATAGGAAAAGTTAATAGAGTAGATCTTAAGAGTTCTCATTATGAGGAGAGATTTTTTTCTTTCTTTTTCTCCATTGTTTTTTGTTGTGTCTATATGAGATGATGTCATTTAAGTTTATTTTGGTAATCATTTCACAATATATCTAAGTCAAACCTTTATGCTGTACTCCTGAAACTCATACAGCAATGTATGCCAATTACATCTCAATAAAACTGGAGGTGGGGGGAGAACAAAAATTCATGGGTTTACATATTTCTCTAAAGAAGATAGGGTAGGGCTACATAATTACCAAAATGTAAAAAATGGTCAAAACTATCTTTAAAACATTCATTGACAAATATGAAGCTCAACACTCTATCAAGCATATATATGAGTATGATTTTGCCTGCAAAAATACATTGATTGTTAGGAGTAAATTTTAAAAGCCTGGAGCTAGGCTGTAGTAAAGAAAAGAAAAATATACTGAATGAGTGAATGAGACATCTAAAGATTAAGACATGAAAGAGTTGAAATAGGAGAAGTCATTAATAATTTACTTTATATTTATAATAAGAAACAAATATCATTCAGAAGGAGGGAAATGAGGTCTGATTTTTTTTTTTTCAGTTCTTTTTGTTTGGCAGGGAAAACAAAAGATGATACCCAATTTATGAAAAAATGTTTATTGTTTTCCTTTATTATCTTCAGTGATTGCTTAACAATTATGGGAAAAAGTAAACATAAATATAGGTAAAAAGTATTTTGAGCTCTGTATGGTAGGATTATCTTATGTTAGCCTATAACAACAATCAACAATTATCAACCAAAAAATACAGATATATATTCAATGTAACATATCAAAAGGCATGAATAATGGTGAAGCTATTTTCTTGTTTGTTTTTTTTTTTGTATTTACTATGCTGATGTATGTTAGATGAAAACTACTATTTACTGAATGCTTATTATGTGACTGTCACACTTTACATATATGACTTCACTTAAACTATAAAATACTGGCAGGATATCCATGAGCTTCACTCAAAAAGTTATCTTTTACCTTTTTTTTTTTTTTTGGTGCTAGCATTGCATTGATTGCTTTTAGTAGAGCAGTGAGGAGGGTAGATATGGTCGTTGTGTCATGGAGCTTACATTTAGTAGGGAAAAGGAGATATTATATAAGTCATTATAGTAAAGTATATAATGTATCTTAAGGATATTATGGGAGCAGAAATTCCTAATCTAGACTAAGGCCCAAGAATCCTGAAGAAGGGCTGTTCAAGCTGAAATGTAAAAGATGAGTAGGAAAACATTTGGCCAACGGGCATTAGAAGAAAAGGGGAAGAGGATTTGAGTAGTAAGGCACAGAGATTAAGAAATAGCATGCCTCAAAGCCTGAAGAAGGCAGTGAAATGATCATGTAGTGCCTGGAGGAAAGACCTCAAAGTGACAAGTGGGTGAGATTGAGGATAAAGAGGTTGGGTGGGGAAAAATCCTGGAGATGTGACCTATGCCATGTCAAAGGTTCTGAACATTGACACAGATTTTGGACATCATTTCAAAAAGTTGACTGTAGGTACACTGTGGAAATGGATTGGATGAAGATAAGAATGTATGATAGGAGACAAGTTCAGAGTCTATGGAATAATCTACAAAAGAATGAGATTATCACAGTGTGTTGACAGTAGAATTAGAGTGAATTGGATGATGTGGTTCTAAAGTACATTTATTTATATATTTATACTTATTGATCAGATGCAGGAAATAAAAAAAAAAAAAAAGAAGGAGTAAAGCACAGTAACCAGATTTTGGCTTGAAAAACTGGCCGTGTATTGATAATAGATACTCAGATGTGAAAGACTGGGAAAGAAGTAGATTTGGGCTTTGGTGAGAAGATGGGAGATAATGAGGGGGTTTTATGTATATTGAGTTAGTTGTGACAATGAACGTACATCATAGAGTTTTCACAAGCCAATTATATACAGGAGTCTGGTACTCAAGAAAGAAAATGAGGTAGGAAATAAAAAGATATAGTTGTCATAACAGATGGTTGTTGCAGCCAATGGGTTAGATAAAATCTTCTAATGAAAGTTTGTAGTCAGAGTAGAGGAGAGAGCTCAAAATACAGTCCTTGTTTTGGAACATCTACATTTGAGATATGGGTAGACGAGAGCGGATAGATGGATAAAAAAATGGTAGGATTAAAATGAGGAAATATGGTTTTACAGAAACCAAGAGAAGAAAATTTTCCTTTTGGGAAGGAGTGGTTACTATTGTCAAATGCTGTCAGAAGACTAAACAAGTTAAAAGCTAAAATACCCATCTGAACTAGAAACACTAAGGACAGAGGAAAGAGCAGTAGAACTTTGGAAGCAGAAAAAATATTAGAATAGTTTCAAGACCCAGTGGCAGACAAGCAAATGTGGTGAAAATCTGATGGTAAAGGAGAAAAGAGATATGCCAAGTGTAGCAAAGTAAGCAAAAAACTTTGTTTTCATTTGTTTTTAGATTGATTAGCTGGCTAGTTGGTTATTTTGTTGGTTTTTAAGTTGGAGGAGAACTGACCAAGTTGAATTGCTCTTTTGGTCTTTGACAAGGTATTATATCATAAGTGATCCAAAGATAAGTAGGAGAAATTATCCTTAAATAAAATAAGATAAGCAATATCTCTTCAGTTGCACCAAAACAGAAAGGTAGTAGGAAGAAAGGAAGATTGAAAAGAATGTAGGTTATTGCTTTTGGTCATAGGAAGTTGAATATGTGTAAAGATTATTTTATTCTCTGTGAGCTAAAGTTATTTAAAATCAATGAGTGAAACATAGAGGGAGTCAATTATTTGAAAAGTTTAGAGTAGATTTAGAATAGAATTATGGAAAGGGGGTAAAGTAGTTCTGTGGATTGTTGGTCATTGTTAATAACCTAACTGAGGTTTCCAGTTGTTAATTTATAGCAATGTCAGGTTGTTTGATTTTTTCAACAGTACCCAGCAGCCTGTGATTAGACATGAGAGCGGTCAAACTCCTGGATTCACCAAGAAATGGAGTGTTTTTCTTTTTGCTTTTTGTTTTTTCCCAAACAGGGTTTCAGACAGCACATTCTAGGATATGGGCAAGATATCAGATGATATGATGAACAAGAAAATCTAGGATGAAGAGGGATCAAAATGATAGATCAATGGTAGGAAAAATGTAGAGGCACAGTAGGGACCACAGGTGAAGGACAAAGAATTGACGGAATGGTGTTACTGAGATAGATGCATGGGTAGTTGGAATCAGAAAGTGGACTGGCCACATTTGTGATTTCAAGTGATGTATTTTGGGGAGAAGACAGCATATGGTCACACCAGTGCTTGACTGAAACGGTGGGGAGTAATAATCACTAAAAATGGGGGAAGTCAGAGTTACTGATGCAATGCAAAATGTGGAAAAGGCCAATGTGGAGAAAGGCTTTAGTCCTTAAGCTAAAGTTGTCAATTACTGTGAGGAACTGATTTGAAATGCTATCAGAGATGGCAGTAGAGAAACGACAAATAGCATCACACTCAAACGGCGTGAAAAAGAAATAAAAAAGAAAAGGAAAGAGACGATTATAGGAGTGCAGAGGAACAATGAGTCAATCACACTAGCGGGCAGTGAAGAAGACAAAGAGTTGTCCCTGTCCACACTAGAGGCTCAATATTCGAGAGCAAGCAGCCTCCACATGAGATGTGCAAACCACAGGAGAGATCTAGCTTTCAGATCCTTCCCAAATGTATTGGGAAATTTCACTGAAGAAACTGAGAACTTCGAAGTGTTCTTTTATCACATAATAGAAATTCCTAAGGATACAAGTGGATAGCATTAAGACCGAGAGTATTAAGGGTGTGAGATTGCAAAAGAAGGTAGAAAGCATGGGAGGGGTGTGTCTTACCCTAGAAGAATAGTGGTATGGGACATGGTCTAGACAGCAGACCCTTGAGAACGGGGTGTACCTGAGCTGCTCAGAATTCAATGAGAGTACAAAGGGAGCTCTCAGGTTGTGGCCAGTTGTGGGATGTTATTTTTTTTTCCTATAGTGACAGTGTGTAGGTGGCAGCAAATATGTTTTCATTGTATCTCATCCTTGCAGCAGAAGACAGGTGAGCAAGTCCCTATGCTGTTCCATGGCGGGTATCAGAGAACAGCAACCCTTATGGCCCCAAATGGGTGGCAGTTTTACATTTTAGGGATCTGGGAATTACCGAGTTTATGTAATTTAATGAAGGCAACATAGCTACCAAGGATGCTCTTTTTATCTTTACTATCCACCTGTCATTGCATGTCAGTAAACAGAGACTGAAGATACAAAGCCCTTCCATTTTTTAAAAGTTACTTAGCAAGGCCTCACTTCACAATTAAATGAGGGTGTATCATCTCCCTTACTCTACTGCACTGTGGAAAATTCATTTATTTTTTAAAATCCAAAATAAATTTATCTCTTTCCTTGATGCTTTCTCTGTCCCTAAAGGAAGATTTTTTTTTCTTGTATTTTATTTTTATTTTTTGTTACATCACATTTTTATTTAAATTCTAGTTAGTTAATATATAGTGTATATTGTTTTTTTCTTGTATTTTAAATAATTTTCTTACACTTCCATTGTAGATTGTATTTTATTCCTTATAATGACCTTACATCCTAAATGCTAATAAAGACACTATTATAGGTTATAACACTGATTTTTGTGACTAGATGTTTTAGAGAAGAATATATATATGGAAATGATTTTATCATATGTAAGTTTTCCCAAAGTTCAAGGATGACAAGATTTGAAAAATAAAAGTGCTATAATCTATGCCCATCACAAGATAGTAGGTCTGAGTCTATTCGAAGTTATCCTGTGTTCAGTATAATGCTTATTCTCAAGGATTATTGAAATAGGGCGCCTGGGTGGCTCAGTTGGTTAAGCGACTGCCTTCGGCTCAGGTCATGATCCTGGAGTCCCTGGATCGAGTCCCGCATTGGGCTCCCTGCTCGGCGGGGAGCCTGCTTCTCCCTCTGACCCTAACCCCTCTCATGTGCTCTCTCTCATTCTCTCTCTCTCAAATAAATAAATAAAAATCTTTAAAAAAAAAAAGTATTATTGAAATAAAAGCTAAGTCAGTCTTTCTAATCGTCCTTCCATTGAAAGAAATAGAAAACAAATTTAAAAAGGCATAGATTTTCAGGACACATCTATAGTCTCTTACAAATCCCTTGGCTACCTGTTATCTATTACTAAACCTTGATTATTTCAAGCTAGAAGTTTAAAGATTTCCTAAACTCGGTCCCAAACAGCTTGCTTCCTCTACAAACTTCAGTTTCCAGACCAATTCTTCAGTTTTACTTTCAAGGCAGCACATCATTCTACATAATAGTATCAGAAAGTTCTGGCTCAAAGTCTTGAATACTCAGTTCTTGCACATATGACCTTGTCAAGGAGATTATCCTCTTATCTCTAGACCAGAGATATTAATAGCATATTTCCCACATACTTGTCATGTGGATTAAAGTATCATATTGTGGTATTTATTCAACAAATATTTGAGTTCTGACCAGGTGGTGGGCTCTGGTTTGCAATTTCTCTATTAGTCAAAACTTCCATAATTTTGTTCACAGTATGACAAATTAATGTCTTCATTTTTATAAAGATTTTATTTATTTATTTGAGAGAGAGAGAATGGAAGGAGGGGCAGAGGATGAGAATCCCAAGCAGACTCCCCGCTGAGCACGGAGCTCAGTGTGGGGCCGGATCCCATGACCCATGAGATCCTGATCTGAGCTAAAACCAAGAGTCGTCATTCAACCAACTGAGCCCCCATGCCCCAAATTAATGTCCTCATCTTATAATAACCACTTCAAATCTTAGTTCCTCTGTAAAAAGTGACCATTATAACCCTTGTCAAATTACCTCTGAACTCCTGGAAGGTGTTATCTGTGTCAACAGTTTATGTTAAACATTTGTCTGACATTGCTAAGTATCATTTCACACTCATGAGTTTCACCTCTTTTCATTAAAATATTGATGAGTAGAAGGCATTGATAATGTTTCCCCTTCCTTGTATACCATACTCTTAGGAACTAACTTGGAGATAGCATTAGTAAAGACTTGTTGATAAATACAGTAGTTAATTGATTTTGGAGATTTTCTTAAAAGAAAAAGTGCTACTTTTTTTCAGTATTTCAGAATTTATTTTTAAAGGGCAGTTTGCTTTTATGGACAAGAAAGTCATTTGCATAAAATCCATTCCACCATTTAGTAAATGCATTTCTGCCAGGACTCTTTATTTCATATCTATTAGTTGGAAATGTAACAGAATTTGGACAAGTGAAATAAGAAAGTATGTAGCTGCTGAAGAGTATAAAGGCACTGTCCCCAAATCACACTTCCCCTCCCATTTCTTCTCTACTCTATTCATTTTACAGTGGAGGTAGTCAAAAGTACTACCTAATGTGGCTTTCTTCTAACCTGTTTAAGGTAGCTGTCTGTAGCTATTTATAGTCCCAGCAGTACTGGGGGTGAGGAGAAAACCTATGTTTTAACGAACACTTTTCTTAGAAAATACAACAAATGTACTCAGAGTACTCATTGCCTAGTTTTAGCTGTCTCAAATGGCAACTGGTGCTTTTTATTACTGTATAAAATATGTGACTGCTTTTGTAATAAAGGAGCTAAAGATCCCACTGCTCTCTTCCTAGGCAAAGGGAGCAATAAAAGTGCCATTTAGTAAACTCTATCCTTTCTAGTTAATAAAATACGCCATGTAGGAAGTGAGAGAGTAAGGGTTGATTTGGTCCTCAGAGTCTCCTAAAAAAACAGAAAAATGGTATTGTATCCTTAATTGTTTGATTGTTCTGTATGCCTTCCAGAATAGGAAATGATTCATCCATAGCTCTCATCTTTAACACGAAACAAGACACAAGTGGTCCTTTTGCTATGTACTAGGAGTGAATAGCCATGCTGGTTTGTGAAGTTGTCCAGGTTGTAGGAGGTCTTGAACTGTGAAATATCTGAGTCAATGGAATGGTTATGTAATGCCCTATTTAAATTCTGAAGAATCTGTACCAAAAAACCAACCAAGACTGAGAGAATAATCTGCATATTGAGCTGCCCTGCACTTAAAAGATATGATAAAGCAAAAGAAATGAGTAGTAATTTTAAGGAAAGCAGGAATGTAAAACAATTTAATATACCACAAAAGCACATTTGTCCACTATTTGGAATTCATGATAATTTATATAGGGCTTAAAGTGAGGTTTCTTTGTACTCTCTTTGAAAAAGGGTTTGTAAGTAAATGAGAAGCATAATCAGGGATTCAGATTTGTTTAACAGACATAAACTGAACTTTCACATATGTCAAGGTGTCAATTTTCACAAAACAAGCTAATTGCCAGTGACAGACACAAAGACGGTACCAGGTAGAAATCTTTGTTACCTGAGTTGTATGTCGGGAGTTGGAAGTTTCTGTCTAGCATTAGGCCAGGCTTGGAGCAACATCCCACAAGTCATTTAAGCTACAGCAATCTAGTGATAAGAGTATCCCCTTTGGAGTCAGACTACCTGGGTGTTAATCACAAGTATACCTTTACCAGCGAGGTAAGGATGGACAATTCCCTTAATTACTCCACCTATAAAATGGGAATAATAATAGAATCTATCTCATACATTTGAATGGAGATTAAAGAAAATAAGGAATTATTATATGTAACTTAGTTTTACAAGAGCTTGGGGATTTAGGAGATGCGCGCGTGCGCGCGCGCACACACATCTTTGACTTCAGTGAAGTTACGTCCCAATAAACCCACTGTAAGTTGAAAATACCCTCAAGTGAAAATGCACTTAACAGACCTAACCTACTGAGCATCACAGCTGAGCCTAGTCTACTTTGAACGTGCTCAGAGCACTTATATTAGCCTACAGTTGGGCAGAACCATCTAACGCAAAGGGTATTTTAAAATAAAGTGTTGAATATTTCATGTAACTTATTAAATACTGTAATGGAGTGAAAAACAGAATGGTTGTATGGGTACACACTGGTTGTAGAATTGGTTGTTTATCCTCATGATTATGGGGCTATCTGGGAGCTGCAGCTTGCCGCCACTGCCCAGCATTGCAAGAGAGTATCAAACTGCATATCACCAGCTCGGCAAAAGATCCAAATTCAAAATTCGAATTATGGTTTCTACTGAATGCATATCACTTTCACACCGTCATAAAGTTGAAAAATTCTTCAAACCATCACAAGTTGGGGACTGCATGCAAGCATATATATGTGTGTGTGCATATATATGTATGTGTATATATACCTATGTGTATGTGTGTAAATGCATACATGTGTGCTTATTTACTTAAATACATAGAAAATATATTGGATTGTTTCTGCATTCCAGCCATTCAAATAAAGGTCCTAATAGAAAAAAACATATATATGTATGTATGTATATACACACACATATAAGTGTATATATATGTATGTGTATATATATATATACACATACATATATAAGCACATGCACATATGTGTATGTGCATAAATATGTATATCAATATACATGTGTGTATGTATATATTTTTTTCTATTAGGACCTTTAAATGAATGGCTGGAATGTAGGAACAATTCAATACAATTCTTTTCATATATTTAAATAATTATGTCTTTCCATTAGTGAAGAAATAGTCATGATAGTTTGCTGTATTTGTCTCTTTTACTTTCTCCTACATGTGATGCCATCCCAATATCATTTGGATTTAAAGGGAAACTAAAAGGTCTAGTAGATAAAATCTCGTGCTCCTTAACACAAATGAACTGATGAAAAGTATCAGAAAATGGCAGGATTTAGTAGATATAAAAAGTGTACAAAATTGTGGAGTCATAAATACTTTGAAAATACGTATAAGATTGAATATATCAAATACATTCGAGCATTTGTGGCATTTAATATTTCTAGCAAAGATAGAAATACCAGAAATATGCTCAATTCTTTTTCCTCTTCCTCCCTCCCTCTTTCTCTCCCTTTCTTTCTTTCCTTCCTTCCTTTTTGGTGTATAATTGAAGTATATTATTAATATTCATATAACTGTTTTTCATTTTTTATAATTTACCACCTTTCCATCTTTCCTACCAATCAGATCCACTGTACCACTTCCTTTAAGGGAAGGGTATAGATTTGCAAGGTTGGAGGTTGAAGCTGGGACTAGGCTGAAATGGCTCTGCGTTAAGAGAAAATTTTCCAAGACTGGTGGAGAAATGGAAGGAAAAATTAAAAGAAGTCTAGAGCCTGAGGGATGCCTGGGTGGCTCAGTCAGTTAGTGTCTGCCTTTGGCTCAGGTCATGATCCCAGGGTCATGGGATCAAGCCCCGCATCGGGCTCCCTGCTCAGCGGGGAGTCTTCTTCTCCCTCTCCCTCTGCCTGCCTCTCTGCCTACTTGTGCTCTATCTCTCTGTCAAATAAATAAATAAAAGCTTAAAAAAAGTCTAGAGCCTGAGAAACAAAACAATGAGAGGAGGAAGGGCTGGAAAAGATCCCTGCCTGTGCCTTATGGGAAGAAGAGACTGTAGAAAGAATGTATTTTGAGGATGGTTATTGGTTTGCTCTTGGCGGTTTGATGGAAAGTCCTCCCCTCTTCCGCTCTGAATTGTACAGGAAAATCTACATGGCTCAGTAATATTTTTGGAATGAGCAGCTTATCTTTTTAAATGAAAAGAGGTGAGCATAGCATTATAGAGATCTTGAATCGCTATGTTGTACACCTGAAACTAATGTAATAATGTATGTCAACTATACTGAAATAAAAAGATTAATCAATTAGTTAATTAATTTTGAAAGGAAAAGAGGGGCTGAATTGAGGTAAGGCAAAAATCAGCCTTGGGGCGCCTGGGTGGCTCAGTTGGTTGGGCGACTGCCTTCGGCTCAGGTCATGATCCTGGAGTCCCGGGATCGAGTCCCGCATGGGGCTCCCTGCTTGGCAGGGAGTCTGCTTCTCCCTCTGACCCTCCTCCCTCTCATGCTCTCTGTCTCTCATTCTCTCTCTCTCGCTCTCAAATAAATGAATAAAATCTTAAAAAAAAATCAGCCTTTAAATTAAGACAAAAAAGTGGATGCAGAAACAAGTCAAACCAATCATTAGAGATCTAATGTGGATAGAGACCCAGAAATCATGCAGTTAGAGCAGTTTTCTCTTTATAAATAGCGAAACTTTTGCAGTCCTTATATTTTAAAGATATGGACGAGAGGTTAAAACAGTTCACAGGAGCTGGTACACACTCATGTACAAACACAGACATGCAATTTGAAAACTTGGGACTAGTTCAGAATTGTTCAGGAAATGTGATTGTGTTTCAGTTAGCATTTTAAATATAATGGTTTGGATTCCATTAGGAAGTTTAAATCTTTTTTGTCCGTGATTTGTGTGTATGTGTAAGACATTATAGTACATTCATCTAGAGTGTATTTTAAATTACCAAATCAAAATATACTTTGATTCTTTTTAGTTGAAACAGCTGACAATTGGTCACAGAATGTAATTATTCTGTTTTATAGAGCCTAATTTCATGACCACATGGAAGAGAATGATTTAAAAAGGTCTAGACATAGCAGAAAAAAAAGAAATCATAGTTCAGGTATAAGAAAATGGCAGGAGTCCAAAGCTCTAGCATTTGAAAAGAAGCTAATAAAAAGATCACAGAGTTACAATTTGACCTTATTTTTTTAAAAAGCTGATCCACCTGGAGAGGGGGTGCTATTTAATTTAAAGACAGAGAAGGTGAGAGATATCCTAAAATGATCAAAGGGATGCCAATGCTTTTGCCAGATGGGCTGTGTGTTCATTAAGAATATTTAATAGTCTACATTTAAATGCCTAGAATAGAGGTTTTATAAGGTCGATGTTTCACTGAAATTTTAATTGAATAATTAGTCTAAATTCTAAACTAGGAACTAAAATGATGATCTTATTTAAACAGGATAACTGAGGGCATTAGATGATTTTTAATTACATTGTTAATTGATTTTCTCTTTAATTTTTTTCCATGATTGATTATAGTCCATTCAATTGCAATGGATGTTAATTCTTGCTATGATTTGGTTCCATATATTGAAGTTCGTGTTTTTTCTTTTCTATTTTCCTATTCCCTGTCATTGTTGTTGACAGTTTTTATAATACTACATTCCTCGGTTATGTTGGTCCTGATTAACAGTTGCTACACCTTAACTAAATATGTTTCTTTATGTCAGTTATACTTTATGATCTTCTTAAATCCCATATAGCTTTTGATTGGTAATTTAACAAATATCATAAACATATGAAATATTTTTGATTATTCTTGTTAGTAAAGAAAAATAGAATCTACATGAATATTATGAAAAGAGTGTAATGCAAATCTTAGCAGTTAATATCAATGGCTAATTACATGTTCTCATGCTTTCTCTATGGGGTGTTCTTATCTCCAGCCAAACAGACACAAAATATGATTTTGTTTAAGGAAGTGAAAATAACTATACTGGCAGTTTATTTATCCTCTATCATTGGAAAATGAAAGGTTTTCCTTAATAAAGTTTTTTGCACATAGATGGATTTTCTAGAAAACTGAATTTTATGCCTTTAAATACTAATCTTTAAAGTTTATAGCTGTTTTTATGGATATTTAAATAACATGTTCCATCTAGTTTCTTGCCTTTTTAACCAGGGAATACTGAACATAATTTAAACTTTTCTTGATGACTGAAGGTCAAAAAATGAATACAAATTATTTTAACCTTCTGCAATTAAAGGGCCTCAGAGGCTAGAAAGACTTAGATGGTTTATGCTGTGATGAACTTGGCCATAAAGCTAAGGAACTTATGAGCAATGGCTACACCATAGATAAAGCACTGGAGAGTCAGATTTTTCTCCCCCATGGGCTTTAATTTTTAACTCAACCATTGCAGCAAGTTTTGATTGTGGAAATCATTAAAGTTCAAAGCTTATCAGAGGACTGGACATATTTACAAGTAGGGAAAATATTTCTTATCTACCCGAAAGAAATGGATACTTGCAAAGTCCAGCTCAGAGCAACAACTGCAAGAAATACTCAGGCAGGTTTGAATTCCAGTAGAGCATCCTTCATAGAATCCATACTTCATGGATTAAAGAAACAGGAAAAGATACAGCACAACTAGTAGGCATGCTGATGCTGAGTTCAAATTGTTGCAGAAAGCTTCTGTGTCTTTAAAAAATTGCAGCCAATAAGATTGGATTCTCTCTGCAATTCTAATATAAGATCTGATGCTAGCAAGTTAACAGGATTTGTGAAAGCAAATCAGTATATTTCAAAGTGACTCCTATGGCAGATAGAACCACGATAAGAAAGAAAGATACACCAGAAGGTTGTGGGCACTTCAACAGTCATTTAAACCAAGACTTTCACTAATTCCTTAGTGAAGAGGAATTGAGATGAAGTACTAGAGATATAATTTATGTAATTTCTATTATTATTCATCCTCCTTCTACAGTAATCACAGAAAGTAATTCCACAGGGTACATCTCCTAGAAGAGTACAGATTTTATTGATTTTCACTATGTTGTAGAATCTCAGGTTAGAACATGTTCCTTGTTTAAGAATTTTTAAAATACTGTCAGATATATATGTGGGTATGTATGTGTGTGTGTATATCTCTGAGTATATATAATGTGTGAGGGGCTGTATTATGAGTCGGTGAGTGTACATGTGTCGGTACATGTTACCTTGTTCATTCTGTACTGAGGGGTTAGTTGGTCTCATCTTATTCATTTCTTCTTTTTAATATCTCTAATACTTAAAAGTAGAGTTTGCAAAAATTTTTAAGGAAAGCTTTTCTTAAAGTATTTCTTTTTTTTCTTAAAGTATTTCTTAAAGAAAGAATCCCATCCATATTAAATTAAAAGTATAATTTGTAGCTGGCATAATTATTTTATAACACATTGATTAATAAATGTCTATTTCATATGTGAAACATCTCTTTTCTTCTTCAGTAACTTTCTTTATTAAATGATTTTCTCAGACTTTGTCATCTGCACCAGCCTTTAGGAATCTCTCTGCTTCATCAAACCCTAATTTCTTTCCAAATCCCATTTTAAAGGTGATCATTTCTCCTCTTCTTGGCAATCTGCATTTCTGTCTCCTTTGGTTACTACCATAGCTAAATGTCTGACATGATTCATTTCAACTCTGAAATATTCCTCTTCTTGTAATCTGTCCCAGAAGCAGATGTATCATGTAAGTAGGCACACTGCATTGTGAAAAAAAAAATATATATGAGAAGAACTTAGGCAAGAAATATATCTGATTACAAATATAAACTATCTAGAAATGAGTTAAACCCAGGGTTCTAAATTTCTTTTCTTTTTTATTATTGTCATTTTGTCCAACCAAGTATATGTCAGTGTGATAAAGAGGTTTAACTTAAAAATAAAAAAATAAAATCCTTGGACAAGAGAATGATTTCTAAAGAAGACAAAGTTTGCTTTAACACTATTTTAGTAATTTTTTATTTGACATTATAATTCCTTGTTGTATCTCCACAAATTAATGGTTATACTTCATTACTGCTAAAATTTAACTAGATATTTTTACTCTAAACTCTAATTATGACATGGAATCAGGGCAAATTTCATATATCAATCTGAATGCATCATTCTCTTACTTTATTTAATTTTCCCACTCATGTTCTTATGTGTGCTGAATTTCATTAAAAATATTTCCAACATTTTTTTGCTTGAATAATATAATTTGTAAGACTGAGGAGACCAGATAATTAAATAAAAAGTGCTTCATCCATGGGATCCAGAGTAGTTGATGGATGGCAGAATTCAAAAGGACCCAGGAATGTAGAAACAGACCAGTTCAATATTCCTCAAGAAAGAGCAATGCAATGACTAATAGATTTTTAGAATTCTCATCATTTTAATGTTATTTACCCAAACCACATCCAATGTGTTGTTGATTTTATCTCTGCAATGACCCATCTTCCCTCTTTCTGAAGGGTTCCCTATAAATGTCTTCCTTTAATATCATCCATCAGAAAAGGAAAATAAAAGGTAAGTTTATCAAAGATCATCTATGAAGAAAAATTATTAATCTTAATAACTTCCCATAATTAGGAACAAGAGGTTTAAATAATTGATGCCAAAACACAAATAATTGTAAATTAGATTAAAACCAGAGCTTGAAATTTGCCTACTTATGATTATTACTAGTTACTAGGTATGCAATTAGTTTTATTCTATTAGTTCTGGAAAGAGTTCCACAAAAGATAATAATCTGTTAAAACTTCATTCATATTCTCTGATCACTTGTAGTCACTATACACAAAGGCTAGAAATTGACCAAGGATGGTTCTGTAAGTTCAGTGCTGGAGTCATTACCTTCAGAAGTGCTAATCTACACTGTCTTGGTTTGTATTTGTCTTTCAATGCAGGTATTTACGACACTAAAATTAGTGGGCTGCTTAGATCTTCTCTAGGGTCTAAATATATAACCATAAAAATATGATGGGAATTATACAAATCCCCTAAGTCCAGAAATGAGAGAGCTGAAGGTACCATGACTAAGGATATTAGCTGAGGACATATGTAACCATTTTAGGACTGAATTCATCTTTTAATGTGATATAAAATAAAAGTAACCAACTGTAAAATCTTAAAGAATTATCTGACATAGAAAATTGGATTAAAGATTGAGTGAGTATAATTTTAGTGACACTGATAGCTTTTGAATATATGAAACCTTAAGAAATAAAACTGCCCTTGACTAAAACCTAGAGAACATTAAAAATGTATGAATATTATTATTAGAAAATATAATTAAGAAGAAGATGTGAGGGTTGGCATCATGACCTAGAGCAATACTTGAAATGGACAAAAATTATATAGCTAAATTTATGAGCAAATCAAAATTATCATTCAATTATAACTGTACTTTGAATTTTATTTAAAATAATCATGTGATGCTCCTTTTTTCTTGAAGATCCTAGAAAGCTAGATACAGAATGTCCTAAAGAAATAAGACCTTGATAGATGTATGTAATGATTCAATTATGCTAATAATGCCAAACATAAATATTAGGAAAGTTTTCAAACAGATATGGAAAAGTGCAAAGTTGTGTGTATTCTTTATTCAAACAATGAGACATACATCCTAATAACAAGATGAAAGTTGCAGAAGTCACCAGTAAGCCAAAAGCTGTGGAACAAGCCTCAAGGGAACCTTCGAAGATAAAGGAGAGAAACAGCCCTATTGTTACCTAACCTTCTTGCCCTTTTCTATTTCTTTCTAATGCCCAAGAAAACAAGTGATGGACTAGCCAAATGATACAATTTTTTTTTTAAGATTTTATTTATTCATTTGAGACACAGAGATACAGAGAGAGAATGAGCATGAGTAGGGCGGGAGGCAGAGGGAGAGGGAGAAGCAGGCTCCCCGCTAAGCCAGGAGCCCGACGTGGGGCTTGATCCCAGGACCCTGGAATCATGACCTAAGCCGAAGGCAGACGCTTAACCATGTGAGCCACCCAGGTGCCCCCAAATGATACAGATTTTAAGATACTTTTAGTTCTGTGACTTCTAGCCTCAATTACCTCCCTCACTTCCTAGTTCATAGTATTAGTTTATTAGATGGAATTTATTTTTTTAATCGATTATTTTTGCCACTAGATTTTCTACTGGAAAAACCACTCATTCTGTACATCTCATATCATGTGTTCTGTAAGAGCTTTACCTCCCATACCAGATGTGAAGTCAATAAAAGAAACATGGCATTTTATTGGGGATGGGCACATGACTCAATTAGGATGAATGAGACTTTCTCTGAGACATTGGGGAAAGAATCCTCACTTTTTCTAACTGGATTTGAACCTAAAAGCAGGCTTTCTTAACATTGCAGTTTTCTCTGAGATCCTAAGGCAAAATGGATTAGTGAAATATAATACTTAATAAAACTCAAATATAATAAGCAGCCTAAATTACTAATTCTAACCACTTTACCCTCTTGATAGCATAAGAAGAGCTATTTGTTAAAATTTGCAGGATGATTTATGGTGAGGTTTTCTTTGTATAGTTCTGCAAGCAATGCACCTTCCCAGGGAGAGTTAAAGTGTCCATTAGGGAAAGAGGCAAAGCAAGAAGCTTATAGTCCCTGCAAGCAAGCATTATCTTAGAATGGTCCCAGTCAGGTAAACACTAAACTTTTTGTCTTCCTTCCTCTCCCACATATGTATTTTGAACCCACCCTCCCCACTGCTCCCCTACCCCAATTCCATCATGGGAAAGAACCTGTCAGGTTATTTGAGAAGGAGGCCATCTAAATGACAGAACCATACATTAGGGTGAAGTGACAGTATTTGTAGCCCTGAATCCAACCATGCTGCTATCTAATTTACTCTGGATTTTTTCAGTCCTGGGAGCAGTGCTTAAGTTGTTTTGAGATAAGATTTCTGTCATTTTATACTCAAAGCATCCTGCTTAGATATAGTTTGGGTGATAACTAACTTTTTTTCTCCTTAATGTTAAACACTTATGTTTATAAAAATGACATCTTTTTGGAAAGATGCAAAGTGTCTCAATTCCCTTTTGTGCAGATTTCCTTATAACATCAAAAATTATTGGGGCACCTGGGTGGCTCAGTTGGTTAAGCAGCTGCCTTCGGCTCAGGTATGATCTCTTGGTCCTGGGATCAAGCCCTGAGTCAGGCTCTCTGCTCAGCAGGGGAGCCTGCTTCTCCCTCTCCCTCTGCCCCTCCCTCTGCTTGTTCTTTCTCTCTCACACTCACTCTCTCTCTCTCAGATAAATAAAATCTTTAAAAAATCAAAAATTACAATAACTACAATTATGACTATGTATTATTATAACTATTACTACTAGTAATGCTACTACTGCTATTTCTATTAGTGATCATAATGATAAAATATAACAGACAGTTACTAGGTATACCATTAATTCTCAACAAGCCCAGCCTTCTGGAGGTAAAGGGATATGTAACGAATTCTAGATAGTTCTTGGCTGGCATGGGGTATGCCACTTTCACACTGAGATAGTAAGACTCCCCTACAATTTTCCAGCTTCTCTGCCAAAGCTATGCAGTGGAGAAGACCATGAGCTCTAGGAAATGAAGCTCCTCCATTAGTCTGGATCTCTTATTGACTGTGCAAAGAAGAGTCCCTTTCCAATCTGTTTTAGATACGTTTAGAAGTCACTACATATTTGTGGGTTTTTTTCCTTAGCATTACATAGCTTACAATAACAGAAACTATCAATGCTCTATTCACATCTTCTCATTTTATCCTGCAGTTTATTTGTAGACAGTTCCCTGTTTACACAAGCAGTTTCCCATTTTTCTCTGCTTCCACAGATTCTGAGGCTGTAAAGAGTTGGAGGTGGTGGTGGTTGGCCAATGCTGCATGGTCAGGGGAATAAATACACCACAGGCAATTCTTAACTTTCAAGGAATGAAAACTGATGGATAAACAAATATTTTTTGTTGAGATGTGTCTACAGTCCCAGAGGGTCTCCCATGGGATTGATCTGAGTTGTTCACAGTGATAACCCACATACTAACATACCCTTCACTGGCTTTCCTTTATCTCCTGCTTAATGCCCTACTCCCTTATCATGCTTCCTGGAAATCACATCCTAAATAAACTGCGTGTAACGGATCTTTACATCAAGGTTCTCTCTTGGGAGAACCCAAACTAAGAACAATTTTGATAGGCAGAGATGTAAAACTGATAACGCACAATGTTGGCACTCAAAAACTCAGGTCTGTCTCATTCAATTTCTAGTTAAGTTTCCAATCTTAATTGATATAACTCCTGGTCCTATTTCAAAAATCTATTAATATAGTACATTTATTATTAATATACATTATTCACTTGTGTGAAGAAGGAATTTTATTTCATTTTTTCTTAGTGGGAATTCAGTGTATTAATTTTATTAGAAGTGTAAATATACTTTGCAATCATATTGGCACAGTAGATGGAAATCTCTGTGAGGAGTTGTGTGAGAATTCCTGACAACATGGAGAGAAATAGATCCCAGATTCACTCAAAGGTCTATGATTTGTTCACATATATTAAAAAATAATAAGTACCTCAGAGAGTCAGGAAAAATGTTTTATTCTATAAGCTAAGAGCACTTAAACCTCGCAGGAAGGTCAAAAGAGATACTGGTGTTGGAATCCTGAAGTGCAAATGATGGGACAAGATAGGGAAGCACATTATTTATCTATGAAGTCACATCCAAGAGTTGGACTTGCAGAATTCAGAACAGGAGCAAGGTAATAGAACAGAGAAGTGAGGAAAAATGATTCATCTATGCTTAAAAGAAAGCCTTGGGAATCATACTCTCAGGGATCCACCAAACTTGGTGGCAACAAGAATGTGTGAGGGATGTTTAGTAAAGAGACTGAGAGTGTATTAGAATCTGTTGGTCCTGGAACACAAATTTCAGTAGACAAAAGAGAAGGGTTTGAAAGGGAGAAAATAGATGGGTGGTCAGGCGCTTATGGAGAATATGAAGATTGCAAAGGTTTGAATACTGGATGTTTACTAAGATGGTACAGATATGAGACACAATAAGTACTGTACTAATTGTTCCTTGCAGGATGATGATTACAAACAAGAACAAAACCAAAAAGCATTGCTACAACGTACAATTCTCTCTACATTTCTTCTGGGTCAGCAAGGATACGAGAAGGTGGCAAGGTAGTGAAGGTCTAGTCAGACACCATTCTCGCTCTGGGCAGGGGTCTCACCAGAGCAAGAACCTAAATGGAAGCCGGAAGTCACAAGTAATTGGGTGGGTGGCAGCATGGCACATTTTTTTTTTTTAAACCAGATCTAGTGTGAGGCTTTTGCTGAGTCTGTTCCATGGAAATTCTTTGGGCAAATTCAGCTTATCTGTGAACAGGAAGATTCTGACCAAGAGTAACTCATTTTCTATATTGCCAGACCTAATTAGCCATAATTGTTAAGTTAGAGCTCATTTTGTTATATATCATTAAAAGTTCAACAAAATTGTTTTCCCATTCTGTGGTGCTGCAAGGGATATACTGAAGACCCTAAGAGTTCCAGTTAAATCACTGAAAACTGGAATATCCTCCTAATCCCTGTTTTCTGTTTTCTTCTTGAGGTCATAAACACTCATGGCTCTAAACATTCACATTCTATACATACTGATGCTACCATAGGAGGAGGACCATTAAGGCATAAATAATTCCCCCAAAGTAAACTTTTTCTTTCTCATCATGTTCCATAAACAAATAGGCAGACTGTTTATATTATTGTGGAAAATACAGTTCTATTACATATTAAAAATTTCAATGTTATGGTATATTACTAATTTAAGACCTTTGAAGATATATTGATATATTCACATGTAAAATTAAGAGCTATAACTTTTTGCTTCAAACTACAAAAACATTTGCAAACTAACAGACAGTTTATAGCACAATAAAAGAGGACCTAAACATTGTTTCTTAGCAATTTTCAGTTTTCTTAGAATCTGTCATGTTTTTATCAAACATGTGAGAACCTGTAAAGTGAAAATGAAGCTAATATAAATGTTGTCAGAAATGGGAGTCAATGTTTCTTGATTTATAATGCTAGCAGGGAGATGAACGTTTTAGATATTTTCAAGACCCCGGAAATGAAATTAAACTATCATTGCTCTCAGTTAAAATGCAACACTATACCCAATAAACAAACACTCCATGTCCAGGGAGCCAATATTAAACCAACTTGTTTTCTTATGGTTTAAAGACATTATAGTCGCTGGACCATAATCTAATATAGAAGGTAAAACAAATATTAGCCCTTCAATGCCAGTCTCTTAACCTCTCCAGAAATAGCACACATTTACAGAAAACAGTTTGCTACTCTCTCCATGCAAAATATTCTTCATTTGAGTCTCCCTGTGTTTAAATTGAAGCTGTGGGTTACATTTCCTTTCAACAGCAATTATAGGGGTCATCATGGTGTTATCCCCCAAATCTATTCCACCTCTCCACCACTGTGTTTCTACAAATTTGGGAGATTGAATATGGTTGGACCTTAAAATTGATCATTCATGAATACCTTATTTCTTTACCTAGTAATTAATGCAGGCATCTAGTTAAGTTAATTGATGGATATGAGGGTTGCTTCAGGAATGGGAATATGACCTAAGTCAGACAAACGAAATACCAAGACATTTTGGGATTCTGGCACAAATTTCCTCATGTTTAAGAGAAAGACTTAGAGAAATACAATGTCTTTTTCTTCTGGACATTAGCACTTGAAAGTGTAAGGATGTAGCTATGCTGTCTTAGAAATCAGCCCTAGGACAAATTGTGCATACGATGAAGGGCATGTTTGGCACAACCCCTGGGAGGGAAAGCCAGGGCCACCAGGTTAAGCCAACCCTAAAACCCCCCTAGCCACCTGTCTTCCAGTTTCATGAACCTGTACATGATTTTGCTTTAAAAAGTTTGTGAGTCTTTTGTTTGTTTCTGTGTTTGTTTTTCTAATTTAAGGTTAAAAGTATCTTAGCAGATACAGAAGTTTTGATTATGTGGTTCAGCATCATCTTCAAATAATTCACTATTAAATAGTCTTTAATATTATTTAATATTGAAGTAATATTTCAATAGTAAATAACTTAAAATAGAAGAATATAATTTTACTACTGGACTGTTAGGGGTTGACTTGTGTCTGCACTGTAATCTGCAGGAAAAGAGACCCATAAATTCAGAGAACAAACTCATGGTTCCTAGAGGAGGTGAGGGGAAGATGGGCAAAATGTGTGAAGGGGAGTGGAAGGTACAGGCTCCTCGTTATAAAATGAGTAAGTCACAGGAATGAAAGGCACAGCATAAATATTATAGTCGATGGTATTAAATAGTGTTGTATGGTGACAGATGGTAGCTACACTTGGGGTGAGCAAGCATAACCTATAGAGTTTTTGAATTACTATGCTGTACACCTGAAACCAATATAACATTGTGTGTCAACTATACTTCAATTAAGAAAAAGGGTAATCTGCTGGTATACACCACTTTTTTTTAAAGATTTTATTTATTTGAGAGAGAGAGAAAACGAGCAGGGGGGAGGGATAAAGGGAGAGAGAGAAGCAGACTTCCTGCTGAGCAGGGAGCCCGATGAGGGGCTTGATCCCAGGACCCTGGGATCATGACCTGAACCAAAGGCAGTTGCTTAATCGACTGAGCCACCCAGGTGCCCCGTACACCCAACTTTGTTTCTGTTTCTGTCCTTCCCACCCTAACCCTTGGACAACCCAATAACTGAAGTTATTTAGAGCCAGCAAGGAGTGATGCTAATTATGTTTCTTTCTAGCAGAGACAAGTTTGTAAATCAAGCTATAGTTCTACAAACCTTGCCAGTAATCATTCCAGAGAAATGTATCCAGATGTTCATTAAGCACACTATTACACTGAAGAATAAAATACTAATAATAAAACAATAACATAATAATACTGACAGTAACAATAATCTCTCTTAACATTCTTTTCTTGCACACACTTGTAAAGTCTTGGTTTTAATTACAATTTTAGTACCTCTACTAGGAAACTATTATAAACATATTGCACATATTATGAAAGCTGAGCAGTAGTTGAACGAAGGCACTAACATAATTTGGTTTCTACATATGTTAGGAATCTGCCTTATAAAATAATGACCCCTGAAATATCACACTGATACAAAGCAAAGTAGATGAAGGGCAAACAAAATTATTATTACTCAGATTTAAAACTCTAAAAATGGATCTTCTGTTTTTGAAATAATAATTTATGCATTTCGAAATTACTTTTACTTTACAGAATTTTCCATATGCCAAATAAAGCATAGCATCAAATGATAAATATCTTCTTAATAAAGATATGTATCACTATTGCAGAGAATCGCCTACTTAATGTTAAAAGTACTGATTCAAGTATATGGGCTATTAATTTTCTGTTTGTGTAAGCAAGCTGGGCAGGGTGACAGCAGGAATGAGCTTGTAGGAGGCCATTTAAAAGAACCATATAAAATGAATCTTAATAGAAATGAAAATTCCATGCCCCAATTGCAGGTAGTAAGACTTACTTGGTTATATAAGCTTTTTCTTCGTACAATGGTCATAAATGTTATATTATCCATTCTTTTCAACATCATTAAAGGTATTTGAAAAAAATATAATGTGTAGTACATGATATATAACTTTTCTAAACTGGTATCTTGCTACATTTAAATAGTTCACCAGCTTCTATTTTTATACCTCCATTTTTTTCTGGTTGTAAGAATATAAAATGTTATTCAATATTAAAACATTTAAAATCAATAAGAGGGGGGCGCCTGGGTGGTGAAGTTGGTTAAGCATCCAACTCTTGGTTTCAGCTCAGGTCATGATCTCGGGTCTGAGATCGAGTGCCACATCGGGCTCTGTGCTCAGTGGAAAGTCGGCTTGAGATTCTCTCTCCCTCTCCCTCCATCCCTCCCCCGTTTGCTCTCACTCTTTCTGTCAGAACATTTCAAAATATATTACATTGCAAGGATATATCCATAGATTATGTGACTAATTTTCTGCAGATAACCTATTTTAGGTTTTCTTCAGGTTTTGGTAAAATGAACAATGCTGTATTGAACCTAATTAGACATTTTCTTTTACTCATTGGTAGATACGTTTTTAATTCCTAGGAATGGGAATGCCAGATCAAAATAAATGAATATTTAGACTCTTACCCTGCAAAATTTCCATCCAGAAGTATTAAATATTATAATCTGACCTCAAATCCAAGCAGTCTCTCTTCTCAGTTGATATTCTGGTATGCTCCCTCTCATTATTTACATTTTGATCTCTATAAACAAGATGTCTCGAAAACAAGTTTTCCTGATTACACTCTTATGAGCATATATAAGAGGGAGTCTTTTGCCATATCTCTGACAAAAAATGGAGATTATCATTGGCTAAAATTTTACTAATTTGGGAAAACATTTTATTAATATTTTAATTTTTTAATCTCTGGATTCCCTAGATGGTGTATTTATTTTTATCTTTTTTGGCCACTTATAATTTTAATTAAATAATTGTATAGCTTGTTACATTTTTATATTTGGTTATCATTTTGGAAATATTTTTTTCCAACTGAATTTTCCGTTACACCCCCATTGCAATTTTGTTCACTCTAACTTATTGGCTCCCACTTATTTATTTTGCTTCTCCCTCCACTCCTGAGTCCTTTGGTTGTAAATGAATCATTTTCATTACTGATTTAAATATCCCTGTCTCCTTTTCCTATTTTTTTTGTTGCAATAGCAACAAAACAATAATAAATCACTTTTAATATGCTTGTGGACTACCCACGTGCATTAGGATGCAGCTCTAATCTAGCCAGTGAATGGATAGAACACCTCAGTGCTCAGGAATAAACAGCTGCTTAAATATTTAACTGGCCAATGAGTTTTGAGTGGACTTGTTGATCTGTGTCATTTCTGAGCTGGCTCATTTACTTGCTGATTAAGACCACTCACAGCCTTCTGCTTCAGCACCTAGCAATACTTCAGTGGACACTCCATCAGCCTGGGTGTGGTTTAAAAGACTTGGTGTGTTGCAGAATATCCTAGCTTATCCTGATGATATACATAATTCCAATCATTATGCATTTTTAATCTATTGAGAAAAATAAAGGAATAATACACTTTTCATCCTCTATTCAAAGAAAGAGCAGTATAATGGGAAAAAGAAATAGCGTTTTTTTAAATTCTTGATCATGTCACTTTCACTAGCACTCCCAAACCTCACTACCAAAATTTCATGAGGCCTAAATTACAGTTTTATCTACTGTAATATTTTATTTAATGCTATGTTTTAGCCCCTCCCCTACTTTATATATATATATAGTATTTTATACATAAAATACTTTAGATATAAATATATGTAGTACTTATAAAGTACTTTATATATAGTATTTATAGTATATTGTTAAAGTATACATTTTATATATATACATACTTCATATATAAAGTACTTTATATATAGTATATATATATATATACATATATATAGTATATACATAAAAAGTATTCCCATTCTCTCATCACTTCCCTTTATGCCTTCTTCCATTTCATGAGAGTCCATTCACTTTTCTCTTCCAAATGTTAGTTAATGCCCTCATGTGGATGATACCCACATACACATTTCTAGTTCAAATAATCTTTCTTATTTTACAAATGTCTACCTTAAAATCATGTTCTATTAACCCTAATGAATGCTCAATTAACCATTTGGCTAGATAAGACAAGGACTGCATAGATAAGATTAATCTATTATTATCGGGTTATTCCTCTGCTTCTTAGCTGCTCATTGACAACATAATACATTTCACACTACTCATGATTCATTACACCATACGGTTCCCTTATACTTAATACACTCATTCCAGTGCCTGACATTTCTGTTTGGAAGTTCTTTGTGCAGATGAACTAAAGTTTACCAACATATTCTAAATCTGTCTCTTTTTTTTATTATTATTATGTTATGTTAATCACCATATATTACATCATTAGTTATTGATGTAGTGTTCCATGATTCATTGTTTGCATATAACACCCAGTGCTCCATGCAGTACGTGCCCTCTTTAATACCCATCACCAGGCTAACCCATCCCCTTACCCTCCTCCCCTCTAGAACCCTCAGTTTGTTTTTCAGAGTCCATAGTCTCTCATGGTTCGTCTCCCCTTCCAATTTCCCCCCCCCTTCATTCTTTCCTTCTTGATATCTTCTTCTTCTTTTTTTTTTAACATATAATGTATTATTTGTTTCAGAGGCACAGGTCTGTGATTCAACAGTCTTAAACAATCACTCTTGACCCACAGAAAGGGTTAATCTCTTTCTCACAGGATAAACTTTCAGGTATAGGGAGATCTTAGCTTTCTGCACTCTGAGGGACAACATACGCAGGTCTTCTCCTAATATGTATATGTACCTATTCTGGCTTTCATCATCCCAAAAGTTTACCCATTCCACTGTTTAGGTCCTGCAATCTAAAGCTAATTATACCTCCTCAAGTGACAATGAAATATTCTGTATTGGGGTGGTTAGTGGAGACCAAAAAACACCATTATTCCTTTTAGGGGAATTTAGAGGGGATGTATAATAAAAAGAATGAGTCAGGACAATACAAAAGAGGAAAGAAGTGACTGTAATTAATTTAGCACAGGTTTGGAAGGTCAATCCATGTCAGACTGAAAATTAAAAGAAATGAATGTCTGAAAGCATAGTATGGTACTGTTAGCCCCCCATTATTTTTTAAAGACACTCCTGCAAACACAGATAGTCACCGATATAGTCTATTAGGAAAGATCATTTATATTTACATAAATTAATTTTAACTAGTACTCTGTGAAACCTTAGGCTATGCTAAATGTTACACTTTCTAGTTTCTAAAACAATGAATTATTTTCTCAAAAGTATGATGCAAACTCCTTTAGAAAACTTTCTGCAAGATTTTGTTTGGAAAAGAAAAGTTGTCTCTTAAAAAATAATTTTAGTAGCTTCCAAAAAGCACAAATCTGCATCACAAACTGAATCAGAATTCTGCTACTCCCTCCTACAAACGTCAATTGTATCAGCCCCATGTTTTAGTAAGAGGTTCTTCTAAAAGGGGTTATGTAATTACACACATATTTATTCAAATACACTTACTATTACCTGTTCAGCACTGGTCTCCTAAGAAGTTTATGGAGTTGGGACTTTAAAGGAAAGTGACTTTCATTTATATAAGTGTACATTATATGGATAATATGAAGATAATTAACTGAATAGCCTCTGTAATTTAGGACTGAATCAATTTTAATCTATGCCTAGTCAAAAAAATCTACCCAGGATTAGGGAACACAATTTATAATGAATAAAAAGAAAAAAAAAAAGCCAACATTATGGATTGGGTTCTTTTGTTAGCAAGCTGAATTGGAGCCTTTTAGGATTATTTCAGGAACATGCGTGCAGATTGAAATAGCATCAATTTAACTGGCAGCCAATTCACCGCTTTCCATTAGATAGATATCCAAGTCATGAATTGCAATGAGAATTTAATTTGCTTTCAAAGCCAGTAATATCTGATCTAAAAAGCTATAGTAAGAAAAGTATGAATTTTGCCCACGAAATAGAAATACTTTGTCATAACTGTTGATTATTCACACTTCCATGACTACTGAAGAGGTAGCCGTCTATTAGTTGATAATAATAAGTGTTTATTTTTATAGCCAATTTTTTTCCTCTACCAATTACATAGTTATTTATTAATACAAGACTGTACTACTATTTTCCTGATTTTTATTCCTTACTGCATCAAATACTTACTAAAAACATTAACTAGAGTAGGAAGTTTTGCTCAAATATGAAATAACAATTTTAAAAGTAAGAGATCAAATCCAGCTTCTGGTCCAGAGGCAGATTACAAATAAGTGAGCACTGATGCCTAATCCCTTCAGATACTAAATCCTCACCCATTCTTTGGCCTCCATCTGGGCTTTTAAATAATGATCCACTGATACAATGGCTTCTTTTAACATTCATGCTTTGCTTTCTTAATTAGGATGACTTTATAAAGAGTCTTGATATTTTTTAGGTTGAGACACCTCTGTTTCTCATATTTCTCTTGACTATTTTTGTGTTCTTACTCTTTGTTTATGACAATTAACATGAAACTGAAAAAATATCACAGAAGAAAAAATCCTGAAAATATTTTGATTGGCCTCTGTATCGAACAGTGGGATCTGGGGATACTTGAAGAAATCATTTGGGAACAAATGTTGGAAAAGTGACATTTTTGGTTCAATATTTTCTCATTTATAACTCACCTTTATTTGGGTCTTTCTTTAAAATCACTAGTAATCCACATTTTGGAACTAGCAATCTAGTTCTTGTGCATTTAGACATTCTTAAATGTCTATGAGTTTTTGTTACTTTTTTATGAGACAAATTTTCTTTCAACTACATATCTTAATCTTTTTGTGTTCTCTTTAAGAAGTTTGTTCATTTTTGCATATGACTCATAAGTAGCAATGTTGCTAAAGTCTCTTAGTTCTATGAGTGCAAATGACTGCGGCCTGGTTTTCTACATAGGTAATCACATGGGTTGGCAAATCAAAATTGGGCTGCTTCCTTTCCAATGTTTGTCTCTTATTTCTTTTTTATTCTTGTTTTGCATGGGATAAGACAACCAGTGCATGTTGAACAGAAGCTATTTCATTGATGCCCTTTTTTGACCTTGACTGTAATATCTGCCTTAAGATTTTCAGTAGATACCACTTGTGAAGTTCAGTGAATTCTATTTTCTTATTAAAGCTGACACATAATGTTACATTAGTTTCCAGTGCACAACAGAGTGACTCAACATCTCTATATGTTATGTTATGCTCACCAGAAGTGTAGGTACCATCTGTCATCATATAATGCTATTACTGTGCCTGTTACTCCCGTGATATTCATTCCATAACTGGAAGCCTGTACCTCCCACTCCTCTTCACCCATTTTGCCCATCCTTCCACACGCCTTCCCTCTGGCAACCATCAGTTTGTTCTCTGTATTTATAGGTCTGATTCTGATTTTGTTTATTCAATCTGTTTTGTTTTTTAGGTCTACATATGAGTGAAATCATAGGCCTTTCTCTTTCTCAGTCTGACTTAGCAATTCTATTCTATTCTTCATTCCTCAAAATATATATTGTTTTCTCCTTTTAATTGTTACCTCCATGAACTTGATTTTCAGTGTGTATATGATAATTGCATTCCATCGTTTTACCTGGAATATTTGTACTCATGTTTATAATTAAAATAAGTTCTTAATTTTCTTTCCTTTTTACTGAATTTCTAAAATATAGGATTCTAGGCCAAATTAGGATAGCTTTTTCTTTTCCTCCATTCTCTGATAAGCCATCAATGTGATTACAAAGTGGTAGAATAATAGAGTGATTTGGAATATAGCTCTGAAACCCATTATTTGAGTTAAATCCTGGTTCTGTCTCATATTAGCTGTATGACAGGGTAGATTAGTTAGTTTCTCTGGAGTGTGGTTTCTTCATCTGTAAGGTTAGGATAATAAAAGTTTCAATCTCAGTGGGTACTGTACTGATTCAAAGAATGTATGTAAAGTACTCAGAAGAGTGCCCAGCACATGGTATGCCCTCAATACATTTTAGCTAACTACAAAACAAATGTTGGCTAACAAATTGTAAGAAGATTATAAACAAAAGGCAAATAAGTGTGCAGTGAGGGTACAAGGTTTAAATTCTTTGTAGACATGTTATAAAAAAAGAAAAGTTCTATCAGTGTGAAAGAAAAAGTGAGTGATGTAAATTTCCCTCTATGGATAAGAATGGGCTGTTACTACTCCTGGTAACCTGTAAGGTAGATGCAGATGCCAGAAACAACTCATTCATGGAGCTTGGCTATTTGAGGGACAAATATATAAATTGATCCATACCTAGGAGGAATGGACAGTCCATGAAGGTGTGTGTGTGTGTGTATGTGTGTGTATTGTGTGTGTGTGTGTGTATATATATATAATTTATATATATTTATATATATATAAATATAATTTTAAAATGGGAGCTATTGATCATTAATGATGCTGGTGAAAAACTTTTAGACTGAAAGATGGAAAATGCAGGACAGAGCATGGGTAAGGCAAGGACTCTAAAAAGGTGGCTGAGCATATGATCCAGAGAAAAAGGAGAGTAAATTATTTATTTTTTATGTAATCTCTACACCCAACATGGGGCTCAAACTCACAACCCTGAGATCAAGAGTGGCATGCTCTACCAACTGAGCCAGCCAGGTGCCCCTAGGAGAATAACTTATAAATAATAGGAAAGGGGAAAAACCATTGAAGAAGATTAGAGAAGCTTACAGATTTGGTGGCAGAAATTTTATTTACCCCATCCTACTGATTTCTTCTCCTTTTAAAATTGTGAAGTATCAGATAAGGTCAATTTTCAAGGGTGGAAGGAAGGATTGGGACCTATGGTTTTGATGAAAATGAAGATATATGGAATACTTATTACTTAAGCACCAACTTAATTTATATTTTTTTCTTTCTGTCAAAAGTCATCTAACTTTGCATGGTCCCACTGGAAGCTTGGGACTTGCAACAACTCTTTAATAAACATGTTTTGAAAATGGAAGTTCAGGGGTGCCTGGGTGGCTCAGTCGTTAGGCATCTGCCTTCAGCTCAGGTCATGATCACAGGATCCTGGAATCGAGTCCTGCATCGGGCTCCCTGCTCGGCGGAAAGCCTGCTTCTCCCTCTCCCACTCCCCCTCCTTGTGTTCCCTCTCTCCCTGTGTCTCTCTCTGTCAAATAAATAAAATCTTAAAAAAAAAAAAGAAAGAAAATGGAATTTCACGTTCACTTGTGACACCAGGCATACAGTACAGACAAATAAGATACCACATTAAAATGACAAATCAGGGGGTGATTATTTAATGACAAATCAGGTGTGATTATTTTAAAGAATTAATCTTAGCATGCTCATTAAAGCTGAGCATATGGTTTCAAATTCTTCATTTCTTCTAAGATAACTACTTTTTTTCCCTTTAAATCTAGAGCTACAGATAATAAGACAACAGGTTAATTAGATTGATCAGTTGAAGTTCAGCCAGGAAAACAGAATTCACAAAAAGTACTTTAAACAGGGAATTTAATAGGCAACTGCCATATAAGCAGATAAGGGACAGTGAAGGCAGACCAGAGATTAGCAGGAAGCCACTTTCCCTCAGGTGTGGAAAACAAGGGCAGGGGTCAGTATTAACAGAGCTCAGCCATTGGGACTGCCAAGTAGGAGGGTAGGGGGACTAAAATCTGGGGAGAATGTGCAGAAGCTGATAAGGATGCTGCCCGATGCATAGAGAGCCAGGAAGAAATAGTCTAGCCTTTAGCCTCCTCCTTCTTTCCAATCCCTATAAGTGCCCCCAGATGGCCAAAATAAGCCCATGGCGATGGCTGGAGATCTTGGAAAGACTAGTTTTTTTGGAATACAGAGGTTAACAGAGAAAGGGCCAAGAGTGAATCTGATAGCAAATAGGCAAATGGCCAACACAATAGGAAGGTACTGTTATGAAAGAAAAGTAGAATGAATTTTTATTGTTTAGTAAATATTTACATTTCTTCCTAAGGGAAATAATGTTTTAAGTAATAAAACTAAGGGTGGAATCTTTCTTTCTTTCTTTCTTTTTCTTGTTCATTGTTTGGTACCTCATAAAATGTCATCAATATATCTATCATTAAAGTTACTGAAAATTATTTCTTATCACCACATCCTGCTATCTAACAATTTAGTTGATGCCTATAAAGACTTGATTGTCAAAAGGATAACATAAACCAATAAGCCAAAATGACAAATTTGGATTTATTCATTTAAAAAATTAGGTAAAAATCTATAATGGATTTGATTTATAATGGATCAATGGATATATAGGTAAACAGTTACTTTTTAAACCACACATCCAACTTTCTGAAAAACAAATCTTCCAGGTTTTTTATGTAAATTATAATAGTATCAGTTATTTTTCTCTTACATTTTATAATATTAATATATGAAGTGTAAGTCATTAAGATTATTTATGAAATAGTTATTTGTTGTTGGGACTATTAGCTGGTATAGAAATTCAATTCTCTTCCTATTGTTTTTTATTTAAATTAAAAATGAATTAAATGTGCTTATATTCTCATCTTATTCCAAAACTAATTTTAAAGCAAGGTAAATCTGGGGAATTATTTCTACATGCCAATATATTATTTCTACACTAGTACCTCTAAACCTCCTATGACGCTACAATTGCAGATACCTTGAATGAAAAATTTTTGACTCATTTACATCTGATGCATTTTCAGTTGAGAAAATTAATCTTTCTGATGCTTCCTTGTCTGAATGCATATTAATCCATTATAAACTACCTAGCTGAATCATAGAATTGTATGCATTTCATTGTGAAAGTCAGCAAAAAATAAAAAAATGTGGTGCTTCTATCCTTGATGTTAAACAATAATTACAGCTATTGTGTTTGCTATAATAATTTGATGGCCAGACATAAATGTTTTTAACTATTCCTAATTTGTTTCATATTACATATTACAACCTTTGCTTATAGCTGATTTAAATATTTTCAAGATTATAAACCAGATAAAATATAGCAGGATTTAAAAAAATATTCTTGCTCTTTTTGATACTTTTGCTCAAAAACAAGTCATTTGTGAATGTTATATGGCAAGTTAGTCAACTGATATATAACAAAAGAAAAGTTTCAGCATATTCATTAAAATTTTATTGTTATTATAAATATTTCCATTTTCAGGTATTTCACGACAAAAAGGAACTGGGTTTATGAACATTTAAAATAAGTATATAATATGTTTACATTTCTACAGTAAATTAGGTATTTTGTGGTTCAAAGATTCAGATATAACTTATTATATGTGGCAAAGACATCAATTTCCCAATTTGCCAGCAGTGACTGATGTTTATAACTTCCTTTAAAAAGAGCATATACTTATTTATTGAGTTACCAAATTTACTAAGTTTTCAATGACAGCCCCAGTTTTTAATAGTCTATTCATTCTTCCCAAGAAAACTCAAAATGCCCTGGAATTCAAATATGTGATGGGTTTTATCAAGTCAAACATCTTGTAAATACTATATAAATGTAATAATCTGTCAAAGTACAGTAGTAAGATAAAGGTGATTGAGTAATTACGATCCCATTTTTAGGGATATCACTGTAAAATAAACCTTGAACCCAATAGAAGGTTTGCAATTAAGTCAGCTACTACAATATGCTTTACTGGGTGGTGGCACTCAGAAATGGGGCAAAACACAGGCCTCAGAATTATCTCACCTAAAACAAGGAAGTTGGGTTATTTTAAAATGATTCTTTCAGTCACTTCCAGTCAGTAAGGGATGTTGTACTCACTGCAGACAGCATTAGTAATATAATTTGTGGAGCCCCGGGCATAATGAAAAAGTGGAGACCTAGTCAAGTACAGGGAAATCAAGCTCCCCTTCCCATGGACCTACTGCCCCTAACCCACTGTGGGCAGGGAACCCCCAAAGGACTGAATTCCCTGGCTGGCTGGAACATGTTCTACACCTGGATGGGGCAGGCAAGATGCCTTGGCTAGGGCGCCTGGGTGGCTCAGTTGGTTAAGCGACTGCCTTCGGCTCAGGTCATGATCCTGGAGTCCCTGGATAGAGTCCCGCATCGGGCTCCCTGCTCGGCAAGGAGTCTGCTTCTCCCTCTGACCCTCCCCCCTCTCATGTGCTCTCTCTCTCAAATAAATAAATAAATAAATCTTAAAAAAAAAAAGATGCCTTGGCTAAATATGCCACTGAGTTAACAACTCAAGCAGGGATTGGTCACTGCCCTGTTCCCAAGATGCTGCTGGGCACACATCCAACTCTCCAGGCATCTTTGCTAAGTCCTACATTGGGATGTCGACGGTGAAGTTGAAATGCATATGCATGCCCTCCTATCTTCCCTCCCTCATTTCTTAGAGAACTGGTTTTCTCCGCAGGGAGGGCAGCAACAGTTGCTAGGTGGAACTGAAGAAGAACCAGCCAAGATTCAATCCAATAGAAAGAGGAAAGTAGGGTTTGGTGAGACCATGTGAGCTAAGATTCTAAGCAACCCCATCTCCACCTCCTTCACTGCACTCTCCATTATCCCAGAGACTTCATTTACGAAACGCAAATTCAAGGACTGCATTTTTAAGGATTTCAAGAACGGCAACAAAGGGCATTTCACAGTTCTGAGTACAGGCTCATGAAATTGGCTCTGACTACTGGGCATCTTTCCATGGTTCTGAAAAGCTTTCAGGCAGGACATGTAGACACTGGAAGTTTTCTGGGGCACAAGGGATACAGCAGCATTTGCTATAGGAGAACACATCAACTTTGGAAGTCTCATGTAAATATTTTTACTCATCAGAATTTAGAAAGGAAAACACTTAGAAAGGTTTGCTCTTCAAAATAAGAGAATTATAAGATAAATACTCATTATGATTCAGAATTTGCACATCAATTACAGAGAAAAAGTTATGTTTATTGTATGACTCACCCAAAATTTTCGCAGCAAATTTTGAAGCCTATCTCAATTATCCCTTGATTTACTGAGGGGTTGATGTGGAGACCATGGGTAGAATACTTGAATGGGCTCTTCCTGAAGAGGCATGGGACCTTTCAAAATTTTTATTATTTATTTTTTTAATATGATCATTTTTATGACCATTCTGAAATTATACCTTAATAAGTACTTATTAGTCAAAATAAGAGTGGGAAAAATATATTTGAAAATGAAAAATGTTTGAATAGATTCAAATATTCTCATCATAACACTAATAGTCTAAAAATGAGAACATTCATAGTTTCAGAAAATTCAATATGGAAATTAAAAAAAAATAGCATATAAAGCAATTAGTAGTTAGGAGTAGTTTTTACTCCTCAAAAGACTGACCAGAAGCGTACATTGTTTCTTTGTAATTTATAGGCCTTTTCTCTCAGGTAGCTTATCATTATTATTTTGTTTTATATACTACAATTTTTTCATAGTGATGCAACTAGATATGGATTCATCTTTATGTATCTTACTTGGAGCCTTTGTACATTTCAACTGAAGACCCCAGAGTAACAGTGGTTTAAAAAAAATTCAGATGCATTATCAATTTTGGATTGCTTTATTTCTTCATTTCCTCTTTTATTTTGTTCTTGATTTTACTTTCAATATGTTTAAGTCTTACAGGTGTTAACTTCTCTTTCATATCACATCTCTACAGGATGCTTTCTGAACAAATTTCTTAATGCTCTCTTAACCATACCTGTCTTTTAAACTGTGTTCCCCATATATTTATCTAATTGGTGAGGGTTTCTTTTTTTCTTTTTTCCTGTTTACTAATTGAATAATTTTAATTTATTTTTATTTCTAGTAGTTCTTTGGATTTTTTTTCCTACACCTAACTGCTTCTGTTTCATAATGCCTGCTTCTTTTTCATGCTTATTATTACTCTATCCATTTTCAGAAAATGAACAGATTAATTTTTTAAAAAATTATTTTTTTAAAATTTTACTTGGAATTAATAAACCAACTAATTATCTACTTACCTCATTTGTTTTGGAATTTTGTTTTGCAAAATTCTCCTTGTGCTTCTCTCTCCCCTTCTTTTTCTTTGTCCCTCTCTCTAACCCTCCCTATCTAGATGTTCGTCGTCACCTCCAACTAACACTTTTTTTCCCCCTCAAATCTAAAATTAGCATTCATCCTACAGATTGCAGTTTCTATCCAACAATGATTTTAGAAATATGGTTGATCTAGACGCTCTCCAGGGGAGGTTTGGCCTCCCTGGGCTCCCAGTAAGTACGAAAGCTTCCCAATTTTCCTGGTACAACTGCAGCCTCCCCATCCAGGGACATCATCCACACTGTCAGACCAGGTGGTAACATTTGCAACCTCCTTTCAGGTCAGGCAAACTCTGCCTCAAGCTTTATTTTCTAGCAGTAAACCTGACTTTGTTCTCCAAATTGATAGGAATTGCCTCTAGTTCCTGTTACCTTGAGTTCCCAGGTGCCTGCAACTTTCTCTTTCCCTGAGCCCAGTAGGCCCCTACCTTCAACTCTAATTGTTGAGTTGTGTCTTTTTTCCAACTTCTGGTCCTTGGAGATGTCTATCTTGTTTTTGGCTGGGCTGTGTAAATTTTTTTTTCTTTTATATTTTTTCTATCATTGTGATATATTTTGAAAGAAGCAGAGGTGACATAATTATCCTTAAAGTATGAATTTATAATACTTTCTATATCAAAGCCTTGATGATTACAAAGTAGGAAAACATTGAAGCTGATTTGATATCATGTTAAGGATGTTAATGATGGTTAAACAAAACGCTGTTTATGTGTCTGGCCATGGTACAATGCCCACTAACCTGGGTATAGTTCAGATATTCTGACATTTGAATCACATATAAACCTAGTAATATTCTTACAGTATCTCCATTTTATAGTTGAGGAAACCTAGTAAAGTAAGCTTAAGTGACCTGCCTGATGTCAAAGAACTGAGAAGTGACAGAGCAGAAATATAAAAACTTACTTTCTGACACTGACATTTTATATCATACCACACCCTCTTCTTGTTAATTAAAAATTAAAAGATGCATATCATGACTATAGTTCAATGAAAAGATTTTTTTATTTTGACTTCATATGTAATCCAGAAATTGTTTTCCGAGCCAAGAAACTGCCCACCATTTTGCAACATGAAACAACTGGGACATACTTTTGGGTTTTATTATTATTATTTTAATGTCTATCTATGCTACAGAAGTTGTGATGATTAAAATCAAGTTACAGTTAAAATTATCCTTCATTGTCAGAATGACTCTGGAGACTCTAAATTTTTTGGTTTTTGTTTTCTCTTTTGTTTTGTATTGGTTTCCTAGCTTGGAATAATTTAGATAATATTGTAATTAACAGTTTTTAGAGTTTGGCTAAATCTCAACTGTGACCCCATCTGTGACAGGGACCAAGTAAATGCTCATGAAACTTGTCTCCTTCTCTTTGATGCACAGCTGAACTACTATAACGAGCCCCTTATGTGAAGATGTGACTCTGTCTTGTACTTGAAATGTGAGCTGAGCAGATGGGTTACTACTGAGACAGTTTAGAGAGGATGTGCCTTCCCCACACATTCTCTATTCCAGCTCCCTGAATGCTTGATGGTATCTGGGCCACAGAATGAATGGAGCCTGAATCTTCGAACCAATTCCTGAAGAGGAATCCCAAAAGAGATTCATTCAACCAGAAGACCACTGAATTTAGATAGATGGAAATAAACTTTTTAACCACAGAGATTTTTAGGGATGTTGTAGCAGTGAATTTTAATAATTAGCATATATGACTAATTGCATATTCCTAGAGTCTTTTAAAATGGTAAGTATGTAATCATTTTTCAATGTTTTATGTTAGCTATTTAAGTTTAAATGCAAATTTTTCTATGAAAATGATACATTTCCTTGTAGGTTTTATTTGTTGCCACAGATTTGTCAGCATAATATAGACTACAAACCTTAATAAATATACACAAAACATAAAACAATAGACTATGTAATAATCTGTCTTGAAAATAAAGATTTTTTAGGTTTTTTTTGGGTGGGGAAAGATGGTGGAGCAGTAGGGGACCTTATTTCAACTGGTCGCCGGAATTGAGCTGGATATCTACCAGACCACTCTGAGCACCACGAAACCAGCCTGAGATGTAAGAAGATCTGGACCTCTACAAACAGAATATCGCAGGAGGTTGGTTTTGAGGTATGAAACGGGGAGCCGTGATTCTGCGGGCAGATATCGGAGGATAAACGGCAGGAGGAGGGTGCCTGGCCGTAGGGATCCTACACTGCCGGTGAGTGACAGCCTCGCATGCTGCAGACAGGGCACAGACTTGCAGACTGGTAGCGGCGGGGAAAGGACTTTAGGGCAGCCCCTGGGGTGGAAACCTGGAGCGGCGGGGTCACGCCTGCGAACTGCAGCCCCTGGGACGGAAATCCGGAGTGGCGGGGTCACACAGGCGTGTGAACTGGGAGGGGCTGGTGGTTTTAGAAGCACAAAGGGCAGAGATGTGCTCCGACCTGGAGGCAGGACTGGGAGCGCTGTGGAGGGGCGCACAACCCAGGACACTGCAGTTTATAGCAGCACGGACAGAAATGGAGACAGTGTGGCTGGGAGAGCTCACTGAAGAACAGACTGCGGTCTCTCTGCTCTGAGGCAGAGGGTTGGAAATGGTCTCATCTGCTCTGACTTGCGGAAGAGACGCAGAAAGCCACCAGGGAAAGCCGCCAGAGAACAAAACCCCCAAAACTGATTCCCGCTGAGCCCATCCCCCACCACAGGGGCGCAGGGCAACTCCGCCCTATAGGGTTGCCTGAGTAACCACGCAGCAGGCCCCTCCTGCAGAAGACAGGCTGGGAAAACAAGAAGCCAGCAACCCTAAGGTCCCAAGAAAACAGGTGCATCTTGCTTGGGTTCTGGTCAATAATTTGGACTCTATACATTCCCTCAAACACCCATCAACAGAATGACTAGGAGGAGGAGCCCCCAAAATGAAAAGACTCAGAGATTATGACTTATGCAGCAGATTTACAAATGGATGCAGATATAACCAAGATGCTGGAGATGGAATTCAGGCTAGCAATTGTGAAGACAATGGCTAGAATGGAGAAATCAATTAATGGCAATATAGAGTCTCTAAGGGCAGAAATAAAATGTGAATTGGCAGAACTTATAAATGCTATCAGTGAGATCCAATCCAATCTAGGTAATCTAACAGCTAGGGTAACTGAGGCAGAAGAGAGAATAAATAACCTGGAAGACAATATAATAGATAAAAAGGGAAAAGAGGAGGCCAGAGAAAAACAACTCAGAATCCATGAAAATAGAATCAGAGAAGTAAGTGACACCATGAAGCATTCCAATGTCAGAATAATTGGAATCCCGGAGGGAATGGAGAGAGAGAGAGGACTAGAAGATGTATTTGAGCAAATCGTAGCTGAGAACTTCCCTAATCTGTGGAATGAAACAAACATTCGAGTCCTAGAGGCAGAGAAGACCCCTCCTAAGATCAAGGAAAACAGGCCAACGCCCCAGCATGTAATAGTAAAACTTGCAAATCTTAGAACCAAGGAAACCATCTTAAGGGCAGTTAGGGGGAAGAGATTCCTTACGTACAGAGGGAGGAACATCAGAATAACATCAGACCTATCCACAGAGACCTGGCAAGCTAGAAAGGCCTAGCAAGACATATTCAGGGTACTAAATGAGAAGAACATGCAGCCAAGAATACTTTATCTGGCAAGGCTTTCATTTAGAATGGATGGAGAGATGCAGAGCTTCCACAACTGGCAGAAATTGAAAGAATATGTGATCACTAAGCCGGCCTTGCAAGAAATATTAAGGGGGGTTCTATTAAAGGAGAAAGACCCCAAGAGTGATATACAACAGAAATTTACAAGGACAATCTATAAAAACAATGTCTTCACAGGCAACATGATGACAATCAATTCATATCTTTCAATAATCACTCTCAACGTGAATGGTCTAAACGCTCCCATAAAACGGCACAGGGTTGCAGATTGGATAAAAAGACAGGACCCATCCCTATGCCATCTACAAGAGACTCATTTTGAACCTAAAAATACATCCAGACTGAAAGTGAAGGGATGGAGATCCATCTTCCATGCCAGCGGACCTCAAAAGAAAGCTGGGGTAGCAATTCTTATATCAGACAAATTAGATTTTAAACTAAAATCTGTAATAAGAGACACAGAAGGACACTATATCATTCTTAAAGGGTCTATCCAACAAGAAGATCTAACAACTGTAAATATCTATGCCCCCAATATGGGAGCAGCCATCTACATAAGCCAACTGTTAACCAAAATAAAGAGTCATATTGATAACAATACGTTAATTGTAGGCGACCTCAATACTCCACTCTCAGCAATGGACAGATCATCTAAGCAGAAAATCAACAAGGAAACAAGAGCTTTGAATGATACATTGGACCAGATGGACCTCATAGATATTTACGGAACTTTCCACCCTAAAACAACAGAATACTCATTCTTCTCGAGCACACATGGAACTTTCTCCAGAATAGACCATATACTGGGTCACAAATCAGGTCTCAACCAATACCAAAAGACTGAGATTATTCCCTGCATATTCTCAGACCACAATGCTCTAAAACTGGAACTCAATCACAAGAAAAAATTTGGCAGAAATTCAAACACTTGGAAGCTAAAGACCACTCTGCTCAAGAATGTTTGGGTCAACCAAGAAATCAAAGAACTTAAACAATTCATTGAAATCAGTGAGAACGAAAACACATCGGTCCAAAACCTATGGGATACTGCAAAGGTGGTCCTAAAGGGGAAATACATAGCCATCCAAGCCTCACCCAAAAAAATAGAAAAATCCCAAATTCACCAATTAACTCCACACCTTAAAGAACTAGAGAAAAAGCAACAAACGATGCCTAAGCCACACATTAGAAGAGAAATAATTAAAATTAGAGCAGAAATCAATGAATTAGAAACCAGAAACACAGTAGATCAGATCAACAAAACTAGAAGTTGGTTCTTTGAAAGAATTAATAAGATCGATAAACCACTGGCCAGACTTATCCCAAAGAAAAGAGAAATGACCCAAATTAATAAAATTATGAATGAAAGGGGAGAGATCACGACTAACACCAAGGAAATAGAAACAATTATTAGAAATTATAATCAACAACTATATGCCAACAAACTGAGCAATCTGGATGAAATGGAGGCCTTCCTGGAAACCTATAAGCTGCCAAGACTGAAACAGGAAGAAATTGACAACCTGAATAGGCCAATAACCAGTAACGAGATTGAAGCAGTGATCAAAAACCTCCCAAAAAACAAGAGTCCAGGGCCTGATGGATTCCCTGGGGAATGCTACCAAACATTCAAAGAAAAAATAATATCTATTCTACTGAAGCTGTTTCAAAAAATAGAAACAGAAGGAAAACTTCCACACTCATTCTATGAGGCCAGCAGTACCTTAATCCCCAAACCAGGCAAAGACCCCATCAAAAAGGAGAATTTCAGACCGATATCCCTGATGAATATGGATTCCAAAATCCTCAACAAAATCCTAGCTAATAGGATCCAACAATACAGTAAAAGGATCATCCACCATGACCAAGTGGGATTTATCCCCGGGATGCAAGTGTGGCTCAACATTCGCAAATCAATCAATGTGATAGAACACATTAATAAGAGGAGGGAGAAGAACCATATGGTCCTCTCAATTGATGCAGAAAAAGCATTTGACAAAATACAACATCCTTTCCTGATTAAAACTCTCCAGAATATAGGGATAGAGGGAACATTCCTCAAGTTCATAAAATCCATCTATGAAAAACCCACAGCAAATATCATCCTCAATGGGGAAAAGCTGAGAGCCTTTCCCCTAAGATCAGGAACACATCAAGGATGCCCACTCTCGCCACTATTGTTCAACATAGTACTAGAAGCCCTAGATTGCTGGTGCTAATGAAAAGACACTTCTCTGAAAAAGACATACAAATTGTCTGATTAGACAACAAAAAGAAATAAAAGGTAAATTTGAATACCTTTCATGATACTTTATGTGGAAAACCCAAAAGATTCCACCCCCAAATTACTAGAACTCATCCAGCAATTCAGTAATGTGGCAGGATACAAAATCAATGCACAGAAATCAGTTGCTTTCTTATACACTAACAACGCAACTGTAGAAAGAGAAATTAGAGAAATGATTCCATTTACAATAACACCAAAAACCATAAGATACCTCAGAATAAACCTAACCAAAGAGGTAAAGGATCTATACTCTAGGAACTACAGAACACTCATGAAAGAAATTAAAGAAGATGCAAAAAGATGGAAAAATATCCCATGCTCATGGATCGGAAGAATAAACATTGTTAAAATGTCTATGCTACCCAGAGCAATCTATACCTTCAATGCCATCCTGGTCAAAATTCCAATGACATTTTTCAAAGTGCTGGAACAAACAATCCTAAAATTTGTATGGAATCAGAAAAGACCCCAAATTGCCAAGGAAATGTTGAAAAAGAAAAATAAAGCTGGGGGCATCACGTTGCCCGATTTCAAATTATATTACAAACTGTGATCACCAAGACAGCATGGTACTGGCACAAAAACAGACATATAGACCAATGGAACAGAATAGAGAACCCAGATATAGACCCTCAACTCTATGGTCAAATAATCTTTGACAAAGCAGGAAAAAACATGCAATGGAAAAAAGACCGTCTCTTCAATAAATAGTGCTGGGAAAATTGGAGCCACATGCAGAAGAATGAAACTCGACCATTCTCTAACACCATTCACAAAGATAAACTCAAAGTGGATGAAAGACCTCAATGTGGGACAGGAATCCATCAAAATCCTAGAAGAGAATATAAGCAGTAACCTCCTTGACATTGCCCACAGCAACTTCTTTCAAGATACATCTCCAAAAGCTAGTGAAACAAAAGCAAAAATAACTTTTGGGACTTCATCAAGATAAAAAGCTTCTGAACTTTTGGGACTTCATCAAGATAAAAAGCTTCCGCACAGCAAAGGAAACATCAACAAAACAAAGAGGCAACCCACAGAATGGGAGAAGATATCTGCAGATGACACTACAGATAAAGGGCTGGTATCCAAGGTCTATAAGGAACTTCTCAAACTCAACACCCAAAAAACAAATAATCAAGTCAAAAAGTGGGCAGAAAATATGAAAAGACACTTCTCTGAAGAAGACATACAAATGGCCAACAGACACATGAAAAAATGTTCATCATCATTAGCCATCAGGGAAATCCAAATCAAAACCACACTGAGATACCACCTTACACCAGTTAGAATGGCAAAAATGGACAAGGAAAGAAACAACAAATGTTGGAGAGGTTGTGGAGAAAGGGGAAGCCTCTTACACTGTTGGTGGGAATGCAAGTTGGTACAGCCACTTTGGAAAACAGTGCGGAGGTTCCTCAAAACTTTAAAAATAGAGCTACCCTATGACCCAGCAATTGCACTCCTGGGTATTTATCCCAAAGACACAGATGTAGTGAAAAGAAGGGCCATATGCACCCCAATGTTCATAGCAGCAATGTCCGCAATAGCCAAACTGTGGAAAGAGCTGAGATGCCCTTCAACAGATGAATGGATAAAGAAGATGTGGTCCATATATACAATGGAATATTACTCAGCCATCAGAAAAGATGAATACCCAACTTTTACATCCTCATGGATGGGACTGGAGGAGATTATGCTAAGTGAAATAAGTCAAGCAGAGAAAGTCAATTATCATATGGTTTCACTTATTTGTGGAACATAAGGAATAACATAGAGGACATTAGGAGAAGGAAGAGAAAAATTGGTGTGGGGGAGATTGGAGGGAGAGATGAACTATGAGAGACTATGGACTCTGAGAAACAAACAGGGTTTTAGTGGGAAGCGGGGAGGGGGGATTGGTTATCCCGGTGATGGGTATTAAGGAGGGCACATACTGCATGGAGCACCAGGTGTTATACAAAAACAATGGATCGTGGATCACCACATCAAAAACCAATGATGTATTGTATGGTGACTAACATAACATAATAAAATTAAAAAAAAAAAAAGAAAAGAAAGATTTTTTAAAAATTGCATTAAAATCCAGGAATATATCATAAGAGTTATATTTAATGGCCAAGCTGAGTTTATTCCAAGACATGAAAAGTCGTTTAATATCTGAAAATTTACCAATGTGCAACAGATGCATTGAATAGGACTCTTGATAAAATTGCAACATTTTCCCTGTTACGAGCTGAACTGTGTGTCCTCAAAATTCATGTGTTGAAGTTTTAACTACAGTACCTCAAGGCTTTAAAGAGGTAATTAAGTTAAAATGAGTTTGTCAGGCTAGGCTCTAATGCAATATGACACATGTCTTTATAAGAAAACGAAATTACAACACACAAAGACACAAGCAGAGGGAAGAAAATATGAAGACACAGAGAGCAGACAGCCGTCTACAAGCCAGAGAGATCTCAGAAGAAATCAACCCTGCTGACACCCTGATCTTGGACTTCAAACTTCCAGAGTTGTGAAAAAAAGCTAATTTCTGTTGTTTAATAAGCCATCCAGTCTGTGGCACTTTGTTTTGGCAGCCCTTGTAATTAATACACTCCCCTTCCTTTAATATTTATACATTTAGGGTAATAATCCCATGAAAAATTGGGCACATAATTAACTTTTCCGTTCATTCTTGGGTAATAAATTGTTCTATAATCACTTTAAGTCACAACACAAAGTCTGGACTAAATAATAAAACCAACATATTAATCAACCTGCTTCAACAGTCATCTGAGGTTTAGACTTCCCCTCCCTCTTTTGAATGCCCAGAGTCATAATTGGCAGCTGTCTTAATTAGGGAAAGGAAATGGAATTGGCTTCTGCTCTCCATCTCACCTATTTCCTTAGTTTCTAGCTGTGGTTTTGAGCATTATGGAAAGTGGAGAGAAAAGAGTGGTAAGGCCATAATGTACTTCTGACTTGGTTGGATAGATTTCATGCTCTTTGGGCCTAAGAGCACTTAAAAGTGATTTTTGTCTCATAAGTATTTCTTTGTGTGTGTTCTTTGGAGATTTTTGTTCCTGGGGACCTTTCACCTACAACTTTCATGTTATGGATAAAACATTCCATTTCCTAAGCCCTTGATTCATCTATGGTCCACATCACATGAACTGGTACTGTTGAACTCTTTCCTAAATGACCCACATCTACTTTACAGACAATATCCGCATATCTCCTGCCCCTCAGAAATCCTGAGAGTACAGAGTTATCCCAGTACACTGTATCCTGCAACCAAAACAGTGTACAGTAAGTTTGAGAAATGCTGCATGTCACATGCTTTCTCATCAACATTACCAATGTTTGTTAGCATATTAAAAGTCAACATACAGAAATGTACTTAATTTCTAAACACCTACCCCAAATGCATTTTTGCATGGGAGACACTATGTGCTAATCCTTTATTAACGTCTTGTAGAAGTAGCATTCTATGATGTAGCAGAGACAGTCATTGATCCTTTAGTAGCCATGTACTCTCCAACTTATCAGACCCCTTATAGTTAGGTAGGACCAGTTTAGTCACTGGTTAGGTCACCAGTTTTGGTGAAATGGCTTTGAGCAGTTGTGATATGAATTACCTCTGAGTGAAGTCATTTAATAGTGGATTGCACAAATCCTCTTTCCCTCCTAAAAACAGTGGAGCCACATATAGAAATGGTGACACCATAAGCAAGAAACACTCTGGATCTTTGAGTCATTGTTTGGAATTGATTTTGTGAGAATGAGAAATTAATTTTTATTTACAAAGAAACTGAGGTTCCAACTCCAGCAAAATCTAGCCCTATTGATCAATACATATATATATTTAGGAAAATATATTGGCTTATGAATTTTGACTTCACTCCATATGTTCTGGCCCCTATTTTAGATCTTCTATGGGCAGCCCATAAAAGAGAATTACATAATGATACTAATTTTCTTCTAATCCCATTTTACAGCTGTTTGTTAAAAATTTGTTATTTGTATGTCCCAAATAAATTTCGTTCATAAATCAACTGACAACTTATTAACTGCCCTCAGTCTCCAGAGAACTCAAAATTTTGATAATTTGAATTGTTTTCAAAAAACACCTGAGTCTTCATAATTACAGTTACTACTACTTGTTTTCTCTTGTTGTTCTTCCTAATCTTCAAAATTGATGTCACAAATGCCTTACTTAAAATAGAGTAAATCCTCTTTAAAAGAACACCCTTTATTCAGTGAAATTTTCAACTGCTTGTCCTCATTCTTTTCAGGTCTAGCCTGTCCCTCTGCTTATCCACATTTTCTTTTTGTTTTGTTTTGTTTGTTTTGCATGCTCTGTCAAGTTCCAATTCAATGAAAATCTAGCTCTAGTTCAGCCTTCTTTCTTAAATACATTTTCAGGCAAAAAAATTAACATTATTGTCTAATATACTGCTGATATAATCAATTTTGATACTTTCACTTATAAATGTCATCTTTTCCCTTAAGGAAAGGGCACCAACTTTCACTTCTTTATTAGTCACTCACTAAGAGGCTCAAGATGAGTATATAGTAGCCACATCATAATTATTTGGGGGCAGAACCATTATGTTTGGTACAGAATAGCATAATACTTAAGAGGACATATTCTGGAATCAGATATCCTAGGTGTTAATCCCAGCTCCACCATCTACTTGTGATAGGACTTAGAAAATTATTTACTGTGTCTCATTGTCTCCAAGAAGACAGGAGTAATACCTACAGGCTTATTGAGAAGAATAAATGGAATACTATAAGCACACTACTTGTTATCACTTTATGTTACAGACAGGATCAGTGATTGCTACAGGCATTTCCCACTCAGTATTCCATCTCCATAGACTATAAACAAGCTAAGTCACTAAGAAAATGTCGTTGGTAGTAATGAACTAGTATGATATTATAAAGCCTACAAAAAAAACATACAGCAATCCTGCAGTAAAAGACTACTAATGCAACTATTAAAGTATCATTAAAGAAACATTACTGAGAAAGTCACTATTACAATGATAATATTTTATAGAATTGTGTCGCTACTAAAATGATGAATGGATAATTATGGCAAAATTAATATTTTTTTATTCTTTCCTTAGGATGCTACAAAATTCAAAAGGAAATTTATCTCTAAAACACCTATTAAGGAAAACATCTTACTAATTACATTACCTAAATGTACATTCAAATCATTATTTCTTATAATTGGGTATTAATATATACTTTTAGTTTTATGAGTAAAATTGAAAAACTTGTTTATAATTTAGTGTTTTAATTTTTTGTCAAAAGGCAAAAATCAAATTCAGAAATAACCAGCACATGTCTAATACGCAGCAAATTATTCTTTACATGTATCTCATTTCTAAACAACCTTATAATTACCTTAGAATGTATTTTTCACTTTTGTATTTATGTTACAGTGAATTAGGGGAAATGTGACAAGGGACCAGTTGTGGTAATGTGGTAATTAAGACTTAAACAGATGTCACCATTAATAAGAGACTCAAATGAAGTGTATGTAATAAATGGTTGCCTTCAGCTGCTATGGCAGGCCTAGTTTCATTGGTAATGGTATCTGGAACTGGTTCAATCCCTAATAATGAACAAACAAAAAAAGTTTAAATAAACCTAATGAGAAATTTGTAAACTACCAGTATGTTTTGCAAGTCAAAACTTCATAGGCATTGAAGACTTTTAGGATGCATGATATAATTAAAATAAAAAGGATAAAATTATAAAAACAAAATGTCTAATTTTAAGAAGTCTTTTTAAAATCTAACACAGAATTTGCTTATCAATATATTATCACTTCAGAGTAAGACCCTTGGATTCTCATTTAAGTGCAATCAGTGAGTTAATATTTGTAATCATTTAAAGCAGGGCCCAGTACATCATAAGTGCTATATATGTGTTTTTCATAATATTAGTAATAATAATGCCCATTATTATTATTATTTATTTATTTAGCATCTATAATAACTAATGAGAGCAAAAGCACTGAAATTGTTGGTACTGTTCTCCCTTAGATCTTGTCATGGGTTGAGCCATGCCCTCCTATCACCCACTTAAAATATATGGTGAAGTGCCAACCCTTGAAATGTGAATGTGAATGTGACCATATTTGAAAATAGTGTCTTTGCAGATATAATAAGGTTAAGATGAGATCACTGTAGATGATTAAAGTGAACCCTAATCCAATATGACTGGTGTCCTTATAAGAAGAAGAAAATTTGGACACAGACACAGGGATTGATGGCCGTGGAAGGACGGAGGCAGATATTAGAAAATATGTTGCCCCAACCAAGGAACCCCTGGGCCCACCAGAAGCTGGAAGAGGCAAAGGAGGATCTTTCTCTATAGGTCTGGCCTTGTCAACATTTTCATTTCAGACTTCTAGCCTCTAGAACTGTGAGAGAATACACGTCTGTTGTTTTAAGCCTTCCAGTCTGTGGTATTTTATTATGGCAGCCCTCATCTCTCCTCCAAAGGAAGATTTCTCAGGAAATATAAGGACTGTATTTCCATAAATAAAATTTTATTGTACATTTTGTGCTCATTTCTACGATTCTCACTGGATCCAAGATAATCCAGCATATTTTAAAGTTTTTTTAAAAGATTTTATTTATTTATTTGAGAGAGCAAGTGAGAGAGAGAGAAAGAAAGATAGAGAGAGCACAAGTGAGGGGAGGGACAGAGGGAGAGGGAGAAGCAGACTCCCCACTGAGCAGGGAGCCCGAAGAAAGGGTTGGAACCCAGGACCCTGGGATCATGACCTGAGCCACCCAGGCACCCCTAAAGTATTTTTAATACCTTTATTTATAAGCATATTCTAAACAATTGTGAAAGACACAAAAGATGTACTAGCTCGTTCAAAACATTTAAGTGACGGACTCATCCAATTCCCCAGGATTGAAAATGGAAAAGCACACATCTTTACCCTGTTTTAACTAAAACAAAATTTTAAATAAAACTTTCACCTTGAAATATTGTTATAAAATTCATCAGATATAGAAGACACTATGCCCAGATCACCCAGATTTCTAATATATGTGTTATTTAAGTGAACACTTAAGTATATTCAGAGATCCATCACCAGTAGTCCTTTAAATCTCTGTGATGTCATCACTAAAGTACAAAGCATGTATTTCTGATATCTGATTAAGGAGAAATTTTCAAAAAATGCTTGGCTGAGCCTCAAATATGAGCATCCCAATGGACAAGGTCAATTTCAAATTTATACTAAGAATTACTCAAACTTAGAATTTCTCTCTAGTTTCTCTAGTTTACAGGATCTTCAAATTTGCTGACCATTGCAAGGGTTGATCTGGTGATTTGGGGTCATCCTATAGAAACAGGGAGTATGTTGGGTTAAACAAAATTCTTCCACTCAATTTATATCAAAATTCAAAATGGATTAGTAATTTCCACTGCTTCTTTAAAGATGGCTGCAAATTATTATACATAGCCCATGTTTGTCTCCATTTAAGTTTATAAGGTTAAAGCTTATGGGGCGCCTGGGTGGCTCAGTTGGTTAAGCGACTGCCTTCGGCTCAGGTCATGATCCTGGAGTCCCGGGATCGAGTCCCGCATCGGGCTCCCTGCTCGGCAGGGAGTCTGCTTCTCCCTCTGACCCTCCCCCCCTCATGTGCTCTCTCTCATTCTCTCTCTCTCAAATAAATAAATAAATTTTTTTTTAAAAAAAAGGTTAAAGCTTATGTTAAGCAGTATTAATACTTGTAAGGCAAGGACAATGCTATTCTATAATAAGCCTAATTTTTTAAGGGCAATTCTTGAAATTATAGTGCTAATTGTGTATAAATAAAATGTTCCCGAAAAGAGTAAAGACACCAAACAAGTATTGCTGTAGAATTACTACAGCAACTGCACTTCAATAATCATGTATAAATAAATCGGTAAGAAATTCCCATGTCATTTATGAAGGACAACTAACTAGAATTAATTAATTAGCTAATTAGCACAAGACATGGTAGTGGTCTATAGACACGTGGTGATATAATCTTTGCCATGAACTAGTGGAATCAAATCCAGTTCATTTGCTATTATATACCAGTGCTTGACATAGTGCCCAAGAATGGCAGGCTATGAGATGCATTCTGGAAATATAACAGAGGGACAACTGCTCTAAACAGAGTCTTACAGAATCATTAAGCAAGTGATTTTTAACCTGAGACAAGACATGATTTTTTAATTTGAGACCTCAGTTCTAGAAGGGGAGTATCATAACTGAAGGAAGTCTGACCAAAACTCAGGGTCCACTGACTGAGAGAGGAGCCTAGTAAGACATAAAGTCTAGAAAAACAAGCAGTTCCCAATCATGTCAGGCCTTCTAAACCATGAGGAGAACTGTGGACTTCAACTTAAAAACAATAGGTGCTATAGTGAGTTGAATAATGTCTCCCAAAATTCATGCCCTCCTGGAACTTCAGAATGTGACCTTATTTGAATATAGGGTCTTTGTAGATTTAATTAATGTAAAGAACAAGATGAGAGCATACTGGATTAGGGTGGATATTAAATCTAGTGAGACTGTCCTAATAAGAGAAAAGAAACACAGAGAAGAAGGCGTTGTGAAGATGGAGGCAGAGACTGGAGTGATGTGTCTATAAGCCAAGGAATGCCAGGGATTGTCGGCAGTCACCAGAAACTAGGGGAAAGGCATAGGGCAGGTTTTCCCTTGGAGCACCTGGAAGGAACTGGCCCGACCAAATCCTCAGTTTTGGATTTGGGGCATCAAGAATTATGAGAGAATGTATTACTGTTGTTTTAAGTCACCAAGTCTGTGATAATCTGTTGTGGCAGCCCTAGAAAATTAATACAGATACCCCTGAAAGATTTTGAAGCATTGGAATTCTTTTTTTTATTATTATTATGTTATGTTAATCACCATATATTACATCATTAGTTTTTGATGTAGTGTTCCATGATTCATTGTTTGCATATAACACCCAGCGCTCCATGAAATACGTGCCCTCTTTAATACCCATCACGAGGCTGACCCATCCCTCCACCCTCCTCCCCTCTAGAACCCTCAGTTTGTTTCTCAGAGTCCATAGTCTCTCATGGTTCGTCTCCCCCTCCGATTTCCCCCCTTCATTCTTTCCTTCCTGCTATCTTCTTCTTCTTTTTTTTTTTTTTTTAACATATATTATTTGTTTCAGAGGTACAGGTCTGTGATTCAACAGTCTTACACAGTTCACAGCACTCACCATAGCACATACCCTCCCCAATGTCTATTACCCAGCCACCCCATCCCTCCCACCCCCCACCACTCCAGCAAACCTCAGTTTGTTTCCTGAGATTAAGAATTCCTCATATCAGTGAGGTCATATGAGACAGGTCTTTCTCTGATTGACTTATTTCTGAACATAGGAATTCTATCACTTCAAAATAATCTGTTTAGAATGAATGGTAAGAGTGGAAAGTTGAGGGGAACACACGAAGCAGAAGAAATTGCTATACTACCCTTGCTATAACTAGTAATAAAAATTAGAATCGGAAGCAGAGTAAGAAAATGGAGCGGTGCTATTCCCTTGGGAGGTGGCTGGAACTATGTGGAGACACTTCTGGTTGTCATAATGACTAGGGAATGCTTCAGGCATGTACTGCCTGGGGCTCAGGATGCTAACAGCCTACAACCTGTTGAGCTGTTCTGTACAACTGAGATTCATGCAACTATAATTCCAACAGCACTTACAATGAGAAAGTGAAAAAACGAACAGCAAAGAATAAAGTACTTGTTTAGGGTACTTAAGGGTCTCATTTTGCTACTGGTGTCATGTTTTTATGTTATACTTTTGCTACTTACAATAGGAGCAGAAAAGCCCCTATTGAGGAGAAGAAATTTTGTTCAAACTTAAATATTTTTTGTTTTCATATTATGAAATAAATAGAATGAAATTGTGAGTAGAGTCATACAATATTACCACATAATAAATTAGTGTTTAACAAATAATAAATTAGATATGAGAGGAACAGGATAATAATTAGTCAATAAGCATTTCAAATAACTATGACTTTTTTTTTCCAAAATATTTTCTCTAGGGATGACATTTCAAGATAAAAAAAAATGTATCTGGAAAAAGAACACTTAGAAGAAAAAAAAAAAAACTGTATCAAACTCACAAGCTGTTTTCTGGATGTTAAGGGCCAATGACTTAAAGACTCAGCTGGGAAAACAGATGATATATAAGCTGAAAGATTAAGGATTCTTTGTAATGGAAGGCCATGATCCATCATTTAGGACAAAGCCCAAACAAGAAATAAGTACACCTGTTGACATTCAACAAACATTCAATATGCCCAAGAGCACACACTTGTTTATAATCTAGTAGCTTTTTATCAAACTGAAAACACATTTTACAATACAGCATCAGTTATCTAAAGCTTTCCAGTGTTTCAAAGAGTGATGAGAAAATATAAGTGGGTGGGTGGTGGTTACTGTTGGAATATACTTAAAGCTTTTGCTACAATTGGTTATTTATTTTATTTGTAGCTTATTTTTCAATTCCTACTGGCACATTACTGCCAAAACATTTACTTTCTTGGAGCTATTTGGGATATCTTAAGCTATTGTGTTTAGATTTTTTTTTTAATTTCAAGAGTAATTTTTCAAGATTGCTTTTTAAGAGGAAGCTTACAGTACTCTTTTTTTTTTAAGATTTTATTTATTTATTTGAGACAGAGAGAATGAGAGAGAGCATGAGAGGGAGGAGGGTCAGAGGGAGAAGCAGACTCCCTGCCGAGCAGGGAGCCCGATGCGGGACTCGATCCCGGGACTCCAGGATCATGACCTGAGCCGAAGGCAGTCACTTAACCAACTGAGCCACCCAGGTGCCCACAGTACTCTTGACCAATAGGAAATATTGGAAACATTCTTACTTGGCTTTATATGTATAAATGCTACCACTCAGTTTTGCTGTTTAAACCATTAGTATCATTCATAAAAGTAAAAGTGATAGTGAATAAATATTTCCCTCCCTTTCTCTGAATTTATTTCTGCATTACTTTCCCTTAATTTATTTTAGACAAATACAACCTTATTTCCTTTTAGACAGGAAAGATAAAATTTGTTAGATAATCAGCCAACTTTTTCTAGATGCAATTCAAGTGGCACTATCCCTTTGACTCTTCATTTGAGTAATAGGGTCTTTTAAATTGACTCTGGATTCTGATATATATTGATCACTTCATATTCAATACTTGGTTAGGACAATGCTCCTAGTATCATATTCTACATTTATCTGGATGCTAATGATAAAAATGCAAGGTAAGCTTCTCAGGTCCATCAGTTCAATTTGATTCAGTAAATACTTATTGAACAGCTATTATCAAAGGTGTTTGATACAGGTACAACAACAACAACCAAACAAACAAATAAATAAACAAGGAATAGGCAGGCCCTTTTTAAGAAGATTACATTCTATGCACGATGATAACTCTTACTGGTTGGGCTACCCAGGAAGCAGATTCTAACACTGAGATTTGTGTGCAGGAAGTTTATTAACAAGAAAGAGGAAGAAAAGCAGGATTGTGATGTGGTCACAACAAAACATCACCCAAACTAATGGAGAAGTCTGAAGCTGGGACAGCCTCTAGAGCTGTCCTAATTTTGACTGAGCCTTAATTTCCCTTCATTGGCCAGTCATTTGATACGAGCTGCCCATGGGAAGGAGGCAAGATCTTTGGTAAAGTAGCTTTGCATGCCTAAGGGCAACTGTCATAACAGAAATAAGCTGAGGGCTGTCTGCTGATACCACCCCCAGAACTGTGAGAATAAATCACACCTTCCTGAAGGAGGATCTGGGTGGTGCCACATTACCACCACCACAACAACTGTTCAAGTTTATGTAAGTTAGAGTGTGCTTGAAAGGTAACAGAAATGAGAGAAAGGACAGTATGATCATGTGATAGGAAATAGCAGATGAAAGGCCCTGGGGATGAGAAAATGGGATATGTCCAAGGGACAAGAAATAAAATTAAAAAGGTAGGTTGGAGTCATGTAATGAAAAACTTTTCATTCCTTGGTGAGATACTATAGTTAACTGGACACAAAATGAGGTTGGAACCATATAATGGAAGGCTTTAAATTCCTTAGTGAGAATCTATACTTCACTGGAAAACACTGGAGATTGATAGACACATAATGAGATAATGTGTTTATAAATATGAATCTGATAGAAGTATACAGAATAGACTGTGGATGATAATTTCAAGAATGTTAAGGGTCTGAGATTTTTTTAAATATTTTATTTCTTTATTTTTGCAAGAGAGAGAGAGAGCGCGAACATGAGTGGGGGGATGGGGCAGAGGGAGAAGCAGACTCCCCACTGAGCAGGGAGCCTGATGCAGGACTCCATCCCAGGACCCTGGGATCTTGACCTGAGGCGAAGGCAGATGCTAAACCAACTGAGCCACCCAGGTGCCCTGAGATTTTTTTCTACTTACAAATTTACAAGTTGGTCTGCTAGTTTCTCAGCCATTGGCAGAAAGCATGACTCTGGGTCAGAGGGGGATAATTTTTATTGTTCACAGCAGTAACAATAGCCATTGTTGTTGTTGTTGTTGTTGTTGTTGTTATTATTATTATTATTATTATTGTTTATGCTTGTTACCGGAACTCAAATTCCCACTGGGTGATGAGAAAAGTGCCAGGTGACACCAGGACATGCAGTGGATTACATTACTAAAGGAAAAACCCGAGATTAGGCAACCTGACTCTTATAATGGGCATGAACCTGCTTGCCTTTGCCTTGGAGGGAGACATTTTTATTATATTGGAACAGATATCAAAGATCTCTATTTGCTGTACACATCTTGGCAAAGATAGTCCAGAACAAGGGCATTCAGTGCCTCTGCTCTCAAGATGTGCAGAAGTACATGAAATTCATGCAGAATTTCCTCCCAGAAGAGAAATACTGTTGAACGCAGATTTTTATGTCCTCTGTCAGTATGAATTTGAGTCTCATTGGTGCTAAGGTTGGCTCATCAAGATGAAAACAGATTTCTGTTCAAGTCAGTTTAATGATTTACAATAATTTACAGTTAGGCTGCCACTACTTCTCAGGACTAACTGAGGTGATATCTTTAACTTTATATTTTATATAAACAAGTAAATAATTATTTTAAAAATGACTTTACACTGTAAAGTTAACAGTGTGTATACATAATCAATTTACCCCATTCACACCTTTCTCTTCAACCTATTTTCTTTTTGGGATTAAGCAAACTGCCACTATTTAAACGACTACGTAAGTTTTTCTTTGTACTCTGGAAGTATAAACAAGAAAGGTTCAGATCTTTTGTATAACTCAGTATAAATATACAGATTTGTAAATTATTAATCTATACAAAAAAAAAAAAAGAGAGAGAGAGAGAGAACATGAAGTCCTATGCCCTGGATCTACTCTTAACTACATCATTTACTATGTGTAGGATATACTGCATGCTTACATCGTGATAAAATGAGAGTTTTAGTCTTTTTGATGTCTATGACCTTTCCCAAATTTAATATACTATCATTTTGTGAATATTGGCATAGTATTAAAGTGAGACATATCCTTCACTGTATTTCCCAATTTTAAATGGAAGGGACAGGAGCCACTAGATTAACACTGCCAGTTCAATGTATCAGCACCATAGGTGCTCGGTCTCTCACAATACTTCAACACATGTTCCAATTTCTGAGATGCTCTGTTATTTGCCTTCTGATGAGGTTCTAAAAATCCTGCTGTTATACAACATTTTCTTTTTCCATTTTAAAATATAAAAAAGCACTCATTTCTCTGAGTTTTCAATTTTTTATAACTGTTTTATTGTCAAACAAGTTCACTTAAATTTGTTATTGAAAAGCTCTTCTAGTTTTCCTTCTTATAGACCCTTATTTAAAAAAAAATTATAAAAATTGATTCTCATTTTATTTCCTCAATGTTGTAGGCAGTGTTGTAATGAGTAACCAAATTCAAAAATAGAGGCTACAGTTTAGAAGGTTCTGACTCCTAAAGAAACACACCTACATAAAATCTGTGCCGCAAGTCTCCTTTACATAGAAAATAATCAACTCCCATGTTCTTCAGTTGAACCTATCCTAAGGAGGGTAAGAAGAACTATGAGACAAGGAAAAAGATCGCCAAATCACTTCATTTTCTTTCTGTTCTTTTAAAGCTTCAAATAAGAAAAACAGATGAAAAATGAAGGTTTTCAAAAATGACTTTCGGTTTTTCTTTTATGTTCACGGAGAGGTTTTTGGGAGGAGGTTTTTTTAATCTTACTTCAGGCAAACCTGAAGTTCATTTCCACTTAAATGCTGACATTATTATATAGGGTGTCTATGTTGCTTGTTTTTTTTCCAGAAAGAGATTTTGACCTCACATTGCTAATCACTGTGGTGTCCATTCATTATCATAAGTAGATACTTAAAGAAAAAATTTCAGATAAAAAGACAGATTAAAAATAATAATTCTGAGAAGTTATATCCATTAAAGTGAGTATAACTCACTTTATATAATGGAACACTAAACAACACAACAAATTTAAAAAATATTTTGCAGACCTCTATTTTAAAATAGCTACAGAGCTATTTTTTAAATAGTTCTAATTGCTTATAAATCTCTAAGTGGTATATTTTAAATTCTTTTAAATGGATCAGGGTTATTATCTTACCTACATGAATACCACTTAATGATTAATTATTATTAATTATTCATATATAGTGATAATTTCCCAATTGCATTACAATGTTGTCCAAAAAAATTCTTACATATTATACTCTAATTTTCTTAGAATTACACAGTTTGTGAATGATGGAACAATGTAAGTCCCTAATGGTTATACTTAATATGCCACTGATTATGAAGTTTGATCTTGAAATTCTACTTTACTCCAAATAAAATACAGTAAAAAAAATATATTTTATTTATCAAGTTGAAAAAGAATCTTATATACATCCTAATTACTTTATATTTTCTAGGCTAAGGCATATTTTACAATATTCATTTTTCCAAATTTAATTTACAAGTTGTGGATGAAAGAAGAGATTACACTTTCCTAATGAGAAAGAGATATTAGTGTAAAATATTATTTAGTATTTCATTTAATTAGCATATTGTCCACTTATTAAAATGCTGAAGATAATTAATTTTCTTTCAAAAACTGAATAAAAAGCCACAATATTTTTCAAATCAAAAAAATATGAACAATGGGCTACAGAATCCCTGTAAAAAACTGTTTATCTGTGTATCATATTTCATCCTTGTTCCTAGAATTTATTTTTCTACTACAAATTAGTAGGTTAATTGCATCTAAGTGATTGATAGAGGTTGAAATGAGACTAATAATGCAGGGTTTTGACATAGCTAGGGTATCATATTAGAATATATTAATTTTATTCTGTAAAAGACATATCTTTATGAAAATTTTCCTTTACTACATTTTCATAAAAAATACATTCTATAGTTAATAAAATATAAAAACAAATGCAAATCTAGTTCAAAAAAATGGTTTTATTTAACCACTGACTATACTACAACCATTAAAGCTAAACAAAATCGATATATCCGATAACATTGTAGAACTGACATTATTTTTAATGTTTTGTGTTTGCTATATGTAGATATAGCCCTATTCATTTCCTCGGTCTTTATTTTATTTTATTTATTTATTTTTTGAGAAGTAACTATATTTATTCTTTCTTGGTAATTTTCAAATACACATGAACTCAAATCTCAACCCAATGGGGCGCCTGGGTGGCTCAGTCATTAAGCGTCTGCCTTCGGCTTAGGTCATGATCTCAGGGTCCTGGGATCAAACCCCGCATCGGGCTCCCTGCTCAGCGGGGAGCCTGCTTCTCCCTCTCCCACTCCCCCTGCTTGTGTTCCCTCTCTCACTGTGTCTCTCTCTGTCAAATAAATAAAATCTTAAAAAAAAAAAAAACCTCAACCCAAAATAAGGTTAGCATTGGACACGTTATTTTTTTTATTTTTATTTAAATTTCAGTTAGTTAACATACAATGCAATATTAGTTTCAAGTGTACATGTAGTGATTCAACACTTCCATACAACACCCAGTGCTCATCACAAGTGCCCTCCTTAATCCCCATGACCTATTCAACCCGACTCCCCATCCTCCTCCCCTCCAATAACCATCAGTTTGTTCTCTATAGTTAAGAGTCAGTTTCTTGGTTTGCCCTCCTCTCCCTCTCTTTTTGCCTTTGCTCATTTGTTTTTTCTTAAATTCCACATATGAGTGAAATCATATGGTATTTGTCCTTCTCTGACTTACTTCTTCTGCTTAGTGTAATACTCTCTAGCTCCACCCACATTGTTGCAAATGGCAAGATTCCATTCCTTTTGATGGCTGAGTAATACTCCATTATATAGATGATAGGTAGATGATAGATAGATACATAGATAGATAGATAGATAGATAGATAGATAGATAGATTCCATTATATGATACACACACACACATATGTATATCACCTCTTTATCCATTCATTAGTCAATGGACACTTGGGCTGCTTCCATAATTTGGCTATTGTAGATAATGCTGCTATAAACACCTGGGCACATGTATGCCTTCGAATTAGTATTTTATATTTGAGTAAATACCTAGCAGTGTAATTGCTGGACTGTAGGGTAGTTCTATTTTTAACTTTTGGAGGAAACTCCACACTGTTGTTTTTTGGGGTTTTTTTTCGTATTGTTTTCCAGTGGCTGCACCAGATTGCATTCCCACCAAAAATGCAAGAGGGTCTCCTTTTTCTTGTTGTTTATTGTGGTATTGATTTTAGCCACTTTGATGGGTGTGAGGTGATAGTTCATTGTAGTTTTGATTTACATTCCCCTGATGATAAGTGATGTTGATCATCTTTTCATGTGTCTGTTGTCCATCTGTATGTCTTTAAAAAAAATGTTTATTCAGATCTTCTGCCCATTTTTATTGGATTATTCATTTTAGGGGTGTTGAGTTTTATAAGTTCTTCACATATTTTAGATACTAACCCTTTATGCCATTTGTATATATCTCCTTCCATTCTGTAGGTTTTTAGTTTTGTTGATTGTTTCCTTCACTGTGCAGAAGTTTTTTATTTTAATGAAGTCCCAATAGTTTATTTTTGCTTTTGTTTCCCTTGCCTCAGGAGACAATCTAGAAGGAAGTTGCTATGGCCGATGTCAAAGAGGTTACTGCCTGTGTTCTCCTTTAAGATTTTTATAGTTTCAGGTCTCACATGTAGGTCTTTCATTCATTTTGAATTTATCTTTGGGTTTGGCATAAGAAAGTGGCCCAATTTCATTCTTGCGTATTGCTGTCCAGTTTCTCAAACACCATTTGTTGAAGTGACTATCGTTTTACCACTGGATATTCTTTCATGCTTTGTTGAAGATTAACTGACCATATAGTGGTGTGTTCATTTCTGGGTTTTCTTTACTCTTCTGTTCTGTATTTTGTGCCAGTATCATACTGTCTTGATGTCTAAAGCTTTATAATAAAACTTGAAGCCCGGAATTGTGATGCCTCCAGCTTTGCTTTGCTTTTCCAAAGTTGCTTTGGTTATTTGGGGTCTTTTGTGGTTCCATACGAAGTTTAGGATTGTTTGTGCTAACTCTGAAAAATCCTGGTGGTATTTTGATGGGGATTGCATTAAATGTGTAGATTGCGAGGCACTTGGGTAGCTCAGTCAGTTAAGCATCTGCTTTTGGCTCAGGTCATGATTCCAGGGTCCTGAGATTGAGCCCCAAGTCTGGCTCCCTGCTGAGCAGGGAACCTGCTTCTCCCTCTCCCTCCATCTTCTGCTCCCCATGCTTGTGCTCTCTCTCTGTCAAAGAAATAAATAAAATCTTTAAAAAATGTGTAGATTGCTTTGGGTATTATAGACAATTTAACAATATTTGTTTTTTGATCCATGTGCACAGGATGTTTTTTCAATTCTTTGTATCATCTTCAGTTTCTTTCATTAGTGTTTAATAGTTTTCAGGGTACAGGTCTTTTACCTCTTTGGTTAGGTTTACTCCTAAGTATCTTGTTGTTTTTGGAGACATTGTAAATGGGATTGATTTTTTAATTTTTTTTTCCTGCTGCTTCATTATTGGTGTATAGAAATGCAAGAGATTTCTGTATGTTGATTTTGTACCCTGTAACTTTACTGAATTCATTTATCAGTTGTAGTTTTTTTGTGAAGTCTTTCAGGTTTTCTATATAGAGTATCATGTCATCTGTAAATAGGCGAAGTTTTACTTCTTCCTTACTGATTTGGATGTCATTCATTCATTCATTCATTCATTCATTCATTCATTCATTCATTTTTGCTGTCTAACTGCTATGGCTAGGACTTCCGGTATTATTTTAAATAACAGTGGTGAGAATGAACATCCGTATCTTGTTCCTGACCATAGAGGAAAAACTCTCAGGTTTTCCCCATTGAGAATTGTATTAGCTGTGGATTTTTCATATATGGACTTTATTATGTTGAGTTATATTCCCTCCAAACATACCTGGTTGAGGGGTTTTACTGTGAATTGATGTTCTTATTGTCATATGCTTTCTCTGTATCTATTGAAATAATCACATAGTTCTTATCCTTACTTTTATTAATCCGATGTATCACATTAATTGATTTGCAAATATTGAACCACCCGTGTAACCCAGGAATAAATCCCATTTGTTTGTGGTGAATTATTTTTTTTTAAGTATTGTTGGATTCGGTTTGTGGTGAATATTTTTTTAAGTATTGTTGGATTCGATTTGCTACTAATTTATTGAGAATTTTTGCATCTATATTGATCAAGAATATTGACCTGTAGTTCTCTTTTTCAGTAGAGCTTTTGTCTGTTTTTAGTATTAGGGTAACACTGGCATCATAGAATGAATTTGGAAGTCTTCTTTCCTTTTCTATATTTTGGAATAGTTTGAGAAAAATAGGTATTAAATCTTCTTTAAATGGTTGGCAAAATTTGGGTGTGAAGTCTTCTGGCTCTGGGCTTTTGTTGTTGGAGGTTTTTTGATTACTGATTCAATTTCTTTGCTGGTTATTGGTCTGTTCAAGTTTTCTATTTCTGCAAGTGTTAAAGTCCCCTACTATTACTGTGCTATTATCAGTTAGTTCCTTTATGTTTGTTATTAATTGTTTTATATACTTGAGTGCTCCCATGTTGGGTGCATAAATATTTACAATTGTTATATCTTCTTCTTGGATTGTCTCCTTTAGGAGTATATAATGCCCTTCTTTGTCTATTTTTACAGTCTTTGTTTTAAATTCTCATTTGTCCTATATAAGTATCGCTACTCCAGCTTTTTTTTTTTTTTTACATCCATTAGTGTGATAAATGTTTTTCCATCCCCTCATTTTTAATCTGCAGTGTCTTTAGGTCTAAAATGAGTCTCTTGTAGGCAGCATATAGATGGGTCTTGTTTTTTTTATCCATTCTGACACCCTATGTCTTTTGTTGAAGCATTCAGTCCATTTACATTAAAAGATTATTGATAGATATGTATTTAGTACAATTTTATTACTTGTTTTGTCATTGTTTCTGGAGATTTTCTCTGATCCTTCCTTGTCTTTGTCACTTTTGGCCTCTCTTTTGCATTCAAAGAGTCTCCTTTAATATTTCTTGCAGTGCTGGTTACTGGTCATGAACTCCTTTAATTTTTCGCCATCTGGGAAACTCTTTATCTCTCCTTCTATTCTGAATGATAGCCTTGCTGGATAGAACATTTTTGGCTGCAGATTTTTCCCATTCAGCACTTGAATATATCATGCCACTTTCATCTGGTTTGCCAAGTTTCTGTTGAAAACTTTCCAGTTAGCATTATGGGTTTTCCCTTGTAAGTTAAGGACTTCTTTTGTCTTTCTGTTTTTAAGATTTTTTTCTTTGGAGTGCTTGGGTGGCTCAGTCATTAAGCCTCTGCCTTCAGCTCAGGTCATGGATTGAGCCCCACATTGGGCTTCCTGCTCAGCCTGGAGCCTGCTTCTCCCTATCCCACTCCCTCTGCTTGTGTTCCCTCTCTAGCTATCTCTCTCTCTCAGTCAAATAATAAATAAAATCTTTTAAAAAAGATTTTTTTCTTTATCATTATATTTTGCAAATTTAGCTCCACTTTGCCCTGCTTTTGTTGCTTTTGATGGGAGTTCTCTCCCTCCTGGATCTGGATGTCTGTTTCCTTCCCCAGGTTAGGGATGGTTTCTGCTATTATTTCTTGAAATAAATATTCTGCCCATATTCTCTCTCTTCTGCAAGCACTCCTATAATATGAATGTTATGACGTTTGACAAAGTCACTGAGTTACTACGTCTATTCTTGTGTTGTATAATTCTTCTTTTCTCTTTTGTTCAACTTCATTATTTTTCATTATTTTATCTTCTAGATGCTTAATTCACTCCTCTGTTTTTCTTCTAGCCTGCTGTTCACTGTATCAAGCCTCTTTCCAATCTCATTTATTGACTTTTTAATCTCTGATTCTTTTTTAACTGTCTTATCACTGGTGTCTTCTATGTTTTCCTCAAGCCCAGTGAGTATCCTTATGATTGTTGCTTTAAATTCTCCATCAGGTATGTTACTTATATCTGTTTTACTTAAATCTCTGACCATCCTTATCTTGTTCTTTCATTTGGGATAAATTCCTCCATCTTGGCATTTTGTCTAAGTCTCTGACTTCTATGTGTTAGAAAAACCAGTTATGTCTTCTGCTCCTGAAATTAATGACCTTATGAAGAAGAGGCCATGTAGTGCCCAGAGCAAAGTGTACTTTACTACTGTGTTTTGGCTGCTCTTTTAGGCCAGTTGTCTGCAGAAGCTCTCCTTGCCCGCAGTGGGCAATGTTTGGTCCCTGGCCTGAAAGTGACTCTGGTCTGCTTGTGAAATGAGATCTCACACTAACTCCACCAGAACTGAGGCCCTGCAAAACTATCTGGTTGGGAGATGTGTTGTGGGCAGGGGTTTGTGCTGGTCTTCTGGGGGCGGGGCCTGTCATGCTAGGACAGAGGCAAGCTTGACTGAGAAGTGCAGTCCTGCCAGAGCACAGGAGGGTGGGGCTTAGTGTAAACAAGTTGGGAAGCCGGCGTCCATGCTGTGTTGGTTTCAGCAAGTGGCTGTGTTTATGCTAAGGCCTGGGGGAAGGAAATGACACTAGCCAGCTCCTTTGTCCCTGGAGAGCCATTTCAGTGAATGCTGCCTCTTAGGGAAGCACCGGGAGAAGAGTGAATAATCCCCTTTGCATGCCCCAGACCTTCTTCAGATCACTGTTTCCACACTGTCTACCCCTGGGTTTACTTACCTGCCTTCTCTCCAGGAGCAGGGCAGTGCCCTCCAGGCTCTATCCCAGCCAAGTATGCTGACATTTAGAACCCCAGGCTTCAAGCCCCCCTGATTACAAGAACTCACAAAATTCAGCCCTTCTTGTTTTCCAAGCCCATGATTTTGGGGAAACGTTCTCCTTGTGCATTCCCCTGCATATTCCTCTCTCTCTCTTACCCTTCTTTATGACCACAGTTCCCTCCCCTCAAAAGAACTGTTGATCACCTTCTCCCCCAAACCACATCTCTGTACTTCCTACATTCTTGAATGTGGCCTCTTCTTTCCCTTTAGTTGCAGAGTTTGTTCTGTCAAACTTCAGGCTGATTTCTGGGGTATTTAGGATGGTTTGATGTTATCTAGTTGTATTCTTGGGAGAAGATGAGCCTAGGGTCCTCCTACTCTGCTGCCATCTTGAAAATCCCATTTCCTTATTTTTATATGTATTTCTGATACACATTAGGAAACCCAAGACAATATCTCTTATGCATAAAAATTTACTTTCAATGTATGTTCTAAAAGGATATCAATCTGAAAGCATTAGCTTGTTTTTCAGAAGATATTTTCCATGGATTTAAGACAGATAAAGTATCTTCTATATCTGTTTAATCCTTTGTACATTTCCACTGTGGTTTTATCTACACTATATATATTTTTTTTAATTCTTACAATCAACCTTTGATATTTCATGTGAACCAGAGATCTCAGACAGTTTTAAACTTTAGTAATAATTTCAAGGACATCAATAATCACTAGGGACAAGGGGAGCAGGGAGAGGTGAAGCCAAGAGAGGTCCAGAGTCTCTAGTATATATCTACAGTTTCATTGTTGCAGCATGAGGATGTACCCTGGCCCAGATTAATATTTCGGATCTCTGATAGTTGTATGGGTCATATTACTTATGCAAAAGGTGCTTTTTGGATCCTAAAACATCAACATTTTATACTCAGTTTCAATACCTCCTGCTTTGATTAGCATAAACAACCTAATGCAACTTAGTTCATCCTGCTAAAAGCATGTCATAGTTAAAGATTCCCACTGGAAAATGCCATTGGTTTTTGCCAATTATGTTAGCATGCTTATAGGAATATGTGACTAGGGCACTACTTTCTTTCCAAGGGCATTCCCACACTCTAAAGGAGAGAACTGACTGCAGAGCTGTTATTTAACAGTTGACGTCCCATGAGTCAGAAAGGCCAGTTCAAGTTCAGCTGATGAAGGAAAAGACAAGACAGACAGAGATTAAGAAAAATTTGCTGACTTCACTTATGTGTAGAATCTAAAATTGTAAAACTCATAGAAACAGAAAATATTATTACTATTAAGTGTGAGATCTAAATAGAAATAACTGTTGGGGTTGCATGTCAGTGGATTGTAGGCTATCAGGAATGATGCTGCAATGGTCCATGCAAAAGATTTAACTGTTTTACAAGGAGAGATGGGGAAAAAATTCAAGATTTATCTGGAAAATATAACTGAGATAGGATTTAATGACTGACTGATTATGGATGTGAGAGATGTCAGAGATGAAGTACAAGATAGTTTTTAGTTTCAACTAACAGAAAACTAACCTAGCTGATTTATGCAGAAAATGAAGTATAAAATTATGATGAGAAGCTAACAGAATCAGAGAGAAATATGGTTCAGTCATTACCCAGCTAGAAACAGTATCCCAAACCAGAACTGTTTTTGTGAAGAATGGGTTCTGATGTAGTCACAGCAACACAACCACAGCAGGTTCTGGAACTGTCTGTTGCTCCAAAACTTCTATCACTGTCATCTATGCTTATGCTTTTTTGCCTACTTCTTTACTAAAAACTCAGTGTGGTTCAAGCCTGAGTCATGTGCCCGAAATTTAGCTGCAAGGGATGCAAACAAAGTGAATATTTGATTCTGTTAAATTCAGAGAAAGATGGAACTTAACATTCCAACAAAGAGAAATACTTCCCAAACATTGGAAGGAGTTAAAATGCTGAACAACTCCCACTGCTACCAAGAAACAAAACAGAAACCAAAAGTCTTCCACAATTGCTGTGGTCAGCATCATCACAGGGATGATATGAAGTCTACTAAACAATGGTGCAATCATTTACAATTTTATCATTTCATTATGATAAAAATAATAAAGTGATAAAATTTCTGGAAACTGGAGACAAAAGGAAAATAAACTTTAAGCAAGAAGACAAAAAGGGCATATTACCTTCCTTGGTGCAGCGGTAAGACTGATAGTTGATGTCTCATAAAAATGAGGGAAAGCAGAAATCGATGGAATAGCATTTAATACTGAAAAACAACTGCCATGTAATCTTTTATAACTACTTAGAAAATCTTTAAAAAAGAAAGATATGAAGAGGATGTTATAAATGCTAACAAATTTCACAAAAATTGGGATGAAACAGAAAAATTAGAGAAACAAAAAAACGAACAAAAAAACCTACCAAACTGAGAGTGGAAGAGTTAGAAACCTGAAATTTTTATCCTATTAAAATACTGAATCTATTATTACATATCTTTACACACACACACACACACACACACACACACATACAGTCCCTTCAAGCCCAAATGATTTTGTGGTTAATTCCTTCAAATATTCAAGGGAAAAAAAATTAAGCTTAAACAAAATCTTTCAGAGAATAGGACAAAAGGGAACATACTATCGACATTAAAAGAGAAAGTATGCACCAATCTCTATCATGAACACAGATGTATAAACCCCATCAAATAACAGCAAATAGAATCTATTTGTATATAAATCAAGGAATACTTAATGGCCAAAAGGATTTATTATAGAAATGCAAGGTTGATTTAACATTTAAAAATAAATCAATTTATTTTACCACATTAACAGAAAAAAGAAAAAAAAAACGTATGATCATATTCTTAGATGTGGAAAATAATTTGATAAAATAGAATGTACATTAAGATGAAAAAACTACTATAATTAGGAATAAAAATTAGGAATAAAAAGGAATTTCCTCTATTGCTAAACACTATGAAAGTCTAAAAATAAAAATGCGTTTTTATTTTATATTATTATGTTAATCACCATACATTACATCATTAGTTTTTGATGTAGTGTTCCATGATTCATTGTTTGCGTATAACACCCAGTGAAATCCTTCTGACGACAGTTATGAGATTAGATACCCACTATCACCACTACTACTCGATTTTGTACTGAAAGTTCACACCAGTGCATTAAGCAAGGGTGAAAAAGAGAGAAGGATTGAAAAGCAAGACTAAAACTATCATAATTGTGGACAGTGTGATTGTTTATGAAAAATCCAAATAGTTAGAGATATTGTATTAGAATTAATGAGTGAATTTACTTAGTCAATGAATATAAGTCAGTGTACAAAAAATTAAAGCAGAAAAAAAGTATAAAATAAAACTGAAATATATAATATTCACACACACCATTTTCAATATTATATATTACTACATGTAATTCTGTCGAATCTGACCAGCTTAAAATCATATAAAATAAATCTATGCTGTTAGAAGGGGAAGGGTTACCCTTTAGAGGGGAGGTTGCGCCTAGAAGAGAGAGTGAACAACAAAGTACCATTGCATTTTAGATATGTGTTTTGTGATCTGGATGTTCTTCAGATGGTGAAAACTCATCATCCATACTGTTAAAATATGGGCACTTTTCTGTATGCTTTTCATATTTCAGTAAAAACTTTGAAAAATGCTGAGAATTATTTCCACACTTTTTAAATTTTAAATTATTTATGTTTAAAAGAATCACATGTAACATATGATGAATGAAAGAAAATAAAACATAATAAATCCATACCTCGTCCCAGTTTAAGGAATCAAACATTGCTGATAATTTTGAAGACCCTGTTTGTCCCTCCATTGCCTCCCCACTCCTTCCAGTCTCCCAGTTGGCACAATTAATGTGGATTATGTATTATTCATTCACTTGCCTTTAAGCACTCTTCCCCATATACATAAGTACTTGCCCATAATCTGTCCATCTCTGTCTCTCTCTCTCTCTCTCTCTCTGGTATTGCTTAATTTTACATATTTATGATTTTGTATAAATTAAAATCTCCTTTTCTATTCCTATGTAATTTGTAGTACTTGTTCAATAAGACTTTTGTGAACTAAATTTCATTTGTTTGCACTGCTACATAATGACACAAGTCATTATTCATTTTCTTGTAAGTAGGCATCAGGAGCAGTCCTTTTTTTTTTTTTTTTTTAATGGCCACTAATATTTTACTTTATTTTATTTTACATTTTTTTATTTTATTAAGTTATGTTAATCACCATACATTACATCATTAGTTTTTGATGTAGTGTTCCATGATTCATTGTTTGCATATAACACCCAGTGCTCCATGCAGAACGTGCCCTCTTTAATACCCATCACCAGGCTAACCCATCCCCCCACCCCCCTCCCCCCTAGAACCCTCAGTTTGCTTCTCAGAGTCCATAGTCTCTCATGGTTCATCTCCCCCTCCGATCTCCCTCCCTTCATTCTTCCCTTCCTGCTATCTTCTTCTTCTTTTTTTTTTTTTTTTTTAACATATAATGTATTATTTGTTTCAGAGGTACAGGTCTGTGATTCAACTGTCTTACACAATTCACAGTGCTCACCATAGCATATACCCTCCCCAATGTCTATCACCCGGCCACCCCATCCCTCCCACCCCCGCCAGTCCTTTTTATATATTAGAAAAACATTTCTGTGTAATTTCTTCTGCACTTTTCCTATTACATAGTGCAAAAGTTGCTCTAGGGATGTGTATCTCAACCTACAGATCACAACTTTCTAGTGGCACAAAATTAATTCAGTGAGTCATGAATAGAATTTTTAAAATATAATTGAGTGGATTAGGAAATGTCAGAATGCCATTGAGAGTCTACATGCTTTTCTATTAACTCTATGTTATTTTTATGTGTATGCTACTGCTCACATTATATTTATAAGTGGATTTTCTGGTTCATAAGATTTGCACATCACCAACTTTAGTTTTTTGGGGATACTGTTATATCAATTTATATATATGCCAGAAACCCCTGATATCATAAGATAAATTTTTCCAAACTTAATGGTTCTTAAAGTGTATTTGTTTTTCTTTACCTTTTGTTAGTGAAGTTGAGTATTTTCTCAAGACTGTTGAACATTTCTCTTTCTTTTTCTTAGAAATAACTCCTCATGCTCTTCATTCTATTGTTTTGTGTTCTATTTCTCAATGATCTACAGAATAATTTTCTTAAGTTTAGTCTTGATATTAATTCTTGATCAGTTACATGTTTTGAAAATCCATCCTCAGAGCTGTTGGCTTGTATTTTCCCTTAAAACATTACACTTTTTGATATAATATATAGTTCTAATATATGATTGTTTGTTTTATATATAATAAATTCTTTCCTAAACCAAGATAAATTTCTTCTAGAGACTGAACATTTCATATTGAGGCCTGTAATTTTCTTAAAACGATTTTAATATATGCTGTGAGATGAAGATAAATTTCCATATGGATAACCAAAAACCCAGGATGGTTTATTGAATGGTTCCATCCTTTTTCTCACCTATTTTCAATGCCAACTCTGATAATTGAATTTTCAACATAACAGAGGGTCTGTTTCTTAGCTGATTATTTTGTTCTTTTGATCTGTTTTTCTATTCCTGAGCCAATAGCAGGTGGACTGAAAGATTATGGTTTCACAGGAAGTCTTAATATCTGTCAGGCAAGCCATTCTACTCCTACTGTTTTTCCTTTTTCTGTATCTTGGCTCTTCTTGACCCTTTGCTCCTACACACACACACACACGCACACACACACACAATCGGTTGGAATTTTTATTAGAATTATGTTGACTTTATAGATCAATTTGGGGGAGCTGACCATGCTGAGTCTTCCTACCAATGAATAAATGTTTTAGCTCTTTTTTCCCCTACTGTCTTTCAGTAAAGTCTTATAGTTATCGAGAAAATGGTCATGTATCTCTGAATAATTTGGTTCCTAGTTATGTTTTATTTTCATTATAAATAGTAAATTTCTAAAAAGTTAATTTTTTGTTTAGTACTGTGATTGAAATATAGCTACCTTACTAAATGGTCTTATTGATTCTAGCAATTAACACAGATAATTTGTTTTTCTTTTTTTTAAGATTTTATTTATATTTGAGAGAGAGAAAGAGAGAGAGAGGGAGCAAGCGAACAAGCAGGGGCAGGGGGAGGGGGAGAGGCAGACTCCCCGCTGAGCAGGGACCCCGATGCAGGACTAGATCCCAGGACTCTGGGATCATGACCCGAGCCGAAGGCAGCCATTTAACCAACTGAGCCACCCAGGCTCCCCTGTTTTTCCTCGTTAGAGAATTATATAATTAATGAATAATGACAGATTTCCTCTCTATTCATGATTTATATATTTATTCATTTTTAAAGTTAATTAGATGGCTGTGACTCAAAGGTACAAAATTTTTTAAAGATTTTATTTATTTATATGAGAGAGAGAGCACATGAGAGAGGGGGTAGGATCAGAGGGAGAAGCAGACTCCCTACTGAGCAGGGAGCCCGATGCGGGACTCGATCCCAGGACTCCAGGATCATGACCTGAGCTGAAGGCAGTCGCTTAACCAACTGAGCCACCCAGGCGCCCTAAAAGTACAAAACTTTTGAGGGGTGCCTGGGTGGCACAGTTGGTTTAGCATCCAGTTCTTGGTTTTGGCTCAGGTCATGATATCAGGGTCGTAAGATCAAGTCCCGCGTCTGCTCAGTGTGGTGTCTGCTTGAGAATCTCTCTCCCTCTCCCTCTCCTTCTGCCCCTCCTGCTTGTGCACTCTCTCTCTTTCCCTCTAAAATAAATAAAATTAAATCTTTAACAAAAAAGTACAAAATTTTCAAAAAAGTGGCTATATCACACATCATGAGTATCAAAGAATAATTTTTTTTTAAGGAACAATTTTTACATTTAGACATTAAGATACTCACTGCAGATTTAGTATACTATGCTCTATCAGATTATGAAAGTTATCGTATGTTACATGGCGTACATCATCACAGCACATATATTTGTAGTTAGTTTACCGCTATATCATTATGGAATAAACTTTATTATTTAGATTTTTATTTCATTTTATGCAATCTCTCTCCAGCTGTTTTATATCACTGTAATATTCATTCATTCTTATACTTTTTGCTGCCATTTTTATATATTTTTACTTATTCTCGCTTTTGGCGCCTCCTTTCATTCCATAGGTGCATTAATCTATTTATACTGTAATTTTATCTAAGAATTCCAACATCTGGGATTGTTTCCAGTCTCGACCTAACTTCTGCCCCTCAACCTAGACATCCTCTCCTGTCTTGTGCTTTTTATTTTCATGCATTTTGTGGTTTCTGTCTAGAAATTTTTTTCAGAAATATTTCTGTCAGAAATTTTTGAGGTCTGTATTACAGTTGCTTTGCTTCAGAGAGGATTTCATTTTATTTCTTCCCCTGCCTTGAAAAATCAGAACACTAAAATACAAGTTTCTAAATTGAGTGTTTTGGGACCATTCAATTAAGAGCCAAGGTTAAAAACAAGTACTATTCCTTGTCATCTCTATGTAAAATTTGTTGTTTTCCTAAGTTATCTTGAAGGTAAACTAGTGATGTAGCCCTTTGGCAGTAGGTCTCTTTTACCATGTGTGACAGAGTAGCCAGGGCTACCGTGCAGTCTCCTGCTCTCCCCTAGCCCATCACACTGAAAAGTCAAGTTCATTAGGACTGAGCAGACAACTCAACTCCACATCTGGTGGTGCTCATTGGTCACTTTTCTCTATACTTGTTGTCTCTTTTGGGAATCAGCAGATTTCATGTATGTGTGTGTATGTGTGTGTGTGTGTATGTATGTATATATGTGTATCTTGCTAGTTAAGACAAATACTACTACTAACATATAATTTGGTATTTTATTTCAAAATAAATGATTTGCTAGTCTGCCATACTGTTGGAAAAACTATTTTCCATATGATTCTGAAATTGAATTTCTTCTCATAAATGACATATGCCAAATGTAGAAATCATTTGCTGGAGTTCATTTGCTAAAGTAGATTGTATTGAAATACTGCCTATTTTCCAGAAGCTGTGTTGACATTTTCTATCACTATGTCAAAAATAACCAAAGAGAAACAATCCCTCACGGCAGAGAAAATACTTAGACTCTTGAAGGTGAGAGAGAAAATATAATATTAATTTAAATAGCATAAATTCATAAGAACAAATTATCATTTAATACATTTTATGTTCTATAGATATGTGTGTGGCAAAAAAATAGCCATTTAAAATGTTATTAATAAAGGGAGATGGGGTGTATTTACAGAATATCAAAATAAACACACACCCACACACAACTCGTATTTGGAAACCTCAAATAATTTAACTAAAGCCCAAGATTATGTAGAAGTTTTACCACTGGAAAATTCACCCCAGCTTTATTTACTCACACAGTGTGAATTTACACCCAAGGCCACAGCCACGGGCATATCTAAATTATATACTACTTATAGCACTTTAGAATTGAAGTTTTCCCTATCATCTGAGCTAATAAAACCTCAACATCAAGTCCTTTCACTCCTACGACAAGTACCCCAAAGTGGTTTTCTTTTCTGACCCTTACAGCTTCACAAGAAATGAACAGACTCTGTGTCATTCACTGTCATTTTTTTTTTCCAGAACTTGCTTTTTCTTTTAAAATGGTTCCCTCTAAATCCTTCACAGATGAAATGGGAAGAAAATGGTATGCCTTCACTCCTGTTGTGTACACATTACGTGATATTACTTTATCCCCCCTGTGTTTCATTATTATACACTGGAGCCTAGAGCTTCAGTGAAATGGGCAGACAAGTCGCCGTGTGAAAATATATTAACATTAAATGAAAACTTCTCAAGAATCAGTTATTACAAGCCTCTAATGGGGTTCAGCACTTACAGAGTTGACTGTATAAGGTCAGAATTAATCGGTACAACTGAAACTCATAAGCAGCGACATCTGTGGACATTTCTCTGGTCTCGTGCTTTTTGGTTTGTGTAGAGCACCTGCATTCTGCAGGATGGAGGACATGACACAGGCCCTGGCACATATTAGCTGCTAGTAAAGGTGAGGTGATTGAGTAAGGCAACATCTGTTCGCTCCGTCCCTACTCCCCAGATTGTAACTGAAGTGAACCTGGGTCACTGGATCAGAGGAGGTCCATCCTGAATCTTATATTAATCATTCCCTTGCCACGCCAGATGTTGGGTCTTTGTAGACAGGACTGAGGGGCTAGACAGTGAATTGAACTATATCCAGTTTACTCTTTGTATGTTGTTGTTTAGATCATCTATACCTCTCAGCACTCTGCCACGAGTATGGATGGTGAAAGCACCCACATCCTTCGCTGATTGTATCTGAAAGAGATGCAAGCGAGGTACTGGATGTGAGGAAGTAGTAGTTGCCTCTGCTCTGACCTACATACCTTACTGACCAAGTTAACCCTAACCATACTCAAAGCAAATGTTTATTTACAATCTATAATTCATATGTTCTGTTCCAGAGCAAGTGTCTCAACTCTGTCAGGTGCAAGGAGATGGTAATTTAGGTCAATACGACATTTTCCTTCAAAAATATTATTAGCCCCATCAAGTTAAAAGGGGAGGAGCAGAGCAGTCATGCCCTAAGTGGTAGTAAAGAAAGGAGAACAATTTTGAGGCTCATGAAAATAGAGATAATGGATAAGAATTTAAAGGGGAAAGAAGGGGAGGTAGGTTGCACATGTGTATGTATAATAAGATATTTAATAATAAGAACAATTCTGAAGAACAGTGGGAGGACAATAGCCAGTCATTCACCTTTTCCATCTCCCAATATCTTAATCCATTATCACAGACTAGCCAGAGCAGTTTTAAAAATATAAAATACATCTTTTCACTCCTTTGGTTAGGACATTTCATTTGTTCCCTCCATGCTTAGTAAAATTCCCTGAGTCTTTACAAGGACCTCCCTGTCCCTGTCCAACACCCCAGGGTCATCCTAGACCAGATCTCCAAGCTTCTCTCGTGTCTCTCAAACATGCCAAGTCCTCTTCTTCCAGCATTCTGCACTAACTCCTGCCACTGTCATGGAAGTTCTCATGACTCTGCACAGCTCTTCTATCCTACTCCTGACAATGAAGAGGCCTTCTGACTATCCCATCCAGGCAGGTCATCTTCTTTCCCAGTTTATTTCTCTTATAACATGAACATAATCTGCGGAGATAGTCTCTCATTTGTCTACCACGTTTCAGTCTGTCCCATGAGAATATGAGTTCTATGAGGTTTCTTGAGTGCCTACTATATAGCACGTTATTCTTAGTTAAGGACAGAAAATGAATAAAATACACCAAAATATTTGTATCTCTCAATGTGCATGTGCAGGGTTGGAAAGCTCTACCCATAAAGTGCTTAAGAGAAAAAAAAATGCTGAAATTATAATAAAAGCAGCAAATAAACAATATTGTCACAGAGCACCCAATCTTTTTATTTTTTTAGCACTTCTTTTTTTTTAAGATTATATTTATTTATTTGAGAGAGAGAGAGAGAGCACGGGGAGGGAGAGAGGCAAAGGGAGAAGGAGAAGCATACTCCCTGCTGAGCAGGGCGCCCTACCTGTGGCTTGATCCCAGGACTCCAGGATCATGACCTAAGCCAAAGGCAGATGTTTAACTGACTGAGCCACCAGGACGCTAAGCTAACTAGCGTTAGTTAGCTAACACTAACTGTTAGCTAGCTAGCACTGTTTGTTTTTGTTATTTTCCCAGATATTTAACTTTTGCTTTATTTCTTAAACTTATCTTTGTAAGAAAATAACCTGTATCTTTTGTAACTCTTACATTTTGGTTTTATAAATAGCCATTGTTCAGCTATAGTGAGAATTCTGATTTCTAATGATTAAAGCAAAGAGTAGATACTAGATCAGCCTTGAAATATTCTGAAATTCTATTTGAACTACTGCTTTGCGTTGACATTTCCCAAAGTGCTAATTATATTTTTTAAGCTCCTACACATATCATAACCTCTTTATACTACTAGGTTAATGCAACAAAGCAAATTTGTTTTCTTCTCAATATGGTCTTTATAAACATAATGCAACATTTATTAATATGCCTTTCTCTCAGCATGATGTCAAATAACTTGTGATTGTTTCAAGATTTATTCCAAGTACTTTATATGTTCGCTATAATAAAAAGCAAAAGTCCTATAAATACATACATGCCTTCAAAAACAAAATAATGCTTTTAAATATGGAAGAAGACTTTGACCCAGAAATAATATCAGACTCAGTAACAATTAAATGTGGGCCACTCTTCGTTTTAAGTGTATCTTTCATCCTGTTTCCAATAGTATATTTATATATTATGAGCTCTTCCCAAAGATCTAGGAGCAAATATCACTTTCTATATGTCCTGCTATTATTTTAAGTTCTTTAAGAACAGAGAAAGTCTCAACAGAGAAGAAAAGTGTATGTTTGTTATATATGCCAATAAAATATTAACATCAATATCTATGCACTTTATAGAGACTCCAAGGAAATGGATACATGGATCAATAGACATTGATTTTAAACTTTGATATTAGTTACAACTTGGGAGTCATATCAAATTTTTATATTTCATAATAGTCTTCGCTGCATTGCTGTTCCTCTTTAGCTTCATCTATAAATCTTTTTCTCTTATACCTTAAAACCTTTTGAGAAAAAAGTAATAGTTCTAGACAGATCAGAATATCCCCATAAGTAGCTCTTATTGGACATATGAATGCTTGAGTGCGCACCCAAGAGTCTTTAATGCAAATTCTTAGCCAATTATATATAATCAGCATCTGTTTCAATTATGCTATTTGATATAAATTTTAGAATCTAAATATCAACACACTAAGTGTCTGGAGAGTTGGTTGTGAAGGGGAGATTTTATGTTCCTTAAATATTCAGTTCACTTAGCTTCACTTCACTTCACTTCAGTTCACTTCACTTCAGCTGGTTACTAAAATTTAACAGTCTGGATGGGAGAGCTCACATTCCAACTATCTTCTCAGGAGGTATTTATCCAGGTATTACTTTTGATTCAGTAAACATTGTCTTGCCATTAATATTTTCTAACTCTCCTTGCACTTCTGATTGAAAAAGAACTTTGAACAGGCTGTAGGGAAAAGAAAAATAAAACATTCAAAAGGAACAGATAGCCGGGTACTTAACTGATACCATTTATCAATTAGTTTCAACAAAAGATAAATTATTTGGCACAAGTGAGATTACAATTTTCTGAATCTCCTTGTATAATGCAAGGCTACATATCATCTGAAGGTTAAAACTGATTATAGGTTAGACCTTAGTGGAGAGATGGATCAAGGATAGTTAGAAACCCATATGATGACGCATTTTCCTTCTCACACCCAAAAGGAAACTTAAATGTAAATCCTATCTAACAAAGATTAGAAATGTATTTTCTGATTTATACTGAATCAATAAAAATATTTATAAGTAGCTCAAAGTCACAAGCTCTTGACCAAGACAAAGGATTAAACAATAATTTTTTTTCTCTGAAAATACCATTAGAAATCATCTTGTGCAACACTCTCATTTTATTGTGAAGGATACAGAGACCCATACCAAGTGTATTAGTGTAGATCCACTAAGAAAACCTAAAATTAATCTTATTCAAGAAGTTTAGATTTTGAGGCTCTGACATAAATCTCTTACCCTTTGTATTGTTTAGCAAAAACTCTAGGTATAACAGGAATGTTTTGGTTGAATAAATTTCTTCTAATTCTAATAAAATATTGCATCTGAATGCTCTCCCTAAAATGTTAAAAAGCTAAAATTAACAATGAGGTAGAATTACAAATCATGAATATACACAGACATCTTCCATATTATAAATAAAAACTATATGTCCTTGAAGAGATGCTTTATTTTGTGTTTTGACACAACATATTTTTCATAATTAAAACGATACTTATTTTCACTTGTCATTGATTGCCAGTATCATAAGTTACACATCAATTCCAGAAAGTATTTTCATTTTATTAGTGTGAGTTCTATTGTAATTCATTTTAGATTATGATATAAGATTATATAATTTCTAGTAGGATCATGTTCAAATATGGAATTGGAGAAGAAAGTTGATTCATTTAAGAGGTCAATATAAAGAAGAGAAAATTGTACCAACTCTGCAATTTAGTGATTATAAAAACAACAATGTATTATCAAAACATTATTCTGAAGAACATTATTCTGAAGAAACATTATTATGAAGAACATAACCTCTTAACTTGTCAAAAGTAGTCTATTAAAAAAGTCTACCTGTAGGAAGAAATTTATAGACATCATGAGGGTCTATTTATGGATTTGAACTTCAAGTAAAACATCAACCCAGAAGTGATTCTCTTCCAAGGCTTTTAGCAATGGATTCTTTTTCTGAGAAAGCAGAAAGAACATTAAAGACAGAGAGCAAGAAGGCCAAAGGATTCAGATGAAATAAAGAAGAAAGTCATTACAGAGGATTTCCAAAAGTTCCTTTCACAGCTATGTAACTTTGGGGAAAATAAACTGAGAATTAGTTGATCCAATGGAAGAAGTAAAACTGCATTTCTGATTTTGGAATCTTAGAATTAAATAAACTCATATGAAGTCAGCCCCCGTGTCCGTATCACAGAGTGATTCAAACAAAACCTAACATGCAAAAAAAAAAAATGTTTTAAGACTAAGGTAAAATAAGGATTATTAGGTTAATGACAAAATGGAAAAATACAAAATATCATGACCATACAGCATACAGAATGTCATTCAAGATTCGGACAGCAAGCTTCCTATTCTGCATATAGTATAGCTCCTTCTCTCATTTTCTCTGTCTTTATAGTTCTACAAGTTATTTAAAAATTTGTGCTATACTTCTGTATGTGTGTTAAAATTGCTATCGCATAAGCTGAGAAATAAAATTATACTAAAGAGTTCAAACATTCCCCGAACAGCTTGAGCATGAGTGTTAATAACTACAAAAAAATAGAATATAGGCCTTATATATGGGATAAAGCATAAGTTTAAATCCACACTAATTTATTTTTTCTAACTCTATTCAATAGATGTCTGTTTTCCTATCTTCTCCCTTTTCTTCCCTGCTTAAGTGTCACCTTCCTTTTAAATGTTTACTGAATACTGTCCATATAAAAGTGAAAGAACCTTCACAACTTTCTTAAGAACTCACAAAACCATACACATCTCCTTGTGGACTTTTCTTAGAATGGTCTCCAGTGGAAAAAGTTCTTCCAGTTTGAAGCAAGAATGGCAATGAATTCTTTCTAGAGAGTGAAGAGTCACAGAAGTAGCTGGAAAGGCTATTAAATTGGGTTCTTTTCTCAAAGGTAGGAAATCCTGCCAAGCTACAACCAAAGTAGCCTGGCCAACTGAAGGATCAATGGTGTAAAAAACATCCTCAAAGCTGTCATGGAGACTCAAACTGTGGTGACTACAATTGGCATTCACCCCCAAAAAATGAAAATATAAAGGCTGCTTGTCTTTAAAGTTCTCCCCTACTGTCAAAGATACAAAAAGGACTTTTTTTTCCCTCTATGTCTGGCATCTTATAAAAATTAAAACTCACTGAGCATAAAGGGGGGAAATGTATTGAATTTCAAGGGAAGAATGTCTGTAGAAATTGGCTTTATTGCAAGGTTAATGGTTTTCTAGTATCACATATGCTAAATTTTTCAGACAGGATGATCAAATAGTACTTGTGGGGGAAAAAAATGCAGCACCTGTTTGGCCAAGAGTTCTACAATGACTCTCAACAAAGAGCCAAGCTTCATTCATGATACAGATAGATTGCTATGCCTGCCAGTTCCATGTAACCACCCATGTCTATTTTAGCCAAACCCATATTTGTTTCTTAGTTTATATAGACCTATATTTAATTCTCTTATTACAGTGAAGTAAATATAGATCCCATTTATCTTGAAGTGACTATAGATTATTGACTCCTGATACTGACTCCATTTTTTTTTAATTTTTATTTTTCTGTTCTCATCAAATACTGACAATTTTCTTGATTCTTTAGGTTATTTTTGAAAAAGATTTTATTTATTTATTAGAAAGAGAGAGAGAGAGAAAGCACTAACGGGGGAGCATCAGGCAGAGGGAGAATCAGGCTCCCTGCTGAGCAAAGAGCCCATTGTGGAACTTGAACCCAGGACCCTGAGATCATGCCCTGAGCCAAAGGCAGACACTTAAACAACTGAGCCAGCCAGGGGCCCCTCTTTAGGTTATTTTTGTTTTAATCCATTATATTCTACAAGATCACACTCTTATGAAGTAATTATAAACTTTCTTGTATGGCATAAATGCTTTGGTTTAATGCAACTGCACTATGGCTATTAGACTGGTTTCTTCTCTAGTCTGGGATCCTCTGTCAGCCTGTCAGATTGTACTTTTCCTTTTACCTGTATAGAGCTTCTAGGGCTCTTTAGTATCTATACTGCTTTGCCTCTGAAGATTATATTATACAGGCACATTATCTTCCTAGTCTTTTCCTAATTCATTTGTTTTTATTAGTCATTCATTTAACAGCTGCTATATCTACCATGTGGTAATGTGAGAATCCAGAGATGAGTCAGCATATCGTTCTTGATGAAACATTCTTATTTCCATTCCCTCTCCATATCCTCCCTCTGACTATCAGCAATTTTAAGATTTACCTTAAATGTTCTTCCTTTTCCCTTGCCTTTCCTGAGGACACAATTTTATCTGTTTCTTCTATTTTTTTCATAATTAATAATGAGATATGCTTATCAAACACATTGTATGTGACTAACAGTATGTTTTTGATGAAATTTTTAAATCTGCTCTCACAACAAACAAAAAAGTTAGATGAAATCTGTTGATTACTGTTACTATTGTAACAGTGATTTAGACAAGTAAAGTGACCTATCTGAGACCACACAGGGAAAAAAAAAACAAATCCAGGACACATACATCTGATTGTGAGGCTCTAAAGTTCACAGCTTCTTTACTGGATAAAGAACTGTACAATATACTCCCATATTCACCTTTACTAGTAAATACGGCATTCACATCTCTCTATTGCTTCATGCATGTAAATTTGCATCCCATTTAGATTTAGATTTATAGATTCTTTTTTTTTTTAAAGTTTTATTTACTTATGAGAGAGAGAGTGTGTGTATGAGCAGGGGGAGGGGCAGAGGGAGGGGCAGAGGGAGAGGGAGACAAGCAGACACTGCTCTGAGGAGGGAGCTGGACCCTGAGATCATGACCTGAGCCAAAATCAAGAGTCAGATGCTTAACCTACTGAGCCACCCAGGTGCCCCCCATTAGATTTGTACATTCTTAGTAGGTAGGACATGGATCTAATAATTACTTATCTGGGGGCGCCTGGGTGGCTCAGTCATTAAGCGTCTAACTTCGGCTCAGGTCATGATCCCAGGGCCCTGAGATCAACTCCCATATCGGGAGCGGGAAGCCTGCTTCTCCCTCTCCCACTTCCCCTGCTTTTATGTTCCTCTCTCGCTGTCTCTCTCTCTGTCAAATAAGTAAATAAAATCTTTAAAAAAATAATTACTTATCTGTACTCTGCCAAACCTAGCTTAGATATTGATAAATAAAAGTCTTCCATTAAATATTTGTTTTCAATAATTAAACAGAATTTTCTTCTAAAAAGAAAAACTAAAAAGTCTAAATGTATACAGGATGTAGTCCAGTCTTTTCCTCTTTCATCTCAATAAGTCAGTAGTGAAGTAATTAAACACAGTTTGCATGATGTTGGACCTTACACACAGAAAAACCATATTCTAATGAATTAATGAGACTGAAAAAAGGCTATGCTGATGTTTCATAGGATTCATTCAGTAGCATTCTAACAATTTTATAAACAGAATAATATTTAAATAATCAAAATCACTATGAATTTACATATTTTACTGGTATACAAAGCAAAGAATAATAAAAGTGGATAGGGTACTCCTCTTATATAAGAATAGCAGCTAAATGTCCTTAATGAAACATTTTATTATTACAGGAAAGAAAGTTATTTATGGCTCTTCTAAAAAATCAGTACATTGATTAGCACTTGGCAAAATCATCAGTGCAAGAATCAATAATAGTTAATGCAATATAACACCAGATTACTACTTATTACATACATTTGATTATGAGTGAATTTTATGAATCAAGCAAGTCAATTATGGGGTTGGATTGAGTTATTAATCCTTTCAGTTATAAATATCTGACTTCCTGAATGAGAGCAAAGGAAGAAAAGTTCATTGTTTACAGCTGAATTGCCAGATTATCAAATTTGGCAGACTCTATTTGATTTCCTATATATTTATTGTTAATTGCATGGGAATATGACTAGGAGACTGAGGTCAATGTCAAATTAAGATACCTCTTCCCATACAACTGTGAAATAACAAGCTTCTGTAAGAATCATTTATTTGCCTTTATAAATAAGTCAACTTTCTTTATGAGCATAAATTCATGAAATGATTAAAAATGTTATCAATTCACATTTTAGTTGCTAATCTGCAGCCATCATATCCATAAGCTATGAATTTTCAAAGGTATTATGACTTTCATTTCTTCCTTCACTTTCAGTATTAAGGATGATAACTAGCTTTCCCAGATACGAAATGCCACTGCTCCTTTCATTGTGATGGTTATAAAAATACTGATGCTCTTCATTTCTCTTCCATTTCCCTGTTCTTGAATCTGAGCACTGGTCTTAAGAGAAAGAGTGTGTCTTATCTTCAGCTTAGTCACAAATTCAGTTCTCACTTCTGAAATTAAATTATAATGCAATGTGCAGGTTGTATTTATTCAACATTGCTTTTAATTCACACCTACATAGAGTATTTCTTCTGTGAATTCCAAAGCAATATCCTTATGATATCATACTGGATAAAAATCTGAACTGGTGCTTCTTGACATCTCATGCAAGCAATATTTACCATAATTTCATGGGTAAGGGGACATTACACATTCTAGGCAAGGAAATGTCAAGTAGGTGAATTATAGTAGAAAAGGTGGATCAAGTGTAGTGCCCCAAGTAATGAGGCAGAGACCACAGAAATTCTGCATTCAGCAGCTGGTGCCAGAGGTGTGGCTGAGAGACACCTGAGATATTTCACATTCAATGTTGCCTTGGACTGGAGACTGAGGAGTGACTAGGCAGGCAAGGAAAAAGACCAAGAAAGTGGTAAATTTCTAATGCATGGACCTTCACTAGTTATTGAAAGGAAATGTGCAGGCTTCAAAAACTTAAATGAATAAGCAAATCAAAAACAACCTTTAGTCAACATCACTGATGCATTTTGAAGTTTCCATGTAAAAAAGTGATCTTTCTTCTGGAAATAATAACCAGGTTTGTAGACATATGGCAGAACAGCAAGAAAAATACAAGTATCTAGAAGGAAATCTGTCAGTTATCCATGAAAATGCATCTATTTTAAAGATTCAGAGACATATTGTTGCTTAATAATGAGACTAAGTAAGAGAGCAAGATTTTTGGGGTTTCTAGAAAACTCCAATTTTTACAATAGGGGATTAGATATGTAAGGAAATGAATAATTATTGTGTAAACATACACACACAAAGCAAATTTCTATAACTGAATTTATATTCAGTGGGGTAAAAGCTGTATTTCTGTGGGGTCAAAGCTGTATTACTATCCAGAAACTAATAGCTTTATGGAATCAACAGGTCCTTCTTAATACCTCTTCATTTATTAATTAAGTAAATTTTTAAAGAATAAGAAGCTGTGTCATATAGAATTACTGAATTGGAACAATAGGTGAATGAGAAATTTCTGAGCTTTAACTCTAAAATATTATCAAAAATAACAATAGCGATTCTTACAAAAATCCAATGTTATTTTATTATACTCATTTTCAACAATGAATTGCTTTCTCTAAAGCCAGACTCTTACCCCAGAAATTAAGTTAAATTTTAATAATTCACCAAATGCTTTTTGAGGTAAGGTTTCCCAGTCCCCTTCTCAGTACTTTTCGAGTATACTGAAGAAGGGAACATTCTTCCACCCAGGAGTATTTGAAGTGGAGTTTTTCACTCCATAACTAAGAAAGTAAGTCTAGAAGTTGTTGTTGATTGTTTGATATTCTTATCAGGTACTTATATTGTGAAATGTGATCATGCAGGGTTAACTGGAAGGTTTCATCTGACATTGTTAGAAATCTGTTGTTAGCCCTGGGGTGCTACCTATTCCATGATGTTACCATGATGGCTTCTATTATTTTTCTCAGTGGTGTCAGCAAATAGAAGCTCAATATTTATTTTTTTTATTCATCATTGAAATGTGCTTTCTTCTCAAGTGCAAAAATAAAGAAACACAAGATCACAGGAAACTGTTTCTGCAGATGAATCAATTATGTCCTGTTTTGATAGTTTTTGGTTTTGCTCTACTATGATAAGTGTTAAAATATTTTCTGTCATTTTTAGGGGTGCCTGGGTGGCTCAGTCTTTAAGCGTCTGTCTTCAGCTCAGGTCATGATCCCAGGGTCCTGGGATTGAGCCTCACATCAGGCTCCTTGCTCAGCCGGGAGCCTGCTTCTCCCTCTCCTACTCCCCCTACTTGTGTTCCATCTCTAGCTGTCTCTCTCTCTCTCTGTCAAATAAATAAAATCTTAAAAAAATATATTTTCTGTCATTTTTATATAATTGTTCTGGGTTTCTAACAAGTTCAGGTCATAACAGCCTTTTTATGGAAAAGATGGTGTTGTTAACTCACAGGCATAAATGAATGTTTCATAAAGTGATTTATTACTATATTCAGAATACTTTCTTGAGACTATTTGTATTAAAAACACTATAGATTTTTTTCTTTTGGCATAAAAGGAAATGATCCACATCGTACAAAAAAGTTCTTGGCCTCACAAAAGTCAAGTTCATACAAATTTTGCATTTTTTAATTACAAAAACCTGAGAGGAAAAACAGATCAACTGTTGAAGCAGAAAAAAATCCTAAAATTTAGCATCTGGGACACCTCCAATTAAGTCAGTGAACCAGTGCTTTCTATTTTGAACAGATGTTCCACACCTTTTCCAAGCACAGAACAGGTTTTTGTACCCACTTGGTCTATTTATATTGTACTTGGCTTGTCTTCAAACTTCTATTAAATGACAGATTTTAAACGAAAAGGGATATTTGATTATGCCAACACCATGAGCCATTATTTGTATACACATCACTTTGTTCATCAAAAAGCAAGCCCCTTACTAATTTAAGGAACTGGTATTTGAACCTGGAGATAAATAAATTTTGTCTGATTTTTCTATGCAATAATGCCAGATTATCCACAATTAGAACAATTCCTGCAGATTAGCCATGGCAAATCTTATTTTTATATTATTATTATCCCTTCATTTACTCTTGCCTTTGTTTTCAACATGAAGACCACATTTGGCGTGAACATTGTCATTTTTCATTCCTAAAAAATGTAGAAAAAGATCCTTACTTTTTAGGTACCAAAACAATAAAGCAGCAAAACTGTTAGTAACCAGACTGATCTATACACTTGACTACGAATTTTTAAGCCAGTAGACCACACATCTTGTGGATTCTTATGGATTCACACATCTTATGGATTCAGGATTCTACCTACATTTCTCTCCAAAATATTGATGCACAAGATAAAATGTCATCAAAATAAAAGAATCAGTGTGTTCCATCTTATAACCTTGTTATAAATAGTCTGTTGTGGAGTAGCCCTTTGTTTTCTCTGTTGTTACTCCTATCTTACCAATATATGACCTGGCTGTATTGCTACCCAGGATGAACTCTAGACACCTGCTCACATGTTTTAATTACAGAAAATAATACTAAAAACACCCTGTGTTTCAAAGCATCTATTCTTACTCTGGGGTTACAAGGATTTTGACACTAAAAGTCAGAGTTATAAATGGAACCTGGAACCTGTCCTCCAGCACTTTCCACATCACTCCCCAAACACCTTAGTCCATCTACTACTGGCATCTTGCAAGCTGAGAAAAAGAGACATGAAGCTTCTATTCCTTGCAGGAAAAAACATGACAGAAATTTCTCTAGAGTATTTGGAGACCAGATGTTACTGCTGGGATTAGGAGGGTTCACCAGGATTTGGGAGCACTGGGATACAATGAACATTCTTAGGGAATAAATGTTAGATGGAGAAAACAAAGGGAAATTAAGTCAAATTTCAAGGTCACAGTTTTGCATGGCTGCCACTGGGCAGACTGAAAGAGTAACTGGATACTGAGAATAGGCAAAAACAAAAACAAAAACAAAACCCATATATTTACATAAACTGGTATCATAGTCTTCTCTGCCTAAGAGCTCCTAAATGAGAAATTTTGTTATTGAAACTCTAAAATCAGGGTCTTCTTACTCATAACCCCTTCCTGGTTTCACTCAAAAAGAAATGTATCATTAGACTTAACTCCTCTGCAAATGCATTCACTCTCCTAATTTATTTTAGAATTACTTTCTTAATGTCCTCTAATAGTTACATAAAGTTTTAGGCATTTCAATGATAAATCACAGACCATAATAATGCTGTAGTCTCAGTTTCATCCACCTTGTCTCACCAATAGGTATTCAAGAAACTGAAGTTATATCATGTCTTGATCTGAAATGTTCTAGTCTGTTTGTCCCAATGGGTCTCCACCATCAGTTGTATACAGAAATAAACTGAAAAGATTGCCAAAGTACAGACTCTTCTGAAGACTTAACAATGAAGATTTAGCAACTTTTAATCTAGTCATAGTCCAAGGATGTGAATTTTAAAAAGCTTTCTGGTAATTATAAAATTTGAAAAACCCTACTTTAAAGAGACTAAAATGACATAATTTGTAAATAATCTTTGTAGTGTTTCAAAATTGTATGACTGAAATAATATAACTGGATGTTTCAGATATAATTGATTACCTAATCTTGAGTAACTGTTGGGAAAAACTGTAAGTCTCTAAAATCATGAATTCTATGTCAAGGAACATGATGAAGAGACAAAATAGTAAATTTGATATTCATAGGTCATATGGCTACTATGGACCAACACCGTGCCAATAATTATGACTAGAGACAGAGTATCTTTAAAAAATCAAGGTAATGTTTGCATTTCATTTCCAATTATAATAATTTGTGAACTACGATAAATCAGTAAACAAGTTAATATACAGTGCAAAATATATCATTTTGTAGAATCTTGTGTAAAATAAAATAGTCTCAATTAGTCCCTAATAAACTTAGTATCTAGCACAGTGCCTAACATACTGTATACACTCCATTAATATTTGTTGAATGAGTTAATAACAATGAATTTTATTTTAACTATTTCCTACTGATAAAACTAATTTCAATCTTTACCTCTTAAAGTAGTAGAATCAACAGAAAATGAAATAATAAACATGTGTTTGTATTTTTCATATGAAAGCTAGTAATTAAAGTGTGTTGTTAATATATGTTTATTTTGGGAATCAGAAACTAAAAGTTGTGGCAGTATAGGTCCTTTCTATAAAGTTACAATTATACTTACTGAAAAACAGGAATACTGTATTTTTATTTATCTAAAAGCTGAAATTACTATATTAAAATAGAGGATCTTTTGGGGCACCTGGGTGGCTCAGATGGTTAAGTGTCTGCCTTTGGCTCAGGTCATGATCCTGGGGTCCTGGGATTGAGTCCCGCATCGGGCTCCCTGCTCAGCTAGGAGCCTGCTTTTCCTTCTCCCTCTACTGTTCCCCCTGTTTGTGCTCTCTTGCTCTCTCTGTCAAATAAATAAATAAAATCTTAAATAATATAAACTAAAATAAAAAAGGGATCTTTTAAAATCAAACAAATGAATATCTTTAACAATAGAATGGGATGAATATTATAATGGGTGGAAGATCTAAGGAGTATTTTCCACTGTACATATCGCACAATTTTCCACCTTTATCACACATAAACATATCCTTAGTGATTTAATACAACATAAACATCACATGGAGAATCTTGCTAAAATGCTAGTTCTAATTCTATGAAGGAGGCTGGGATTCTACATTTCTAGAAAACTGACAGATGATACCAATGCCACTGGTCTGCCGACAACATCTTGAGTAGCAAGGATTTAATAATACACCTGGAAAAGGTATTGAATATGGACACTAGAAATTTGGATACAAAGAACAGATCTCTTACGATCTAACTGTGCGATCTGATGCGGTTTATTCACCTACTCTGGACATCTGTGTACTTAGCTATAAAATGGGGGTTGGGGAATGTCACCATGTTTTCTTACAGTTCTCGAAACTTAGATGTGTATAGCATTCTACTCCATTCTCTAAACATCCTATTATTTACTTTTGTTTTATTTCTCTTTACTCATTTTTTTTACATTTTTTTCTTTATTATGTGATGTTAATCACCATACATTACATCATTAGTTTTTGATGTAGTGTTCATACATAAAAGAAACATGCCATGAAACTGTGCCAAGAACTCTGGAAGGACATTCTCTCTATAAAGTGCTGTGATTAACATAACATAATAAAATTTAAAAAAAAAGAAAAGTCTGTAGCACAAACTTCCCTGGTTTTCATTCTTTCCATTTATACATAATTTTATGCATATCTTTGACATATAGTATATATGGATTAGATCCTTCTTGCTGTGCCCATTCCTTGAAGAGCTGTGCAGAGATCCCCACTGTCTAGACAAGACACCTCAGCCACCTGCGGCTTCCGACCTGGCTTCAAATGGCTTTAGTCTCAGAGAGGTGCTCGGCAGGCCGACTGGCTTTCCGCTTCCCCGTGCAGCTGTTCACAGTTGGTAATGAACAGAGTCAATAATCCCTCTCTCTGGTGTGTGTGTGTGTGTGCGTGTGTGTGTGGGTTTTTTTGTTTTTGTTTTTTGGGGTGTTTTTGTTTTTGTTTTTTGGGGTGTTTTTGTTTTTTTTTTTATAACACCCAGTTTCCACCAACACAATTCACCGGGTAACTGCGTAGAAGAGACATGTGCCATGCTGCATATTGCAATTCCAAAATCGTTGTGGCAAACCTTGACAGAACAGTAGTCACTAGGACACACAGAAAATAAATGCCATAAAAGATACTACATTAGTGTTTATCTATACAATTTATACATTTAGCAAAGCAGATGTAGTTTTCACACAAAGTTATAGTTTTCCTGATTATTATTTAAAGTCACCCATACAAAATCATCTTTAACTGTGTTGAAGTATCCTCCATGAACACAACTGTGTTGTGTTTTTCTGCAACAAATCTCTTACGTGAAAAACAAGGCTTTATAATATATTATGAACAGACAATTTATACAAATAATTCTCATGAATTGCAACAAGATATTCTGTAACAAAAGCATTTGATTAAAAAGAGGGTTCTGTCAGTTATGATTTCTCATTTAATAACAATAAAGCTGATAATGGTTAGAATAACAATATAATTAGACTTTTCTAAAATGATGCTTTTTGGAAATAAATTTCATTAACTAACAATATTCAATGTGAATTGGGTATCTTGATTTTTATTCACTGTATATTTTTTCAGCTTCATCCATAATGGGTATCCTTACTCTTAATACTGAACAGATGGTAGCTACAATATGTTGTACACAGTGGGAAAGGTAACTAGGAATGAATAAAGCATAATTCTCCCCATTGTCCCCCTCCTTTCCAATATTTTATAATGTCCAGTTGAGATTCAAATTTGAGGAACCTCAAACAAAATTATCAGTATATCTCTGGCAATTTTTTTTCACATAAGACAATGATGGATATAATCTTTTATTCTAACACTAATCTATACAATTGAAATTTCAGTCATCAACAGTTGAAAATTTTAAAGTATTTTAAAATCAGCACTACAATACCAGTAAACAGGAAAGTGATTATCATATGGTGTATCTACAACTTCCTCTATAAATCCAAAGTCAGTAAATCCTGAGTAGGACTGTCAACAAGAACATTATGGAATACATTCCTGCATGAATGCAATCAAGGATGTTCAATAAAACTCTTTTGGGCTAGACCTATATTAAGAATGAAAGTTGGCAGGATGTCCAGCCACTGGCAAATGGCAAGGTGTAGTTTAATAACCACCTGCAGGCAGGATGGAGGAAATTCTTTGTGAATGCAATCTACTAGCAATTCAGGCAAAATGGCATTGCTGAGGGATTGTGGAAAGATATAGGGCTGGCAGGCCACTTGATATGTACTTCTCAAGAGACTTTTCCACTAAAGACATATGCAAAAACATCACCAAAAAAATATTGATAAGCACTGAGGAAAAAACCTCCCTTAACCAAATCAAAGGCTGGCATCAGGCACAGTTTTGCATCTAATTGCATATTTATTGCACTTCTCTCTTTTTTGGTGCAAGAAGGATCTAATCCATATATACTATATGTCAAAGATATGCATAAAATTATGTATAAATGGAAAGAATGAAAACCAGGGAAGTTTGTGCTACAGACTTTTCTTTTTTTTTAAATTTTATTATGTTATGTTAATCACGATATATTACATCATTAGTTTTTGATGTAGTGTTCCCTGATTCATTGTTTGCGTACAACACCCAGTGCTCCAGGAAGTACGTGCCCTCTTTAATACCCATCACCAGCTAACCCATCCCCCCTCCCCCTCCCCTCTAGAACCCTCAGTTTGTTTCTCAGAGTCCATAGTCTCTCATGGTTCTTCTACAGACTTTTCTAAAGAAGACAGGCTAATTTTTCAAATCAGTTAACATTTTAATTTTTCATATTTCATAAAGTGCTTTTATGTACTTACTTCATTGGGAGCACATATCAGTCCATATCTATGTAAGGTATACATTAGTTATAGATAAGAAATATGAGGCTAAAATCACATGACCACAACTTAAACTCAGAAAATCTGCTTCCATCATATTATACACATTGCCTCTGAATACAATGATTCTAGAGGAGAGATAATTGGCTTGCAGTTTAGTACAAGAAACAGGCAGAAGACAACCAAATGCTAAACTGAGACAGAAATGTTTTGTGAAAGAAAGAGCATCTCACCCACAGACTTGGATTTAGGGGCCTCAGATGGATGTGTGAGTGGGAGGGAGCGGGGAATGGGGAGAATCAGCAAAACCAGCAATATATTGCCCCCTCCAAGGAAGCTAATGGAGAAGACTCAACTGAAAGTAAAAGGTAAGGCACCTAGGTGTTTCAGTTGTTAAGCATCTGCCTTCGGCTCAGGTCATGATCCTGGAGTCCCGGGATCGAGTCCCATATTGGGCTCCCTGCTTGGAAGGAAGCCTGCTTCTCCCTCTCCCACTCCCCCTGCTTGTGTTCCCTTTCTTGCTGTCTCTCTCTCTCTCTGTCAATAAACAAAATCTTTAAAAAAATAAAGGAAAGTAAAAGATATAAGTTGAGACTAAATTTGAAACTACAGTAAACAACCACAGACAACCTCTTGGGAAAAAATTATCTATAAAAGATTTCTCCCTGTATCTTTTTTAATAGAACTATAGTTGACATACAATGTTATGTTAGTTTCAGGTGTACAACATAGTGATTCGACAATTCTATACATTACTCAATGTTTACTATGGTAAATGTGGTCACCATCTGTCACTATATTGGTGTAACTATTATGGAAAACAGTAAAGAGATTGCTCAAAAATTTAAAAACAGAAATACCATATGATCTAGTAATTCCACTACTGGGTATTTACCCAAAGAAAATGAAAGCACTAATTCAAAAAGATAATACTGTCCTGTTACAATAAAGCATTTCACTCTGTATTTTTGGCCAGTATTGTTGTTGGTGATTTCATTCAATGAGCGATACTAGAAAATATAGAGAAAGGCCTGTGCATAGAAAGCACAGAATGTGAGTAAGGTAATATGAGTAACCAGTGACAGAGTAAAGGAACCTGTTTGAAATACTGCTGATATTTTTGCCAGTCCTTCCGTGTGCACCCCTATATGTGATAGCATCACTTTCTTTTTTCTTTTTTGTTTTACTGAAGTATAGTTGACACACAATGTTACATTAGTTTCAGGTATACAGCATAGTGATTCCACAAGTCTATACTTTACCCTGAGCTCACTGCCAGTGTAGCTACCATCTGTCATCATACAGCACTGTTACAATACCAGTGACTATTTTTCCTAGCAGCATCACTTTGTTATCCAGATAGAGTAGAGACATACTTTTATGGAAGAGATGTAGAATATGACTGGGTTTTTAAAGACTAATAAAATTCAAATAGCTGCAAGGGAGTAAGAATGGCAAAGCCATACCAATGAGATAAAAGATTTCAGTATAGTCACAGAGGTTAAAACGTATAAGATGTGTTTCTGGAAAAGTAAGTAGACTGGGTTGAATACAGAAAAAAAAAAAAAATGGGTGTGGGGAATTAGTGGGGACAAAGATGGCCAGACAAGTTGGGCCCAATGAGAGAAGGTTTTAAAGACCTGCAAGGAAAAGAAGATGTCACAGAGAAATGACTGGTCTGGATACTATAGATTATTTAATGCAGCTAATATATGGAGAAATATAAGGAATTATCTCTGGAGTTGAAACCAGTGAATATAGTCAATAAGAGTTACTATGCTCCTTAAGAAAAAATTGATATCAAATACACAGAGGAAATCATTTTTTTAAGATTTATTTATGTATTTGTGAGAGAGGGTGAGAGTGCATGTGCGTGCATGCATGTAGGAGCAGATGGAGGGGTAGGGGGAGAGGGGATGGGAGAGAGAGAATCTCAGGCAGACTCCCTGCTGAGCGTGGAGCCCCATGTAGTGCTCAATCTCATGACCCTGAGATTGTGACCTGGGCCCAAATCGAGAGTCGATGCTTAACTGACTGAGCCCCCAAAGCACCTCCAAATACACAGAGGAAATCTTAATGCATAGAGTATTGTTTAACATTTCAAGTATAAAATAAAATGGCAAATAGGTATCCCATGATAGTGAAGTTTTTGTAAGAAAAATAGGAGACTATGAATTGTAGAGTACATTAATGATGTATTTTCTCAAAGATATAATTTTTCCTATTATTTCTCTTTTATAAAAATGTAAAAGAGATCATTAAGGGGATATGGAAAAGCTAATTGTCACACATAAGTACATGAATATGCATTCACTTATTCTCTTTATGATTTTATTTAGTTCTTTTTGCACGAGAGAGAGCATAAGCTGGGGGAGGGGCAGATGGAGAAGGAGAGGCAGACTCCCCGCTGAGCAGGGAGCCTGATGTGGGGCTCCATCCCAGGACCTTGAGACCATGACCTGAGCTGAAGGCAGACACTTAACCGACTGAGCCGCCCAGGCACCCCAAGATTCACTTATTCTTACTAGTCTTCTCATTTGAAAATTTTCCAGCTATTTCCTCATTTTATTTCCCATACTGAAAACCAGCAATCACTGTTAAGACCACTCTTTTTGTGTTGTGGCCTGCAGGCTCTGGAGCCAGAATGCAGTGATTTCACTGATTTCAAGTGACTCCACTGTTAAATGACCAAGAGCACATTTTTAAAACTCCCTGACTTCAGTGTTTTCATCTGTTAAGAGGAAGTAATAATAATACTGGTGTGCAAATCGTCCCCGCAGTGCCTTGGGCCAAGGTTTCAACAGACCTCACCAAAATGCCGTCTCAAATGGAGCACGCCGTGGAAACCATGATGTTCACGTTTCACAAGTTTGCTGGGGATAAAGGCTACTTAACAAAGGAGGACCTGAGAGTACTCATGGAAAAGGAGTTCCCTGGATTTTTGGAAAATCAAAAAGACCCTCTGGCCGTGGACAAAATAATGAAGGACCTGGACCAGTGCCCAGATGGCAAGGTGGGCTTCCAGAGCTTCTTCTTGCTAATTGCTGGACTCACCATGGCATGCAATGACTATTTTGTAATACACATGAAGCAGGAGGGAAAGAAGTAGGCAACATCGAGCAACACTCCTGCCCACCCAATGAGAGTTTTCCTGAAGGGTCTCTTTAGGAATCTGTCCCACAGCTTCCCCCTGTATAAAGGATTCCATGAGCAGATGGGGACCCTCAGAAATGTACAAATAAAATCCAACCCCCATTTGAGAAGCAGAGAAAGAGAAGTCAGATAAGCTTTTGATTTTTATATTGCTTGCACCCTCTTGCCCTCAATAAACAAATTCCTTTTTTAGTTCCTCACTTGAAAAAAAAAATAATACTGGTGTGTGTATATATAGATATATACACACATTTAAAGGAGACAGAAGTTTATTGACTACACCACAAGGGAACAGTGGGCAGGACAGCAGAGGAGAGACTATCTGCCTACCCCGGTATTTATCTTTAGAGTTGTGAGGATTCAGTGAATTCATAATATAAATTACTTAGAACACCACCTGGTATAGACTAAATATTTATTAAAGATTTATTGTTTTTCAGACATCGATTATGTTTTCATTCTCCAAGAACAATTATGAAACATAATTTGAGAGAAAATCTAGTCAAAAATAACAATTTTATGATACCTAAGAGTAGATGCCCTCATTCTTACAGTTATTCTACTAACATTTATTGAGTTGCTACTCAGTCAGACATTATTCTAGGTATTGAGAATGTTATCGTGTACTAAAAGGAGTCAGTGAGTGGTAATTACTCTGAAATTAAGAAAAGCACGAAATGAATGTTTAGAGGATGAGGGAGGGTGTCTTAATTTACAGAAGTACCAAAGAAATATGAAGAAAGACCTACATATAACAGTGGCAGTCAGGCTGAAACCTGAGTGACGTGAGAGACACAACTATGGAAAGATCAGCTAGGGAGAAGGGGTGGCATTCCAAGCAAAGGGGATCACAAATTTTAAAATCCCTGAAAGAGGAATATGATTTTCACCTTCTCTTAGCAAGAAGACCATTCTGCTGGAGCAGAATGATCTAAAGGTTAAGAGGAAGTGGTAGGAAAGAGAAGAGAAAGGTGATGGGGTAGTTATGTATAGCCCAATGGAACGGGGAAAACTTTGGTGCAGTATGTGTAAAGAATGAGAGAAGAGAGGAATCATGTATGATACCAAAATATTTACTCTAATTATGACATATGCAAAACATGTCAATAATTGTAAAATAATACTGAAAAATATAAGAAAAGATATGGTATATTCTCCATAAATTCCAAACAGTTCCAACCTAACTCCACAAATGTTATCCTTAAAACGTAGTAAGCTGGTTCCTTTTTTAAATGCGAAGTAAATAGCTAATAACAGCAAAGAAAATCTCAAATAATAGAACAACTTTAAAGGACACAGCTTATCAGATAGAATACCTTGTTTTGAACTTACAATTCTTTTGAAAAGCATGGCATTTGCTTAATGGAACAGAAAGGAAATACTAGATCCTCTTGCTGCTTCAGAGGAAAAGTCTGCATTATTCCATGAATTGTGTTGAAAGAGATGGCTACCCCTTATGATCAAAGAAAATTTACATGGCTCCCTAACATTCAACAGAATAAACAGTGACACATAGGTGAAAGCAAAACTAAACCTACAGAAAGAAATATGGGGGCACATTTTAACAATCTCAATGGAGGGAATTCTTAAGAGGGAAAAAAGACATCATAAACAAATTGAAAGCAAAAGACACAAAAAGGAGAAACTGTAAAGCCTATAGACAACAAAGGGTTAGTGTCCAGAAAATAACAATAGCTTGCAAAATGAATAAATAAATAAATAAATAAATAGATAGATAGATAGATAAATAAATAAATAACTTGCAAATCAGAAAGAAAAAATCACACATCTCAACTAAAATAAATGTAAAAAGTACAGACCATGAGATTCTCAAGAGTAAGAAATCAAAAGGTCAAGAAATACATTACAGGATGTTTGGTCTCATGAGTCTTCAGGTAAAAATAAAATGGTAATAACGATGGGATGCTATTTCACATTCATAAGATGATAAAACTTTTATAAGTCTGATAATAATAAGCATTGGTGAAGATGTGGGAGATGGGAACTCATTTATATTCATGAAGCTTAGGTAAAGTGTTATGAATTTCTAGACAAGTTGAAGATATGCATGTCCTACAATCTAGATATTCTATAACAAGGAATTTAAACTCCAAAAATTCTAACACATGTACACAGGAGACATGTACAAAGACTTCTTAGAAAAATAGTATAAAAATTTTACCTTTTCTGTGGCTAATGATTTTAGTAGCAAATGACTAAATAAATGTGCAGGACACACATGATGGCATTCTGAGTCAGAATCTACATAAAACATGATGGAAATTTTTATATGCACATATATACATATATATATATAAATTATTTTATATATACATATATACATTATATATTTATTTTTATAAAATAAAAAAATAAGTAAGTCATCTGCAAAGGAATCAGAATCAGGCTGGCCTCAGGCTTCTCATGAAGCAGTGAGAGTGATGATTTTATGTTCTGAGAGTAAATTACCCTCAACCTAGAATCCTATATTTGACAAAAATATTAATCAAATGTTATGTGGAATATTCAAGGACTCAAAAAATTTACCTCCTTCACATCAAGTTTTGGACGTCACCTAATGACCCACAACCAAACAGAAACTTAAAGAAAAACATGGAATTAAAAAAAATAAATAAAATAAAAATTAAAAAAAAAAACATTCCACAATGTTAAATGAGAAAATCACATTACAAAATGACAAGTACATCATCATACTATTTATTATTTTAAAACAGAATATTTAATATTTGTTTTTTGAAATAAATATTCAATAAAATATGTAAAAATTAGCTATGATATGCAACTTTTTTTTAATGTAAAAGTTAACTCTGGGAGTTAACTCTGGGAGCAAGCACTGAAAGAAGGATGAGGGTGTTGAGATGAAGTTAATGTTTTATTTCTTTCAATGAGGGAATGATGTGAAGTAAATAAAGCATAATGTTAACATCTGTTTAATCTTAGTTATGGCCCATGCGAGTCAGTGATGTTATCTTTGTAAAATTTCAGATGCTTTATAATTAAAAATTTTTAAAGTGGATGTTAAAACATCTTTGGCTGCATAAACACTGGAAGCATATTACATGAGAGCTATGTCAAAGTATTTTATACTGCTGTTCATCTAACTATTATGGTCACATCTCGATAGGAAATACTTCCTTTTAAGTAAAAGCAGCCCAGAGTTTTCCCCCCCTTAGTTACCTGTATCAATGCAAAGAAAAGCAAGATGTCTTTTCCACATTAATTTTTAAAACATATGTCTTCAGATGGCTACCAAAGGGATTTTTCCCAATCCTAATCACAGAAGACAATCCTAAAACAAAGATATGTAACTTAAATTGGCAAAAAGAAAATCTATTAAAATTTTTAAAAAAACAGTATCCCTAGTCTAAGGCTGTCTCTATAATTTATCCTATATACAAGGCAGAAAACTAAAAGGAAGTCAGACACCTCATTTTCCCTGAATTCTGAATGTAACTAATCAATACACTTTGATTTCCTGTTATCATTCCCTAAAGGTTTGCCAATCTCTTTGTTTTCCTTCATTTCCACTGTCCTGGTCCTAATTCAGGCCATTACCTCTGACAGGATCACTGAACTCTCTTCCTAAGTGATCTTATTGACTCGAGTTTTTACAAACCAATCACTTCTCCTACTTTGGTCAGAGTCTTTCTCCCCTGCCCTGAAGCACAGCATCTCTGGCTCCACACTACCTGATCCTTAGTTTCCTCCTGAGCCATGTCTCACCGTTCACTTGGACCTTCCTGACGCGCTCTTGTCTGCCCATCAGTATTTTTGCTCCAGCTATTTTTCTCTGCCAGGAATGCCCTTCCTGCCTTCGTTTGCTTGCCAATTTTTTTTTTTTTTTCCTGAACCTCATTCATAGAACTTCCATTTCTTCTAGGAAAACCTTCTAAACGCTTAGGCTAAGCTAAGTGCCTACAGAGCTTTCCAAATTCTAAGGTACAATACATACAGGTGGCGCCTGTGACTCCCACCTCCTGGTATTCACGCCTCTGCGTAACCCTCTCCCTCTGAGTGTGGTGCAACTTGTGACCTGCCTCTAATTAATGGAATACAGCAAAGGTGATGGAAGGTCACTCCCATAATCATGTTTTATGTACAAGATTCTGTCTTGCTGGCAGATTTACTTTATCTCCATTATTACCTTTCAAGAAGTATGCCATGGAGTAAAGGGCCATGTTGGAGTAACCCACTTGAGAAGGAACTCCATGCGTCCTCTAGTAGCTCAGGGCTGTCAGGAGTAAAAAACTGAAACCCTCAGCCCTATGACCAAAGGAAACAAATTCTGCCACAGCCTGAGGACTCTTGGAAGTTGATCTTTCCCTAATGGAGCCTCTGATGATACTGCACACTTAGCCAGCACCTGGAATATAGCCTGGTGAGACCCTGAAGCAGAAAACCCAGATAAGCAGTTTACAGACTTCCCACTAGAGAAACAATAACACAGAACAGTTGTACCTACAGATGTAGTAGTATACATCACTTAAGCTACTACACGTGTGGTAATTTGTTACCGCTGAAGATAAACTGAGGCATATTAAAATTTTTACGAATTTATTTGAGCAAAAATCAATTCAAATTGGCAAGTGCAAAACTGGAAGTGGTTAGGACTGCTCCACAGACTGAAGCCAGGGGAGACATTTATATATAAAGACAAAACGCGGAAATGTGAGGAAATTATTTGATTGGCTAAAGCTTAAAACCTAGCTGGCTGTTAGTAACTGGTTGTCCTTGGGTTTCAACTTTGTAACCTTGAGGCATTTACAGGGTTGGGTTTTGGTTTGCTTACAAAGGCTGCCGCAGCATTAGACCCACCTCAGTCTAATGGCCTCCTTTTTCATTAATTTCACATTACACAGCCACAGATAATATACTATGTTATGAAGAAGTTCTAATTTCGTTGGTCTCTCGGATTAACTAACCCCAAAGACTACTTGAGATGAACTCCAAGCACAGTTCCTGACACGTAGCTGGCTTGTAATTATTGCTCATTGACTTGAAAAGTAGATTTCATGTGAAAGTTGAAATCCAAATCATTACAACAAAATTTCAGTCTTTGAATATCCTTTCATTTATCCAAGAAGACTGAAGAGAGGAATATTTTTTCAGTCTTCCAGATCACTGTGTGACCTACTCAATTTAAATGAAATCTCCTCTGGAAAGCCTCTCTTCTATTCTTTCATAACATTCTACTCGTGTCTCTTTCTGCAATGTGTATATGAATCTCATAATATGTTTCCTATCTTTCCCAATATACTTTGATGTTTTCAACTAGATATTTAGTCTTTCTAGCCCCAGTTCTTAATGTAGTAGAGATGTCCCTAACTTGTATTCAACTTACAATTTTCCAACTTTACGATATTGCAAAAGCAATACACATTCAGTAGAAGCCATACTTCAAATTTTGAATTTTGGTCTTTTTCCTGGGCTAGCAATATGCCCCATGATACTCCCTCGGGATGTGGGACAGCGGCAGGGAGACCCAGCTCCCAGTCAGCCACAGGATCATGAGGATAAACAACCGATACGCTTACAATCATCCTGTACTCATACAATCATTCAGTTTTTCACTTTCAGTAATTTAATAAATTACATGATATACTCAGCACTTTAATATTAAAGGGGCTTTGTTAGGTGGTTTTGCCCAACTGTAGGCTAATGTAAGTGTTTGAGCATATTTATGGTAAGCTGGGATCGAGCCCCACATCAGGATCTCTGCTTGGCGGGAAGCTTGCTTCTCCCTCTCCCACTCCTCCTGCTTGTGTTCCTTCTCTCCCTGTCTTTCTCTCTGTCAAATAAATAAATAAATAAAATCTTTAAAAAAAAATTTAAGATGAATGAAATATCAAATAATAACATTTTATGTGAGGTAAGGCAATATCTTTTTTCTCTTCTTGGAAAATATATTCTTGGAAATCATAAAAGATGAAATAGCTTATTTTCTATAATAATACACATTATATTAGTTAATTTAATTATTAATATTAATTGATTTAATGATATGGTAATGAATTGCTATTAAGATAGTTCAGCAAAAATACTTTGTATTTCAAAAAAAAAAAATTCCTCATGCATCTCTATGTTGTGGCCATAATCCCAGGACCATCCCCTTTACTTGATAATTGCAGTAAGATTTTTCACAGTACACAGATTTGGGAAAGAGAGATGATCAGAATCTCCTGATGGCCGTATTGTAAACCGAAGTAAACACAGAGTTATCCTGACCTTATTTGATTCTTAACTTTAAGTTGATTAAGGCACACTGAAATATATAACAGTATCCCAGTCAATTTGCTATAAACTTGAAATCATTGTCTTGACATCTTTACATTGAAAATTAAATTGATTGGAAATGTTATGAAATTGATGTAGTGCTATAAAGGTCAAATTTCATTTTGTCCAAAATTAGTATAATTAAAAGTACCAACAAGTATACTGATGTAAAAATCTTCATTCTTGAAGAATGACTGTGTAAAAAAATTAAAAGTCCATTTTTCAGAGATTTCATATAAAACATAATATTACCATTCATTTTCAAATGTGGTAAGACAATTCTCATTAGCAGTGAAGTTCTTTTTTTTTGAAGGTATAACAATGAAATTAAAACAAGGCAGTATTATGTAATGTCATTCAACTATAATTAAATGTCATTATAACTTTATTATAGTCCTCATTAAAAATTAAACTGCAAAACCCTGGACCAACCAAAATCAGAACTTGAGTGGAAGCCATTTTCTCCCACCCCTGCCCCACACATGGGAACACTTTATTTGAACAACAATGAACAATCATAGAAGAAAAACGATGACTGTATTTTTTCAGAGAGCATTCTGTCTCAGAAATGTTCTTTTTTTCAAGATAAACCACTGAAAATTATAAGAACTTCTCTAACTGGCCTTTCATTGACAAGCCAGTTGTTGAAAGCCATGGTGAGCTTGGGCATCATGTTTGAAGGTGGCAGAACATCTCTCAGACTGAGTTCCTAAATAACAGAATGGAGAGAGCACCTTCTCCCTCAGCTGCACACCCTAGATCACAAGGTAAGTAACAAAATTCATAGTGCATCAGGCTGCTGAGTTTTGGGAATAGTATGTTGTAGCAATGGGCAAGACTGTGCATTTCTACTGGCTTCCAATCATAACATTTATTAGTATACACAGGCTACATGACAAAGCTTCTAACTTCTATTACTCATCTGAGAATCAAGTCTTTCTCTACTCCAGTGAAGTTGACCAGTGCCCTATTCTCATGTCCATCCCTTCTCACATCCTACTCCACAGGAGGACATTCTTTCAAAATAGATCCCTACTTTAATTTGGAAACACATATCTAGAGACTCTTGTTATTGTGCTTGGAGTGGGTTAAATTATAGACCCCCAAAAGGTATGACTACATCTTAATCTCCAGGACCTGTGATTATTATTTGACATGGCAAAAAAGTGAAAATTAGCTTATATTTCAAAAGCTGTGATTAAAGATCTTCGAAGGAGGAGTTTATCCTGGATCATCCAGATAGTCTCTAAATGCAATCACAAATATGCTTTTTTTTTTAAAGATTTTATTTATTTACTTTTGCAAGAGAGAGTCAGAGGGAGAGAGAGAGAGAGAGATTGAGCATGAGTGTGGGGAGGGGCAGAGGGAGAAGCAGACTCCCTGCTGAGCAGGGAGCCCAGTGCGGGACTCAATCCCAGGACCCTGGGATCATGACCTAAACCGAAGACAGACAGCAGACGCTTAACTGCCTGAGCTACTCAGGCACCCACAAATATCTTTTTTTTTTTTTTTTAAGATTTATTTATTTATTTGAGAGAGAGAGAGAATGAGTGGGGGTAGGGGCAGGAGGAGAGAATCTTCAAGCAGACTCCTCGTTGAGTGCGGGGCCCAACTCCGGGCTCAATCTCAGGACCCATGAGATCATGGCCTGAGCCAAAACCAAGAGTCAGAAGCTTAACCGACTGAGCCACCCAGGCAGCTCTAATAAATATTCTTATAATAGATAGGCAGAGGGAGTTTGGAACAGACACACACAGAGGAGAAGACTCAATGTGGCCTCCAAGGCAGAGACTGGATGTGGGAGGGATGTGGCCACATGTCAAGCAAGAAGCTGCAAGAAGCAAGGAGTGGCTTCATCACTAGAGACTTCAGAGGGAGTGCACACAGCTAACACCTTAATTTCAGACTCCTGGCCTCTAAAATTGTTAGAGAATAAATTTCAGTGGCTTTAAGCCACCCAATTTGTGTACGTTGTTACAGTAGCCACAGGAAACAAGCACAGTGTTCTCATCTGTGAAGACTGAGTCTCTAGGGATGGTGTCTCTAACTCTTTGCGCCACTGCACATTGAGATTTGGACTTTTCATGACCCAAGTCATACTTCAAGCCAGCAAGATGCCTTCAACATAACAGATACTGTTATCATACTCTGGGGGTACAAAAATGAATACCACTCAACTATGCTTTTGCAGAACTCAGAGTCCAAAGAGGAGGCAGCAGACACATACGTGATAGTACAAAGTCATCTGTGACTAAAAATTTGCTACATGACATGTAGGGTATTTATTTAAATACTCTAAATATTTGATCATTCCACCTGAGACACCTCCGCCTTCAGTGCTCTTTCCTGAATGTGACAAATACCCCACCTCAGAGATTTTGCATCTACCATGTAGCTGTCCCACCCCACCGGTCTCCTAAAGTTTTTGCACAATGTCACTTTTTCAGCTAATCTTTCATGGAACAAGCTATGTAAAACTGCATTTGTCCTTCCTTGGCCCTTTGGAAATGTTTATCCTCTTTCCCTGCTTTGTTACTATTATTTTTTCATAACACTCATCATCAACTAACTATATGTATACATAATTTTCTAATTTTATAATGTATAAAAATAATATATGGTGTATACACACATATACTATATATATATATATATATATATACATACACATGTATATATATAATAACTCATTTATGTATTCATTTCCTGTATTCTCCAAGGCAAGGGCAAGGATTATTTTGCCAATTTTGTCCACTGTTACCTCTCTAGCACTTACAATCATTTCTGTCACAAAGATATTCACCAAGTAAGAGTTATTTTCAACTAACACTTTGGTTGTGTTTATTTAAAAAAAAAAAGTCCTAGTTAAATGAACTCCTTCAAGTTCGGAATAAATTCACATCACCTTACAGTAATATCCTGTTTCTGAGATAGGGTAAACTAGATAAGCATTGTTTAAAATGAATGTGAATGAGCTAATTTTTAAATTATCATTATTTGTGAAATTCTAATATATACAAAAATAGCTTAAAGAAAACAATGGAAGACACAATATTGCCCTGGCAGCTTAAGGCCAAAAAGTTGCAAATGGCTAGGGAGACTACTTCAAGTCAGCCTTTTAAAAGGGCTCTCTGCTCAGCAGGAAGCCTGCTTCTCCCTTTCCCACTCCCCCTGCTTGTTTCTGCTCTCGCTAACTCTCTCTGTCAAATAAATAAATAAAATCTTTTAAAATATAAATAAATAAATAAACAAACAAATAAATAAATAAATAAATAAAATGTCAGGGTCAACAGAAATGCAGCTCAGTGGTTATGATATTGAAGTGAAATTCAGCCTTTTCTTATAGTCTGCAACACTGTAACGAGAGCATTTTACTGACATGGTGCCATCCTACATTCTTCAGAACTGCAAATCTACTCTCAACAGTAGCCAAGAAAAAGAATTACTATGAAGCACTGTCCAGGAATGGAAAACAAAACAAAACAAAACCTGTTTCAAAGACCGTTTCCATTACCAACATTCCGAACTTGGTGTTTCTTCGTATCTGTATGTTAATTGAGTTAATTCTCTCTACTTTCCTATCTCCTCTCTCTATAAATATTGTTTATATACCTATAAATTCCTTATGCTCCTCATGCTACTGGATCTTAAACACTTTTAAACAATTAGTATTAAATTAGTATTAAATTTAAATTAGTATTTAAATAATGAAATAAGTAATTTGAAGTTCTGGATCAGTAAATAAAAATGATTTTGTACCTTAAGAAGATAAAGAATTTTTAAAAAGTTAAATAAGGTTTTCATAAGTCTTCTCTAATATCATTTAACTTGTTAAATGTGAGGCATAATATATAATTTAATAGTTAGCATTTAAAAGAGGTCTATATTAAATAGTAAGGTACAATATCATCAGCAACTAATAACAATTTCAAATAAGAAAAATGAATAGCGAAGTCATACAACCAATGTACAAAGAACTGAGCTCTGTTTAATCTTGTCCCATGGTCCTGGTCTGAACACCAGCAGGAGGGGTAGTTAGTCCCTTAGTACCATGCCCCCCGACATACACACACCCCTCCCCCCAAATATTCTGGGGTGATCCAAAAAAGAGGATTCAGAGGCAAAATAAAATTAATAATTTAAACATATAACTCAACTAATGTATCAGCCTAAAAGGAGGAATGCACAAAAAATAGATTTAAGAGCAAATGTGTCACTATTTTATAAATGCCTTAGCCAACATATTTAACAATAAACATTTTTATTAGCTTTAGTTTGTGCAAGCTGCATTTTTAAAAGGTAAAATACACTGCTCTCAAGTTTTAGTACCTACGATTTGCTTTCTGGAGTTTATTATACAGGATGAACTCTTTTTACAAACATATAGAAAAGAATTGTTAAAAATTAATTGCAATAGGAGGTGTCAATGATAAAGTATTATAGAACAATAACTTTTCAAAAAGGTGGCTGTGATTGAATTTAAAGTACATATTATTGTTATTAGGCATAGTAGCAGTAAGTAAAGGGCAATTTATTAACTATTTTTATTTAAGAATAGGGTTTCCTATACTAATCATTCAGTTATTGACCTGGTCCCATGAGAAAGGGCAATGGAAAGCCAGTGTGGATAAATATGCCACATCTAATTAATCTTCACATAAAACACACACATACATACACACATTCATACTGTGAAACTGTAAATTAAATCACTGCTAAGTGTCATGAACACTAAATATTTCAAGCATTAAAAATATTTTTAAAAACTTAAGAAAACTGTACTATTATGCAGAATTTTAATCCAGCTTTTCTTTCGAAGGAAAAACAAATGCAACAGTCTTGATTCCCTCTTTTAATTTCTCCCTTGTGTTTTCTAAATAAATATAGAGAGAGTTTGGAAGCTTCAGGGAGATTTATAGTTTAAGATAGTAGGAATGGGCCATCAGAGTTTTTGTTTTTTATTTTAATGAAGGATTCCACTACATGGATTAAGTAAAAGCAGTTGAAATATCCTAGAAAAACAGCTGTGTCAAGTGGCATTCCAAAGCTCCTGTTGAAACTGAGACAACCTACCAATTTCAGAAATTAAAAATTTAAGGAATAATTGGCAATAAAGAATCATTTTATGAATAACTGACGATCAGCTTTTGAATTTTATAGCTTACGGTTGTTCAAGCTGCAAGTTGCTGCAGTTTTTCCCCAGGATATGATTAAGAATATGATTTGTCTTTTGACATGTTTTCTTAACCAGGGTAATGATGTTCAATATGGCACCAAAACCTTTTGATCTATGCAGTCTAAGTGCATGTATGACTGTGGCTGACATACACCTTACATAGACAGGTGCAAGGATGAACAGACAGAAGACAAGACAGATTGTATGTACACAAATGTAGCTGTATGTACACTGATTAATAAACTGTAAATTTTTTATAATAGAAGAAAAACAGAAACATGATAAACAAATAATATGTATTTAGTTTGAGGTTCTGGTATTGATTAAATAACAATAAATATTTTTTTCAGCTCCAAATGAAATATTGGCTTTGATTACTGGTTTATAATTTATTAATTTCAAACTGGTATTAATTTGTGTATAAAAAATTTACCAGAAGTATATGTGTAAGTACAAAAACCTGACTCCTATCACTTTTCACACTCTGATATCTTACTACTTCTAATAACTATAAAACATTAGAAAGGTACATGCCAGTCATGACATTTTAGACATGACACAGATTAAAATACACAGACAATTATCATATGATCTCGCTGATACGTGAAATTGTGGAATTTAAGAAACGTAACAGAGAATCATAGGGGAAGAGAGGGAAAAGAATAAAACAAGATTAAATCAGAGGGAGACAAACCATAAGAGACTCTTAAGCACAGGAAACAAACTGAGGGTTGCTGGAGGGGAGAGGGTGGGGGATGGGGTAACTGGGTGATGGACATTAATAAGGAGGGCACATGATGAAATGAGCACTGGGTATTATAGAAGACTGGTGAATCACTGACCTATACCTCTGAAACCAATAATACATTATATGTTAATTGAATTTAAATAAAAATAAATTAATTAAAAAATAATATACACAGTATCTCAAAACTATTGTTTATGACATGTTTTGCAAAGGACATATATTACAATTAGAAAAGTTAAATGGAAACAGTTGTACACGTTGTTTTTTACTTGGAAATTTATTCAAGATTACCTGTAAGCATGGTACTATGCTTACAAAGCAATGGATACACATACATATACTATTCATACGTGTATGCTGTTTTATACTATTCCTATTAAGTGAATGTTATTTTTATAAGAATTATTTCTTTGCAAAATATGTCAGGAAATTAGAGTATATTTAAATCAAAAAATTACATTTAAGTCCTCACAACATTTGAACTTGGGAAGAGGAACACTGACTCTATTGGTATGTGTTTCTTTTTTTCTTCTTTTTTTAAAATATTTTATTTATTTATTTGATAGAGAGAGACAGCAAGAGAGGGACAGGGGGAGTGGGAGAGGGAGAAGCAGGCTTCCTGCAGAGTGGGGAGCCCGATGCAGGGCTCCATCCCAGAACCCTGGGATCACGACCTGAGCCGAAGGCAGACGCTTAACGACTGAGCCACCCAGGCGCCCTATTAGTATGTGTTTCTATGCACACATTTGTACTAACTATTGAAGAATTTTACATTGATACTTAAACTTTTTATTTTTGTTTTTTGTTTTCTTTTAGGGGCACCTGGGTACTCAGTCAGTTAAACGTCTGATTCTTTTTTTTTTTTAAAGACTTTATTTATTTATTTGAGAGAGAGAGAGAGTGAGCATGAGAGGGGGAAGCGGGAGAGGGAGAAGCAGACTCCCCGCTGAGCAGGGAGCCTGATGCGGGACTCGATCCCGGGACTCCAGGATCATGACCTGAGCTGAAGGCAGTCGCCCAACCAACTGAGCCACCCAGGCGCCCTAAACTTTTTATTTTTATTGTCATTTTCTAGAGCTAGTATACCTACAATATTGTCAAATGGCTTTTAACTATTTATGAAGTTAATCATAATTTATTGTTTAGATATGTTGCATTCTTGAAATAAACCCTCTTTGCTTATATTACCTAACTCTTTTTTTTTTTTTTAATGTATTGCTGAATTAATTCCACTAATACTCACTTGGACTTGTGCACTTATTATGTTGGCGCTACGTGTCCAACACAGTGGTAAACACAGTTCCTTGTCACCCCTGTCTGAATTCAGTTTCTAGTTCTTATAGGGAATACCGAAAAGTGAAGCAACCTCCATGGTGGCTGCTCCTCTACTGACCTCTACCTGAAGTAATCACTGCTCTTGTGTGTGTGCGTGTGCACGTGTGCGTGTGCATGCGCACGTGCACGCGCACACACACGCATAAATACATTGCTATCCTGATTTTCTTTTGGGGATGTCTTTCACCCATGTTCTGTCTCTGTAATCTGAATGAGGCTGGACCCCTCTTTCCAGGTGTGCACTTGTAAACCTTCCAACCAGTAAGAGCAAGTGGTTCACAAAGTGTGGTCACTGGTCCCAAATTCAGCATCACCTAAGAAATTGTTCAAACTGCTGATTCTTGGGTCCCAGCCCAGCTCTGGTATTGGAGCTGGTTCTATGTTTTTTACCAAGCCCTCCAGGTGATTCTGATGCATACTAAAAATCTGAATATCCTAGGAAAGAGTGATCATTTTTTAATTTTATTTTTTATTTTTTTAAGATTTTTATTTATTTATTGAGAGAGATAGTGATAGAGAGAGCATGAGAGGGGGAGAGTCAGAGGGAGAGGCAGACTCCCTGCTGAGCAGGGAGCCCGATGCGGGACTCGATCCCGGGACTCCAGGATCATGACCCGAGCCGAAGGCAGTCGCTTAACCAACTGAGCCACCCAGGCCCCCCAAGAGTGATCATTTTAGAGATGGTCATGTGTCACAAGGGATCACTGAGAGTCAACACTGAAACTTGCGATGGAACTAGAAGGAAAACGACATTCTTTATCTTCCTGTGGCTGAGCTGCTAAAGCTGGAAGTATCTAAGCCCAGAGCTGCTATGTGGTTAGCCTTATCTTCATTTATAAAAAATTTGCTTCTGAACAAAACCAAACAGAGGAAATCAGAGCTGAAGGAAGAGGAAAAAGCCAGATTTTTGGACACACTTTTTAAGCATCTGATTTCACTTGGTGTCTGAAGCATTGCTATAGTTCTTTTCCATTATGAAGTCTTTTTTTTGTTCTTAACCAGTTTGAGTTGAATTCCTGTCAATCACAACAAAACACATCATGATACTGCATCCTTTGAAAATACATTTTTTTCTTCATTTTTATGTTATCCAATGCATGTTTTATTTCATTCCGTGGGTCCAAGTTAGGGCCCTTGAAGTTGGAAATTAGAGAAACAAGGCTGTTGTCTGGGAATTGTTACATGAAATCAGCACAGCAAAACATTACAGGCAGACTGTTCTTAAAAGGACCATTAGATCCCAGGCCATGAGAACTTCATTATGACTTGACGGAAATTTAAACATTGCAGGCATGCCTCATTTTATGGCATTTCATTGTATTTTGCTTCACAGATATTTCATTTTTTTACAAATTTAAAGTTTGTAACAACCCTGAATCAACGAGTCTCCTGGCCCTATTTTTTCCAACAGCGTGTCCTCACTTTGTGTTTCTGTGTCACATTTTGGCAATCTCACAATATCTCAAACTTATTCATTATTATCATTTTTGTTATGGTGATATGTGATCAGTGATCTTTGATGTTACTATTATATTTATTTTGGGGTGTCACAAACCATGCTCATATAAGACAATGAACTCCATCAATAAATGTTTTGTGTTCTGTTACACCCACAGACCATACTCTTGTCTCTCTCCCTCTCCTCCAACCTTCCTATTCTCTGAGACACAATATTGAATTAGGCCAGTGAATCATCCTACACTGGTCTCTAAGTGTTCAAATAAAAGGAAAAGTCACAATCTCTCTCTTTAAATCACTAGCTAGAAATGATAAAGCATAGAAAGGAAGGCATGCTGAAAGTGAATACAGGCTGAAAGGTAGGACTCTTGCATCAAACAATTAGCCAAGTTGTGAATGCAAAAAAAAAAAAATAAAAATAATAACTAAATTTAAAAAATATTGAAGAAAATTAAAAGTATTACTTCAGTGAACACACAAATGATGAGAAAGCAAATACAGCCTTATTGCTGATACGGAGAAAATTTCAGTGGTCTGGATAGAAGATCAAACCAGCCACAGCACTCCCTTAAGCCAAAGCCTGATCCAGAGCAAGGCTGAAGCCTGATCCAGAGGAAGGCCGTAACGTTCTTCAATTCTAGGAAGCCTGGTAGAAGTGAAAAAGCTGAAGAAAAAAAGCTGACTAGCAGAGGCTGGTCCATGAGGTTTGGGGAAAGAAGCCATTCCACAGCAGAAGAATACAAGATGAAGCAGCAAGTACTCTTGTAGAAACTACAGCAAGTTTTCAGAGAAGATCTAGCTCAGATCATTGATGAAGGTGGATACACTAAGCAATGGATTTTCAGTGTAGATGAAACAACCTTCTATTGGAAGAAATGCCATCTAGGACTTTCCCAGCTAGAGAGGTCAATGCCTGGCTTCTAAACTTCAAAGAACAGGCTGACTCAAAATCACCCTGTGCAGCTGGGACTTCAGGCTGAAGCCAATTTTCACTGACCATTTCAAAAATCCTAGGACTCTTAAGAATTATGGGAAATCTATTCTGTTCTCTATAAATGGAACAACAAAGCCTGGATGACAGCACATCTGTTTAGAGCATGGTTTACTGAATATTTTAAGCCCATTGTTGAGATCTACTGCTCAGAAAAAAAGGTTTCAAAACATGGCTGGTCATTGACAAGGCACCTGGTCACCCAAGAGCTCTCATGGAGATGTCCAAGCAGATTAATGTTGCTTTCATGCCTGTTAACACAACATCCATTCTGAAGCCCATGGATCAAGGAGTGATTTCTACTTTCAAGTCTTATTTTTTAAGAAATACATTTGGTATGGCTAACACTGCCATAGATAGTGATTCCTCTGATAGATCTAGGCAAAGTTAATTGAAAACGTTCTAGAAAGGATTCACCATTCTAGACACCATTAAGAATATTTGTGATTCATGGGAAGAGGTCAAAATAGGAACATTAAAAAGAGTTTGGAAGAAGTAGATTCCAACCCTCACGGATGGCTTTGAGAAATTCAAGACTTCTATGAAGGAAGTAACTACAGATGTAGTAAAATAGCAAGAGAACTAGAGTTACAAGTAGTGCCTGAAGATGGGACTGAATTGCTGCAAGCTCATAATAAAACTCGAACAGATGATAAGTTGCTTCTTATATATGAGCAAAGAAAGTGGTTTCTGGAGATGGAAGCTATTGGTAAAGATGCTGTGAAGATTGCTGAAATGACAATAAAGGATTTAGAATAGTATATGAACCTAGTTGTGAAAGCATTGGTAGGGTTTGAGAGGATGGACTCCAATTTTGAAAGAATTCTGCTGTGGGTAAAATGTTATCAAACAGCATTGTATGCTACAGAGATAACGTCTGTTGAAAGAATCAACTGATGTGGCAAACCTCACTGCTGTCTTATTTTAAGAACTGCCACAGCCACCCAATCATCAGCAACCACCAATTAAGCAGCCATCAACATCAAGGCATGATTCTCCACCAGCAAAAAATTATGACTTGCTGAAAGCTTAGATGATGGTTAGCAGTTTTTAGCAATAAAACATTTTTTTAAAGATTTTATTTATTTATTTGAGAGAGAGAGAATGAGAGAGAGCACATGAGAGGGGGGAGGGTCAGAGGGAGAAGCAGACTCCCTGCTGAGCAGGGAGCCCGATGCGGGACTCGATCCCGGGACTCCAGGACCATGACCTGAGCCGAAGGCAGTCGCTTAACCAACTGAGCCACCCAGGCGCCCAGCAATAAAACATTTTTAAATTAAGGCACAGATATGCCTTTTTTTAAAAAAGATGTAATGCTACTGGACACTTAATAGACTACAATATAGTATAAACATAACTTTTATGTGCACTGGGGATTCCTGAAATTCATTTGACAGTGATATTTGCATTCTGGTGGTTGGAACCCCCAATATCTCTGAAGTTTGCCTGTATGTGTAGAAATAATGTATTATCAAAAAAAGTTTTGGATGCTTTATAGCATAAGAAAAGGTGCCTTAGAAACAAACATTAACAGGCTTGGGCATGTACTCTTTGAGGAACAAAGTGTCAACTGTGCTGTCAGATGGCAGGTGTGTCTCTATTATGAATAAGGGGGTAGCTGACTGGCTGGGTATAATGTCATTAATATATTGAAACTATGTAAGAAATCCCACTTGCATTGACTGTTTCTGTATATAGGCATATAAGAAGTCTTCTGCTTATAATGTGCCTGCCCAAGAATTAAGTTAATAAACACACTGCTTAACCTAGAAACATAGAAAGCGTTTCAGGATTCAAAGACTCTTGGTTAATTTAAAAATGAAGACAACATGCGTCTGCTCCAGATACAAAGTTAATTGGTGGGGGTAATAGAGGGGATTATTAGTAATATTTTAGAAAAAGAAACAATGAAATAAATAGTAGCTGTCTCATAATCTCCAAATGTAACCGTTGTTTATTCGTATTACTAGGCCCACATTAAATATTAACATTCCCCAAGCTGATAAATGGCCCACAGCAAATCTGGTGCTCATCTAATTCACACAATTTCATTGATATAAGTGTTCTATTAAAAAGTCTCTTTATGGTGCCTTAATTATATTTGAAAGTTCCATTAAAACCCTTGGCAAATTAGCAGACTGTTTAAATCTGTAGGGAGCTACCTGTAAAATTCACTTCTTTGTTTTTGGTTAACTTCTGAAGCCACGTACTTTGGTGGGTAGGAAAAGAATATAAGCATATTTAAAATAAGGAAGAAACACATATGCCTATTGCCATAATATCTATAGAAATCATAAGAACATTATTCATACAATCTCTTCTAGAAATTTGCTTCTGAGGAGGGAAATGCATCAAATATATTTTTAGAAGATAGATTCAATCTTGAGGATTTGGGCCAGAAATCCAAAGCACAAAAATGTAAGGACCTCCAAGGCTCTGATGAGATTTTTCTGGGTAGATATTCCATTGTTCTAATTTCTCTCATTTCCCAAATTAATCATATCAATACTGGTATAGAAATCCCTAAATGCTCACTGGGTGGGTGTTATAGAAAGAAGACTTTCTTCCATTCTTTCACCCATGCTCTGTCCATGCTCAGATATCCAAAGGGATTCTTTCGGAGATCTGAAAGGGCTGGGATATGGATGGAGTGTTGAAAGTCCCTGGGTCAGTAACAAGGTGCGTTTACACAAGAAAATGAGAAACTGAATTGTTAATCCAGAACAAATTATGATTTCCTACAACTGAAAAGAAAAACAGAACCGTTTTCCCTAAAGTAATATTCAAGCAAAAAGTTTGGAAGTAAAAATACCTTCAAAATACATATGCACAGGTGATGAACAGATTAACTTTCTTACAACTTTGACTTGTGGTTTAAAAAGGGAGTCAGTAGAATAAAACATAGTAAAGATTTAACAAGATAAAACTCAGAGTTCAAGTCAAACTCACGTCTTAAAACACCTATATTTGTGATACTTTCATCATTCAAGAAGAATGATTGATTCCAACGCATTTCCAACAGTTTAGATGAAAGAACATATAAGCCTTTGAAGTTACTATTCTGCACAAATAGCATTTGCAAAAATGAAATTAAGAGTGCTTCCTCCCTATGTCACAAGAAGTATGTTTTTATAATAGAAAAATATGACAGCTTCATATCTAAAATAAAGCAAATAAAAATTCAAATATCTGTAAATTATTTCCTTTATTTCAATATTCCATTGACAACCTTTTTCAAATTATTTTAGTCCCCTAAATTAATTTGCTAATCTTTGATTAATAATTAATCTTTATTCAAAAAATAAAATATCAAATGTAAAGTACAAATGGAAAATTCTTAAGAGACTGCTTGATAATACATCTTTATATGTGCTTTTTTAAAGCTTATAACTTCCAAAAAGACGGAAATCTTCATTTCCTTACATAACTATTTTTTCCTGTATTCACTATTTTATTCACCAGTTGTAACAGAAACATCTGGTTTCAGGAATTAAAAAGTTTACAAATATAAAATTATGTGAAAACTCACAAGTGTATCTACCTTGGGAAATAGCAGAAACTGGGGTTCTTAGCACCCATTTTCAGGAATTTATGGTAACAGGATGCTTTTTGATCTGTGGAATTTCAACGATGAAAAAAATTAACTACTTTCGTGAGACTAAACTAACACAAAATGAAATACTATATGCAAATACCTTTTGTTCTGAAAGAACTTTACTCACTTTAATGATTTCTGGTGGCACAGACACAGAAGTACTAAAATAATATATATAGGGAAAGGTGTAATGAAAAAATGCCACTTGTTATAAACTGTTGATAGCCCTTGGGTATTAGACAAATGATCTAGTTCTCACTGAAATGTGCTTACAAATTGAGGTGAAAGATAAAAGACAAAAAGCATTTTGTTTAGAATCACTACCTCTCCCCCTCTCCCCCTTAGTGTTCTCAGCACCATGTAGTTAGAGAAGGGTTAGAACATTCTAAGTCTCACTCTATCTCTATGCATAGGTAGATTCAGCGTCAATCTTACAAAGAAGACATGCATTAGATGAGGGTCACATAAGGAGATTTAACTATAAACAATTATATATACATATATGCATTATTTCCTTGATAAGCCAATGTTAATTAGAAATTCTAGTTAATGCCAAGCAGGAACAAAGTTAGAGTTCCTACATTCCAGTGTTCAAAAATCACAGAAAATGATGTGCCATTAAATATTTCCAATAATGAATAAGGACATATATGAACATAAGTTTTAATGGAAAATTCATTTCCAAACAATTGACTTAAAAAGTATACCCTAAGTTTTTAATTTTTTCATCTTTTAAAATCTGTATTGATACCTTATCGATATTCTTTGTGCAGCAAGTAACTTATATACATAAGCATGACCAGATAGATTAATATAGACATACAAATAAATGTTCATTGCATAAAAGTAATACATATAATAAAAAAAAGAATTCTGTGAGCATGCCCAGACTTGAGATAACAGATTTAAAATAAAAGGTTCTATTGGATCATGTAAAAATACTGTAAAGTTTTGAACTGAGGGTTCTAGAGGGGAGGGGGGTGGGAGGATGGGTTAGCCTGGTGATGGGTATTGAGGAGGGCACGTTCTGCGTGGAGCACTGGGTGTTATGCACAAACATTGAATCATGAATCATCAAAAACTAATAATGTAATGTATGGGGACTAACATAAGAATAAAAAAAATAAAAAAAATACTGTAAAGTTTTGGGTGAATCTCTAAAAACACAATTCATAGCTTTCACTATAAATTTGACTTTTCTAGAAGTTAGTTTATTTAGTGTTATTTCATGCATGAATATGTAAGCTTCTTTTTTTAGCATCAAATATATTTTTAGTATCTTTCAAAAGAGTTTACTCTGTAAATGCTCCTTTTTAAAATTGTCACTGGTTATTTGACACCACTCATTCCACTGGACAGGTGAGATATAGTTATTTTTTTACTCCAAGAGGTAGACATTTCACATGTAATTAACAGAAAATCTCAAAGGGAGTTTTTTATACATCATCCCTGAACAGCCTCAGTAAGTAGTGTTTTTACTGTCTATCTCTACTTATGCCACATAGGTCCTATCTTTAAAGTCTTCTAGTTTATTGTGTTTTGATGATTTTGCTAGTGTTTGGTTTCTTTTGGTATTTCTTAATGTTTTTTTTTATTTTATATATTTTAAAATACTTTATAAGACTACCAAGGGAAATAAACCAGAATTTAGTACTTGTAATCACTTTAAACACTCTAAGAGCTTTAATTAATATATATTTTTACATTTCAATTGGACTATTCAAAAAAATAACAAAAGAAAGAAAAAGAAAAGCTGAGACATTTAATCAGCAATACAATTCCTGAATATTTTGTTGAAAAGAAACTGCTGATGGAGAGGACGTGTCACTTCATTAGCTTTTTTAATATGCCAGATCCATACAGTTTCAAATATAATATGCAATATGTAATTAGCTGAATTATATAAACTGGAAATGTAGGATTTTCAGTACCACTTAAGATCTCTGAAAAGATACTGCTTCAATGATAGTACTAGCTAATATGTCTGTGGAAATTTAAGTTCATCTATGTCTTTTTAGGTATTGTTTAAAATTTTTTTTCATTCTTTTTATATAGTTAAGTTTTTACTCTTTATTTTCATTTTTAAGAACCAATATAGAATTGTATTACAAACAGTTTGCTTTGAACACTTCTAAACAGTTAAGTCTTGAGAATCAAAATTGTGCAATGTGGCCTCTGTTATTAATTATATAAACATTAATTTGCTGTAAGTGTCTAAATACATCTTAAAACAAGGGGAGCCTGTTCGTGGGTGGCAATGTTGTTAATATATTTTTGCATCATAGCCTACAGTCATATCCACAAGATATGCAGACACTTTCTCATACCGAACTCTGAAAATAGTGACAATGCACATTTACAAAACTGTTTTCCTGCTGACTCTGCTACCCAAATCAGTCCCTGCCATTAGTGTTTCTTTCCAGTATATTAGCTTGGGATGCTCTAGATAGTTCCACTTTTCTTTCTCTTTTCCATCCATCTGAGTACAGTTTCAGTTCCATTTAAGAAAATATATCTGGTTACCCAACAGCTACTTTAGTCTACCTCTGAACCTTACCTCGTGCCTGCTAATGGCTTCTGATAAGAACATATAAGATGTAGGTTAGGAAAATGTGCATGAGACATGAATGCAAGTCAAATATCATCTTCTACTATACTAAAGGAAAGGTTTTACAAGCATTCAAGTGAAAAGAAATGGAAAAAAAGTCACATTTCTATTGCAATAAAAATAACAAAAAAGAATTTGATAAATGCTTTTACTTTTAATTCCAGAAGAAATTTATAATTCAGAACACCTCTAAGACCTCAGTCTGTTGATAACAAACATCTCTTTCAGCAACTCAGCAAAAGAAAAAAGAAAAAAATCTATTTTATCCCATTATTAAACATTATATAATTTTTTCATAGTTTCATGAAAAAAATGGTTGAGTCTGTTATTTTTAAGATTCAGCAGAAGGATTCAAAATAGAATAATCTCCCCAACAAATAGATTAATCAAAAACCTATTCTTTGGTGATTATTAAGAACTGATTAAATTAAAATGATACATTCTCTTTCTCAATTACCAATAATTTAAAATATCAAAGAACAAAACATTTCAAAATGTATAGATATTTATATCAATCATCAAAGTCATTTTTACAAAATCAGTAGATAACCAAATTAGAATGCTTCAAAAATCAATTTTTGAGGTGTGAGAATAACTCTTTCACATTATCTATGAAAAAGAAATTTGAGTGGGATGTTCCAATTATTCATTATTCTGTACCACAACAAAATGGCATATGCATAGATCTTGTTAATACTGAGAATAGGAGAGTCTTTTTCAGATGCCTCTCGCCTCCTCTCTCCTCATTGTCTCTTTCTCCCAAGATATTTCTGGATGCCAAAACTAATTTCTGCACTGGAATCAGCATATACATATCACACTCTGTGTTCTGGACTTCTTTTCTCCCTTTCTCATTAAAATTTTCTTTCAAGGGTCTAATTTTTTTAGAATAAAGACTGAAGAGAATCTTAGTTCCTGATGCCCCAGAGTAAGCCTGGAGGTGGCTTGATATGTTGTTTATGGCTTCTCAGGATCAAGGGCATTTTATCAAAATGGCATCACTCATTAAATGACAGAGTAACTACGATGATTTAATAGAGGTATTAGGGACTCAAACTGTGTCTGTACTCTCTGAGCATTACCGGAAAATACTATAAATGATTTGTTAAGGACCATCAGTGATAAAAGAACTCAAAGAATGGCTAAGTACGAATTCTGAATGACTAAAATTGTTTACAGCACTGACATAAAAGTTAATCATTGGATAATTTTAGTACAAACTTTGCCCTTTAAGAAACTAACATGGTACATAAATATTAAAAATGGATGCCAACCCGGTGGTTAAAGAAGAAATGATTCAGTCATTCTTGTTAAACATGATTATATCATCTAAATGTTACTTCAAAATGGCTGTAATTAAGAAATTAATTAGACATTTGGATTGTCATTAACCACAAAAAGTACAATTATGACCTCAACTTGTTAATAATTTTTCACTGTTTGCAAGTTCCAGACTTGGTTTACTCAAAATATATATGAAATGATGAATGGGGTAAAAAAAAGGAATATATAGGGGCGCCTGTGTGGCTCAGTCATTAAGTGTCTGCGTTAGGCTCAGGTCCTGATCCCAGGGTTCTGGGATCAAGTCCTGCATCCAGCTCCCTGCTCTGCGGGAAGCCTGCCTCTCCCTCTCCCACTCCCCCTGCTTGTGTTCCCTCTCTCGCTGTGTCTCTCTCTGTCAAATAAATAAATAAAATCTTTAAAAAATGAATATATATACATATATGTAGGTTTTTTGTACTGTTTAGTTTTTAGAATGTAGACTCCTGCCATTTCTACCTGGATCTTTACCATTTAATTTTGCAAGGTGCTTAATGCTAATTGTGTGTTCATGTGATCACTGAATGAGTGATTTTGATGATTAAAAAGAAAACATTTCAAAAAAAAAAAAAAGAAAACATTTCCAGTTAGACATAATTCCAAATTTTCAAATCCACAAATTCTCATTGAGAGAATAAAAGATAAATCAGTTATATCTTAAACAGTTGTGCTTTACATTTTGTATATTTTTTTAATGTTACCATATTTTTGTCTTTCAAACTCTTTATCTGCATTCTACCTTTATGTGAGGGATTTTCCCTTTGTGGTGCAAAACCTACTTGCAAAACACACACAAAAATCTATGCAAATGGATCAAAAGTGAGCACAACTCAGAATATTGAAAAGAAGATAAAAATGGTAATGCAGAAGAACGAGAAAGATAAATGACATAACAAACAAACAAAAAAGATTGATTTTTCTTTCTTTTTTTTTTTAAATAGGCTCCACACCCAGGATGGAGCCCAACGTGGGGCCTGAACTCATAGACTGTAAGATCAAAACCTTAGCTGAGATCAAGAGTTGGACACTCAACCGACTGAACCACCCAGACACCCCATTTTGTTTCTTGGTTGAGGTGGGACAATAAATGACCTAAAAGCTTTAGGCTAATTAATTATTTCTAGGGAAGAAATACGTTATTTTAAAAGGAAAATAACTATTGATTTATACTAATGTTTCCAAAAAACATCCATGTTTTAATATTTCTTAGTTTTCTATTGATATGTTAAAAAGTCATCATAATTATTGTCAATATTCCAAAATTCATAGCCATTACCCCATATTTCAAAATCATAACCAAATAGATAAAACAGTCAAACACATTTTCTTTGATACTTTGACTATTGCTTTAATCTGTAGCAAACAATAGTTGGCTTCAATATAAATACTTACAAGATAATGATTTGGCTTACAATGTAATCAAGATTCATTAAAGATTTAACAAATAGAAAAATATTTTAATGTAACATATAATGTTAAAAATGCATGCATGTTAAGACCTTTCGAAAGATATTTATTTCTAATTACTTGCTCTCCCACTCTTCCCATTTCAAAATGTCTAATGAAACCTTAAGGTTAAATATTTGTAAAAATAATATTGACAAGCTTTCTATTCATAGATTTTCTTTTTGTCCTTAGTTACATTAGGGCTTTAGGGTGTGAAAAATGCCTAAAAATAATTTATTTACTATGTTCTATATCATCAAGTGCAAAAGCTTAGCAAGTAAACTCATTAAGTTTACTTTTTAGATTGGATGAAGTCATGAGAATAGAAGGAAGGTGATATTTCACAAATCACATTTCAAGGTGAAAGCTAGCATAAAATTAAGGGATATTTCATCACAAGACCCTATTGCTGATTTTCTATCGTTTCTAAAACTGGGTTATCTATTACTTAAACAAGATACAGTAATTTCAATGTATGATTTCTACCCCTTATAAGCTTCTTAAAAACATGATTATAGTCATTATGAATGCAAAAAATAATACTAGACTTTTGGCAAAATTTTGGCCTTTAGTTTTCACCTCTTACTCTCCAGGAGACAACAATCTTAAGGTTTTAACTATTCCTGTTTTAGTTAATATGAGCTTTCATTTGATTTCATCCACAGCTTTAATTATTGTAATGCAGAATGACATAATGTAGTTCAGCTTCCTGAATACTCTTCCCTACTCTTGGGAAATATATAATATAGAACAGAAATGATAATTATATATATCTTGAGGCACCTGGGTGGCTCAGTTGGTAAAGCGTCTGACTCTTGATTTCATCTCAGGTCATGGTCTCAGGGTCGTGAGGCTGAGCCCCATGTTGGGTTCTGCCCTGGGAATGGAGCCTGCTTGGGATTCTCTCCCTCTCCCTCTACCCCGCCCTTACCCCTCTCCCTCCTCTCAAAATTTATATATATCTGGATGATGGGGTGATAGAAGCAATTGCAAAACTATCCTATTTACTATGTTTGGTGTTCTTCCCCACTCACCTTTTTTCCTAAAATAATCTAATCCATGTCCACATTAGATTAGCCATACTATCCAGTTATGGCTTTTTTGCTGCAGTACTACTAAATAATAACCCTATAATGGATTATATGCAAACACTAAATGTTCCTGTCCTGTTGCTACCACTTGGCTCTTGTCAATGATGAGCACGTCTACTTTCATTCGTTAGTGACTTCTTAACTTACTTGCCATAAACTGATTGCCAGCTTATCTCTGTCCTTTCTCTCTCTCCACACATCTGTCCTAATTCCTGTGTTCCTTCCAAGCACCACTTGTTGATTCTCCTTGCTGAAAGCTGGATGCTGACCCAACATCCTTGATGAAGTTACTGTATGTCCTTACCAGTCAACAAATCATCAGTGTTGCTTCTAGTCTCATTCATATAATGAATCTGCTCTCAAAGATGATGAAATCCAGCATTCATTGTTCTTCTTGACTTTAACAGCACTTCCAAATTCATAGACATCTGAATTTCTAATATTTTCCACTTCTTACTGGCTGTGATAACATGTTCTACCACATCTCTACGTTTTTTTAATCTGCTGAATAGAAAAGGGCTCCGTTAGCATTTTGCTTATCTTTCTCTGTATTTGTTACCTTGCATAATTCATCTCTCCTAAAGCTTCAACTAATTTCTTAGACCATGGAAACTAGATCTCCTGCCAAGACCTCTCTGGCTTGCATTATTTCTCGCTGCCTATATAACACTAACCCCTGAAGTCCCCCTCCCTTCCCCACACACTTTATTTTCAAACTTAAATAAAACTGAACTGGTCACATTCTGATATATCTCTCTAAATATTCTTTGGCAGCATAATCTTAGACATCTATCAGAATGATGAGCTTGTAAGCATGTCTTAGTTTTGTTTTTTTTTGTTTGTTTGTTTGTTTTTAATCTCCAAAATTCAGTCATTCATCTGGATTCTTTTTTTCCAGAGTAATTAATTTGTTAAAGACTGTAACCTCTGTGTGGGACAATATTAATTTTTTTTCTTCCCAACTGTAACTCTCATATTGTTGTCAAGTCTCTCTTCTTTGTTGGTCAGCTGATATCATGAATAATATCTGAAATGAATTCCAGTTTAGAATTGTAAAATAAATTCTAATTCAAAGAGCTCATTTCACCATCATTAGCTCCTCCCACTCCAGAACTAAAAGAACACAGAAGGGTGGTACATGGTCTGATCCTGAGACGTCTCCTGCTCTTCTCTATTTTCAAAGAATAATTGGTCTGATCATATAAGGAGAGTAGTTGGGGAGGAGAAAGTTAAAATATTTCTTAAAATAACCCCCTCAGTTGCAGTCCTCTCTCTGTTGGTTTTCATGGCTTTTTTGGACAGCTTCTTGGGGTGAGAATGCTTTCTTGCAGCAGGTATCCAGTTGCTGGTTCTGGAGAAATACATGTGCCTTTTTCAGAGGGCTCTGGTTGCAGTCTTCAATGCTCAGCTCCCAGATATGGAAGGTAGTTCAATCATTTTCCTTAGCTCTTGCCCCTCTGTTCCTGTACCCCATAGTCTCTTGTCTGTAGGATTTCATTCAATACCTCTCCTTTCCAGTATTCCTAAATATAGCTTGGGGATCAGAAGTTTCAGCAGGACCAGCTAGTTCTTCAAATCTTTGTTGTTCTGTTGGCCCAAATTCAAGGCACAATTGCCAGTCTTAGCATGATTCAGCACCCTGTAACAATGGTGTTGCTTGTTACCTCCATCTTCCCTTTCTTTTCAATCTTGCTGGCCTGTTTCAGACATTGTGCTCTGAAATCTCGCTGTATTATCTTACCCTCCTGATTTTTATCTTCAATTCTTTTCCATTGCCTCCTCAATCAAGTCTGTATTTCCTAAAACATTCAGATCTTTTAATCATTGGTCTTTTTTTGGATCATATAATTAATAAAATTCTTATAGGATAATCTAACCCTGGGATATTTTTCCGATATTTTGAAACTCTACACTTTTTAAAGTTTCTAACCAGATTGTCTCAATTATTTTCTTGTTTCACTTATACAAAGATATATTTATCTTTAATATTAATCTAATTATTTTCACATATAGATGCCATATTCTTTTTTTATAGATGCCATATTCTTAACCAAATTATGAAATTCTCTAAAAAGGAATATTCTAATGCTTTAGAACAGCACCAAGCATGAGACTTGGGGAATGATTTTAAATAAGTGAAAGTCTTAACGTGGATTACATATTCATGAAGAAGTTACTAACCACTGACAACACATTTCAAATTAAATTCATATGATGAAGCCCAATCCTTTTTTATTATAAATTTTGTTACAATGAATATATGATATGAATGAGTATTTGGTTGGAGAATGAAGATACTGATTTCATTAAATAAATTACTGTTACGGTGATACTTTATTCCATAACCCTCATTTAGCTTGATAAGGTTATAGAAATACTTGACACATTTGGAATAGAAGTCCAAGAATTAAATGATCCTTCAGGTCTTCTTAAGTGTCGATGATATAAGAACAGACATTGATTTATCAAATGGTGAAAGCATAAGAAGGAGGTAGGGTGTGAACGTAAATAGATTTTGTAATCAAGGATAGTAAGAGAAATTGTTGAAGCAATTATATTGAAAATAAATCCATTCAAAACAATTATCTTAATGAAGACGATGCAATAAGTGGAACAATTTTTAGCATAATTTCTCTATATTTTTATAATGGGCTCCTTTTTGGTTTTTGAATATAAGGAGGTCCAAATATTAGCAGATGTCATTTGAATAATAGAGTTCTACATTTAAATTCCTGGCATTTAGCGCTTCTTCTTTATTCTGTGTGTATATCAGACATAAATATGTGATTTAACGAGATGAATACAAACTGATGTGCTAATTTCTAAATGGTGAATTTCAGGAAAAATGCGTCTGAGCTATATTTTCTCAAAATGGAATTTGTAATGTAAATTTTGCCATCCATTTTCATATCAGTAATATTAGAGTGTGATCCATCAAATAAAGGATTTCCCTGCTACTAGGAAAATGGCAAAAGACCTGACATCTCCACTTTTATTAGTTTTCTAATTTTATTTCCGGACTCATAGGTTATTTGATAGAAAGCTGGGTTTCTGGTTCACTAATATAGGAGAAATTCTGTAAATACACAGAGCCCTAATGTAACCAAAGATTAAAATAGTTTGAACAAGAACAGAAATATCCTTTTTTTTTAATGCTTCTAGTTGTTCAGAGTAGCTAACTTTGGAAGCTCTTAGCTAATACTGCTGGGTAACACAAACAGTAACTTTTCACTGCTAATTACATTTGAATTCAGTTTCAGAACATTTATGATCTGCTGGAAAATATTCCATTTCTTAGATGCTTTAACAATCTTGTACATCATGTAAATCTACTTAGTTATTACAAATATTTAAACACCAGTAGCATGAAAAGTATAATTTCCTTTTGTAAAAATATCAGAAATTAAAATAATAAAAATTTCCTCAATATATTCACTACATTTATACTGTTTGACTATTTTTAAAAAGTATATTCAAACAATTGCTTGCTTTCTTTGTACTAAGACTGTGTTTCTATTTTTTTAAAGATTTTATTTATTTATTTGAAAAAGAGAGAAAGCACAAGAGAGAGAGGAAGGGAAAGAGGAAGATGCAGGCTCCCTGCTGAAAAGGGAGCCCAATGCAGGGCTTGATCCCAATACCCTGGGATCATGACCTGAGCCGAAGGCAGATGCTTAACTGACTGAGCCATCCAGATGCCCCTAAGACTGGGTTTCTGCACATAAACTAGTTAATCACAAACAATTTGCTAATAAAACTGATGTCAGCTATTAAAAAAAATATATATATATACATATGAATGTTTTAGCACAACTGATATAAATGCACTATAGTGCTATTTTGTGCAAAGTAGATTCTGAAGGAATACATCTATTTTATGTCTCAGTACATGCTGCCTATTGGTCAATTATATTTTTAGTTCAATCATATCTTTATTTGAAAAATCTTTAAAATTATTAGGTAAAATATAAAAATATATCAACAAAATTAGGTCCTGTTTAAAAAAAAAAAAGCAAACAAAAAACTTCTATGTCAAAATTCTAAATGGCTAGATATAACATGAGTATCATTCTTTCCTTTATGAACTCCCCCGCCCTGTCTCATCATTCCAGTTGCTCCAATAAATCATTTTTGTCACTGACGAAAAAAAAAATCCCGCACCTATTTAGTTACTTTCCTTTTTAAGAGCTTTGGTTTTGTGTAATTTCTTTTTCATTCTTTTTCCCCATAGGTTGATTGTGATATAATTTCCATACAAAAACATTTATTTTAATAATTGTACATTATCATATAACTACCAATTAATATACTGAACATTTCTAGCTCCCCTAAAACATTTCCTTCTGTATGTTTCACTCAATTTCCTTTCCCAATTCCTAGCTCCAGGCAATCATTGATTTGATTTCTGTTTCTATGATTTTGCCTCTTCTAGAATTTCATGTAAGTGAAATCACAGTTTTTAATATTTCTTCTGGCTTCTTTGCATAGGATAATGCTTTTGAGATTCCTGCAGGTTGTTTACCTACTATGTTCTTTTTTATTGATGATTAGTATTCCCAATAATACATGTATATAACAAAAACTTATTATCATGCAATAGTTGATGGATATTTATGTCTTAAGTTGTTAGTTATTATGAATAATGATGCTAGGGACATTTGCATACATCTTTCTGTAGACCTATGTTTTCATTTCTTTTGAGTAAATACCTAGGAATGAGATTGCTGGATCATATGGCAAGTATACATTTAACTGCTACACTAGTTTTCAATGTGGATCTATGACTTTATATGCCTATCAGGAATGTATGAGAATAGCATTTCATCCACATCCTCACCAGTATTTGGTATGGTAAATCTTTTTACTTTTAGCAATTTTAGTGGATATGTCACTGTGATTTAAAATTCATTTCTCATGAATACTGATAGTGAGCAGTTTTTCAGGTGCTTATTTGCTTCTCTGTATTTTCTTCTGTGAAGCGTCTGTTCAAAACATTTTCCCATTTCTTAATTGGGTTGTTTGTATTCTTGTTATTGAGTTGTAAGTCTTGTTTACAAATTTTGGAAAAAATTCCTTTGTCAGATATTTTTTGAAAATATTTTTTTCTAGCTTATGACTTGCATTTTCATTTTTTTTGAACTGTGAATTATCAAAGAATACTTTCAATTATTTGTTATGTTGTGTGTGTGTGCAAGTGTGTGCACATCTATGTTCTGTTCAAAGAAATCTCGCTTAACCCAATGTCACAAAGATTTTCCATTATGTCTTTTTCACTAAGTTTTATAATTACAGCTAACTGACTCTCTAATCTATTTCAAGTTAATTTTTGTGAATGAATAAGATAAAGGTGAAGTTCCTTGTTTTACCTATAGATATCAACTTTGTATCTCCATTTGTTGAAAAGACCACCCATCCCCTACTGAATTGACTTGGCACTTTTGATAAGATCTAATTGATCTTATAAAAGTTTTAAATATTATTTTCTATTGTTCTCTCAATTTCTTGATTTCTGATTTTGTCTCTAATATTTTATTCCTTCTACTTAATTTGTGATTAATTTGCTATTTTTCTAATTCCTTAAGATGTAAAATTAGATCTGTACCTTTTAATTAGAGTCTTTGTTAATTCATATATAATTTTTATGTGGTTGGATTGGGTTCTGATTTATTTTTAAAGATATTTATTTGAGAGAGAGAAAGAGAGAAAGAGCACTAACAAGCAGAGCAGCAGGCAGAGGGAGAGGGAGAAGCAAGCTTCCCGCTGAGCAGGGTGCCTGATGTGGGGCTCGATCCCAGGACCCTGGGATCATGACCTGAGCTGAAGGCAGACACTTAACCAACCGAGCCACCCAGGTGCCCCTCTAATTTTTATAATTTGTTTTATGTTTGTCTCCATTTTTGGTTTTTGTTTCTACCTTCTTGCCTATTATTTTATTTGTATATATTTTAGAATTGAATTTTAATTTTTTCTACTGGCTTTTAGTTTATACTTCTCTGCTTTATTTTTCCATTGGTTTTTCTAGACATTACAATATGCATTCCTAGTTTTCACAGCCTTCTTAGAATTAATGTACTAGCACTTCCTATAAAATATATAAATCTTGGCATCATATAGGTCAATTTATCCCCCACCATCTTTGAGTCTAGGATTGTTCCATGTATTACATATACATGTGTTATCAAGTCTTGCAAGACAATGGTTATAGTTTTGTTTGAAGTAGTAATATGTAATATAAATAAATAAGGAAAACATAAAATAAAGATATTAAAATAGGTTTTTATACTTAACCAGATATTTACCATTGTAAGTATTCATTCTTTTCTTTTACTTTTTTTAAGATTTTATTTATTTATTTGAAAGAGAGAGAGAGTGCAAGCGTGAGTGGGGGGATGGGGCAGAGGGAGAAACAGACTCCCCACTGAGCAGGGAGCCCAACACGGGATTCCATCCTGGGACCCTGAGATCATGACCTGAGCCAAAGGCAGACACCTAACCAACTGAGCCCCCAGGAGTCCCTCATTCTTTTCTAAGGACCAAATGTCCCTAGCCATAGAATTCTTTTTTTTTTATCTTAAAATTTTATTTATTTATTTGACAGAGAGAAACACAGTGAGAGAGGGAACACAAGCAGGGGGAGTGAGAGAGGGAGAAGCAGGCTTCCCGTAGAGCAGAGAGCCCGATGTGGGGCTTGGTCCCAGGACCCTGTGATCATGACCTGAGCCGAAGGCAGACACTTAATGACTGAGCCACCCAGGCGCCCCCAAGCTGTAGAATTCTTAATGTTTATTCAGTGTTATTTGTTGAACACTTTACATCTTTACTTCCTTCAAATTTTAGAAAATTCCAACCACAATGTCCTCACATACTTTCATGCCTTATCCTGCTGGATATCCAATCATACTTATGTTAGGCCATTTGCTATTATGTAAGAAATACATTTACTTTTCAACATGTTTTTTCTTTGTTCTTCTGCTTGGATAATTTCTATTGATCTATCTTCAAGCTCACTTAGTCTTTCCCCTGTTGTCTCCATTCTGATGTTAAATCTATCACTGATCTCTTTAAAAAAATTATTATTGCATTTTTTAAATATAGATTCATTTGGTCTTTTTTATCATTACTATTTATTTGTTAATATTTTCGGTCTTCTCTCTAAGTGAAAGAATATTTTCTTTTACATAGTTGAATATAATTAGAATGGCTACTTTACATTCCTTTCTACTAATTCCAACATCTATGTCATTTTAGGGATGATCTCATTTGCTTTCCTTTTCTTTTGAGAATAGGCTCCATATCCCTGGTTTTCTCTCTCTCTCTCTCTCGTTTTTTTAAGATTTATTTATTTATTTTAGAGAGAGAAAGCATGCATACATGATGGAGAGGGGCAGAGAGAGAGGGAGAGAGAATCTCAAGCAGACTCCCCACTGAGTATGGAGCCCAACATGGGGCTCAATCTCACAACCTTGAGATTGTGACCTGAGCCAAAATCAAGAGTTGGATGCTTAACCAACTGAGCCACTCAGGTGCCCCACATTCCTGGTTCTCTTTAACTCAGTTAAGACTGCATCTTATAATGGGCATCATGCACTTAAGTTATGGAGACTGGAAGTTATATTTTTCATGAATGTTTTGTTTTGTTTCAGTTAGTCACAATCACAAATTTTGCATTGGACAACAACTCGAGTCTAAATACAGTCTTTTGTGTTAGCTAAGTTGTTTTGATTCCGGTCTACAAACACAGGATTCAGGGGTCTGTTTGAATATAGGCAGATGAAATTTGGATATACCTTTTCTAGATATTTTCCCTCATAGATTCCTCCCTTTTTCCCAGAAGCTACAGTTACCCTGACTTAGTATTCTAGTTTCTCAGAGCAGAATATCTGTGACTTTCTTCTCCACAAGGGATTCTGCCTACTTCCAAGCTAAAAAGAGTGAAAACAAATATAACTCTCCTCTTTTGAACACGGGTTATTCAGAAGAATTTGCCATATTCCCTTCACTTTCCAGTAGCTGCTCTGAGGTAATATGTCCAGATTGTATAGTTGTTATCCATAAAGGAGTCCTGTAAAGTAGTGACTATTCAGCCATTACTAGAATCCACAAATTCATCACTTTCTTTTTTTTTAAGTAATGAAAATTGAGTCAAACATGACCTTGCTTTGTCTAAGCATTCCACCAAACTTTCAATGTTCTAGGTCACTTCCTCCTCCCCCCAAAAAATCCCCTCCCCATTCATACTATTGTGCCCTTATCTAGTCACATGATCTCTATGGAATATTTATCCTGCTCTCATGTGTTCTACTATTGGCTGTTAATTTATATATCCTACTTTATTCTTAAAATTTCCATGAAAAAGAAAATCAGCCTTTTCCAGATTCACTCAAAATAAGTAATCCTTTGGATTTCAGCCTGACAATGTGCCCCTTTGCATTTACTTGAATATGGTTTTATTAAATTACTTAATTCAAGGTATGCACTTGAAGTTACTTTTGGGTAATACCAACTTTGTCAGTTGAATAGCTGAACTTTGGCTTCTGAATATTTAAAAGAGGGAGTTGGTTTTGAGGATCTCTACAGTTACCTCTTCACTCTAACTTCAAACTATACCACAAATTAAGAATATACTATTTTCTCTGTCTATTGAAAATAGCTTTGTATGATTACTAAAGGGTTGTTCTTTCATTGCTTTATATATTCTAAAAATTAATTATTAATCATAACGTTAAAAACATGCACCAGCTATATCTCACCTCATTCACACATGGGAATGAGCACCCTCTTAACTAAGACCTCTGTCTTGCTCTACATGGGCTGTTTATCAATTTCTCTAGAGTGACAATAAATCAAGTGGGAACACATGGTAATGTAAATCACAGTCTAATTTAGTTGTCACTGTGTTGTGACACTTGGTTAAAAATGCTTTTTAATTGTGACTATAAATTATACATGAACAATTCTTAGTGACAGTCTTAATACTACATCAGATTATTTCACCCAAGGGGAATAGCAGGCATCATCAACATGAAGCAAGTGTATGTCTGAAACTTTTTAAACAGCAATTTAGGGAAAGATAATGATGATGATGTGTTCTGGTTTAGTTTTAATCCAAAACTCTTTGGATAGAAAGGGAGAGGGAGGGAAAGATCTCCTTGGAAATGTCTAGGCTATAAATTGTAGAACTGTGGATTTCCAACACAACATTTTCTCTCTGTTCTCCTATGGTTTGGCCATGAAAACATGATGTGAAATTTCTATTTTTCAGTTTATCAGTATTCAGAAATGAGCTACTTAATCGTAGCAGGGTATTTCATATTAGAGAAAAAGTAGTGGACTTAGAAGAAAAGTGATATTTCTAAGTAGTTATTTAAACTTACACATTCTTACATATTTCAGAAATCTGTATTTCCTGTTTTAAAGTACTGGGCTTCAATTAAATAGATCCCAACTGGCTATGGCATGTTAATATTCTATAGTATCAGATAAAGAAAAACAAAATTTATACAAGAACACTCATATTTGACATGCTACGTTCTGTATCTAGGTAAAATGTGAATGACATAATAAAAATTAACCTAACCTTATTCTGATCTCCATCTTTTGGAAACACAACCACATAAATGTGCTTCATTAATGGTTATATGTTTTCCTGAAAAAAGACAAGCTTGTGTTTGAATCTAGGCTTCACAGTTATTATGCCTCAGTTCCTTCTCTTCTAAAATTGGAATAAAGCCCACCTCACATAATTGTTTTGAAACTCTAATGGGACAGCTTTTAAAAACAGATCGTACACTAGATAGTATGTTATAATAGTCAATACATTTTAGTGCCCCTTCAGCTGAAATTCCTGTCCTTTATGGATGTAGATAAATTCTTGAAGCAGTGAGCATGATCCCCATATTTTGGGTGGTTCTCAGATGCCCTAAGGTCTTTCACAGAACTTCTAGGCAAAAGAATCCTGATATGAGACTCTACAATCCCATTCCTGGGTAAGACTCTGACATTTAGAAAATAAAATTAGGTATAAACAGGTGACGAAAAAAAAGGAATATTCTCTCAGTTCAAGAACACACAGTATCACCTCTAAAATCACCTATAAACTTGGGGATGGCTTGATGGATAAGGAAGAAAAGAAACCATAAGCTGGGATGGATCTTGTGAAAGGAATAGTGCAACTGAGATAATACCACCAAAGTGTGTGAGCAATGCACTCTAGTGGACACCTACTGACTGGCTGACCAAGCATTTATCAACACATTTACTGAGCATCTACTGTGTCAGGCGCTCTCTTGGACATCTCAAAACAAAGATGACTGATACTCAGTCCTTCTTTCAGATGAGACCATGTGAAACCATGCCTCTAAGGGAGAGCTATGCATTATATTCAGAGTGCCTCATAATAATAAACACCATGGGTATGCAGGATGATTAACTCTCATTCAACATTTGCATTACAGTCCCCCTTTTTATTTAGGTTGCTATATTTTGCCTATGGCTGGCTAATTTTCCTTTGTAGTAAAACATCCTCCTCGTGATTTGTAAGAATGTTTACAGAAAGATGAATTTGCACCAACATACTGGAGTTTCCAATCAGAGATTTGCCTAAGGTTTTAAGGTCTAGGTCAAGCAAAAATAGATGCAAAATTATGATATTTTATGATACCCTAACAGTAGAATTATATAAAGGTTTGTTTTTATTCTTATGCAAATAAATGATCTCCCCAGAAATACTATGGCTTTTGCATGCTAGGAGGCTCTTTGAGGAATGGAAATTAGTTGTGAAATCAGATGTCCCCATAGATTGACTAGTAGTGACAACTGTCTGAAGTCATATTCTAATGATTTTGAGAATCTATTTGCATACACTAATGCATGCTATAGTATAAGAAAGAAATGGTCAAATTACCAGGACCAGGCTGTCTGGAAGGGGTGCAGTCCCCAACAAGTAGCCCATCACTAAAATTCCACTCCTTTTGGGGTGGTCAGAAAAAAGGAAAATGATGTATGTTTGCCATCTCCACTTTATAATGTCTACAAATTTATCCACATATGGATATTCAACAAATATCGACAGATACTATTGTTAGTACAATATTCATACTTTTTAGAATTAAATGGTAAAAATTTGAAAAAATTCAAATTAGCTAATAAAGCATGGTATATGAAATGAAACAAATTGTGTTTTTGTCTAAGCACTGTCACTTAGATTCTGCTTGATTAAGAGGAAATACCTCAACATCAGTAAACCTCAATTTCTCTACCTACAAAATCAGGATGATAAGTCCTACCTCATTTATTCCTTTTTTCATTCATTTGAACAAACACTGTCTATAATTACCACATACTCTCTAGGTTTCTGGGAATTGAGCAATGAATCAGACAGACACAGTCCTTCATGAGATATACAGTCTAACAGTGGTTGTAAGGATTAAGAGTTGTAACTAGGTTGTAAGGATTGAAAGTTGTAACTAGGAAAATGTTTGGCATGTAGAAAAAATTCAGCAAGTGTTCTTTTGTAGTTATTATATTACTGATATTGTTATTGCTATCATTAAGCAGAGGAAAATTATGAGAAAAAAGCATGATAGCCTGAGCCATAATGTTTTTTAGAAGAATATTAGTGTTTACATGTAAGGGATATTTACTTTTCTTTTCCATTACTCTTTCATTTAATGGTAACTACTATGTGTTTATCTAAAGAAAACTGGCATGCAAACAAATGCATCACTGCTTAGAGTAATCTGAAGATGCCATCTTGAGAAGCCATCATTGAAACTTTCCTATGCTTGGCCCATCTTTCTCCTTCTATATCTGAGGGATACTATCACATATAGTATGGTTGCCAAATTTAACAAATAAAAATATAGAATGCTCATTTAAATTTCAGATAAATGATGAATGATTTTTAGTATGTCCCAAATATTGCATTGGACAGGGTTATATTAAAATATATTCATTGTTTATCTTAAATTCAAAGTTAACGGGATATTCTGTATTTTACCTGGCAACCTTAACCTATAGATAGTCCAAAGGTACTCTCAGAGAATTCTGACATGTTTATTCAACATTTCTAAGATCTTCTCAATGTCAAAAACATTAACTACAACACAAAATAACCACAGGCGGCCCAGTCATATCTCTGAAATGATGAGTGAAAGCCTCTGAAATGTACCCCAGCGTGACACCACGTACAGCACTGGGATTTTTTTTAATGACACTAACACAGAAATGATTTTTTGTCAAATTCATTTCTTTTCCTTTCTATTTGTTTCCTCAAGAAACAGAAATTAATTCAACGACATGCAGATCATAAAAGTACTTACTCAAGTCCCCTTTCCTCAAGATTCTTCAAGGCTGAGTAATAGGTTTGAGAATTGAACATGGCAAAGAGACTGAGTTCACTCCATCAAGCTGAAAGTAGCTGCCTTTGGCACCTCTGGATGTGTTCTTGCAGTAGTCAGAACGAAATGCTTTTGCATTCCGGGGTTAGAGGAAAACTACTGTGCTCACTTCACTATGCCTTCACTCTCCAAAGTAGAAAAAAAATAAATTAGGTCAGAGGCATCATGAATCTTTGACTAAAATGTTCCTGTGCTGGGGCGCCTGGGTGGCTCAGTTGGTTAAGTGATTGCCTTCGGCTCAGGTCATGATCCTGGAGTCCCTGGATCGAGTCCCGCATCGGACTCCCTGCTCGTCAGGGAGTCTGCTTCTCCCTCTGGCCCTCCCCCCTCTCATGTGCTCTCTCTCATTCTCTCTGTCTCAAATAAATAAATAAAATCTTTAAAAAAAATAAAAAAATAAAATGTTCCTGTGATATAGGAGTCGAGGGTCAGAGTGGATTGCTTTATGAGAATGAGGACCTTCAGGAATGGGTTGCTTTAAATTAGCAAATCATTTTTGTGACAGTTGACAACAGAGGATAAAATAAATAGGCATCAGGTAAGGTAAGGGTTTCGGGAACAGGAGTAGCTGACTAGAAGGACCTGAAGGAGAGGAACCATCATGTGAATTTTATAGTAATAACGAAATCAAGTTACCAGCAAAAAGGAACAATGAGAAGGAGTAGGACTAGTTAGGAAAGAAAGACGGAAAGAAAGAAAGACGGGGGCTAGGGAGAAGGAAGGAAGGAAGGAAAGAAATAAAGAAAAGAAAAAAAGAAAGAAAGAAAGAAGAAAGAAAGAAAGAAAGAAAGAAAGAAAGAAAGAAAGAAAGAAAGAAAGAAAGAAAGAAAGAAAGAAAGAAAAAGAAAAAGAAAGTCTGTGTGTAATCACTGCTAAAAATTATATTAGTAGATATTTGGCATCATTTGTGACGTCAACACTTAATCTTTCTCTAGAATCTGGCATTACCTAACAGAGTTATATTATATATTATTTTGTTCAATGTTTAAGCTCTTGTGACAAAAGATGTTACATTCATAAGGCGCAATAACAAGTAATCTTAAAAGTACTTGTTAAAAGTAACTGCTAAGAGGGCCCCTGGGTGACTCAGTCTGTAAGGCATCTGCCTTTAGCTCAGGTCATGATCCCAGGGTCCTGGGATCAAATCCTGCATCGGGCTCCCTGCTCAGCAGGGAGTCTGCTTCTCGGGCTGCTGCTCCCCCCTGCTTGTGTGTTCTCTCTCTCTCTCTCTCTGTCAAATAAATAAGTAAAATATTTTTTTAAAAAGTAACTACTAAGACCAAAGAATAATTATAATTTTCACTACCATAAAACAACTTGAAGGTCTTTAAAATGTATTTTAATTCTGACATCATCAGGTTATCATATAGCAATTTCCCCCTTGGTTATTTTTCATTCATCAACCTTTATATCTCATATCGTCCTACAAAAGGGTTAGCATGAAACTACTCTATAATAATGACAGGAAAATGAAAATATAAAGAATAAGTGTCTATTGCCTGAAGCAGTAGGAACTAAAATGTATATAAAAATCATACTGTTCATATTGATAATGTCAAGTTATTTGAATATTACAAATATTATTCTTCAGGATTAAAAAATAAAAGAAATAACATTTTTATTTTCTTCCAGAGCTGACATACTTAAAAGGAAGAGAATTAGAACAATTAAGTATATAGTCCTGTGAAAACCACTTAACTTTGCAGGCCCTGAAAATTATGATATACAGATAGAGATAAAAGCTGGAAATATATACCAGGATATTAATAGTGATAGGCAGGGACATGAAATTAGAGCTGAACAAGGTGAAGATGAACACCAAGGCTTTAACTTTTGTTTTAGAATAGTTCTGTTTTTCTGTATTTTTAAAATAGTAACAATCGTACATTACTTCTGAAATTAATTTTAAATGAATCAAAGTCTTTCTCCTGGACTTTCCATTGGCATTAACAGTTGGGTGCTATATGCTAGCTGTCAAAATATTGGAAAGCATTTAGTACATTTATTCTTTTACATTGCCAAGTGTGGTAGAATATTTTCAAAACATACCGTATGTGAGCAACAGAAAACGATTTGACTTTTACATCACACCTGTTCACAGCAACTGCTCTGCTACAAACTTTCATGATGATAACTTATTCAAAATCATTCTTGGAAACATGAGCGTGATTTTCTTTCCACCTTCTTAATATGTCAGCATTGCACCAATACTAGAAGCAGGTTTGTCATTTTTTTTCTTCATTGTGACTCATTTTTTTTCTCACTTTAGACAACCAATATAGTGACAGCCAAACCTAAATCTTTATAATAAGGCAATATCAGAATAATGTGATGCTTCAATATGATGGGCATCCAGATATAGTAATTTAGTAATCTAATTCTCCAAAAAATAAATTTCATTCAATGGGATGATTTTCTTGTAGACTCAGTCTAGATTGATTTGATATATATATCATTATCTGCATGGAAGTCCAGAATCTTCCAGATTTTTGCTATTCTTTTGAATTTGTATAGCTTCCATAATACATACAGTTTCTGGGAAAATAATGACATAAATCCAAAAATGCAAAATTGATTATTCTACAACTAAGTAAGAAACTGAAACAATGCTTACCAGAACTTGTTTGTTAGGGAACATACTTTTTATTTATTTTTAAATCAACTTCATGATCTCAAACATTTGCCTGACCTCAAATTATTTTACTGCACAGAGAAACTGTCATGAGTTTGTTAGTTATAAAAAAAATTCATACCTTCTATGATATAAAGCAAAGTCTATTATCTTTTTTCTCCATGTTTCTTAGGTTGCTTTTTAACTGCATAATCTATTGACATCTATTAAAATTTAACACCTGCTAAATTCTAAAGACCCTATTAAGTTAGAATCTCCTCCCACCCCCCACCCCCCAGGATCACATGAAGTACCAAGGCTTTGAAGTATGGATCAAGAAGAAATTTCTTTGTTTTATGCTTCAGACTGCACATTTATTTCTTGGCAAGGAACTATAAAATAAATCACAGAATTTGGTCTAAAGAATAAAGCACTGGCATATTTTAGCTCAAATAAACTGTTGGCCAAAGAAGTTAAAAAAATATCTATGGACATTTTCATAGACAGGTATGTACTTCTTTGGTAGGTATTCAGTTTGCATTCAGAAGTTTTGTTGGTTTTTGTGATTGATACATGTCATCCATGTTTTCTTCTTTCAAAGGAAAGGCTGGATTTGGATTTCTTCACTGCAGAAATCCTCCTCTCAAATTTGAAAATTTTTTATTCCTCTATCAACTACCAAACTAATGATATTGACCCCTCTCTTACAAAACCACCCCAAACTTCTTGACAAGCCAGTGTGAGATGTTCTTTCTTCTGCGTTCCCATTTCATTTTGTGTATATCTCGCTTTTTAATTGATTGTTTTCTTCTTTCTCTCATCACTAGATTATTAAGTTCATTGAGGAGAGAGACTCAGGTTCTTTATCTTTGTACTTGTGGCTCTTTGAACTATGCCTAGAATATAATAGATGCTTAATGACTATTTTCTTACTTCCTCATCTTAAGTGAAGCTGGATATTCTTTGAGGAAATAACATCTCTTAGGACCTTCCTGTTATCTATAATGCCCAGGGAGGAATCATGGGATTTTTATTCTCCTAGATTTCTTCTAGGACGTTCCACATAATTCTATTATTGCAGCCTCTTTCGTTTAAGCCCTTGGTATTTTCTAACAATCCTTGTTATGGATTAATGGGCCATCTGTTTATTCCATCCATTTGTGGACAACTTGGATCTCTGCCTTCTTCACCAAAACAATTTTTGCTCCTTCTAGACCTCAAAAGCTGCATAAAGATAATGTGCCAAGCAGCCTAGCCTTACAGTGCCCATACGGCTCCACATTTTAAGTGTAATCTATTTCCACAATATAAAGATACTACAATTACCTATGCATAACCATAAAAAAATACAAAACCCTTTTTTGATTTATAAACAAATAATTTTTATATAATCAATACAGCTTTAATAAAATTATACATTTTCCCAGTTCATCTATAATTAGTTTTACATAAGGCCAGATTGAAAATGGAAGGTGAATTAGATACTCTATCATTATCAATTTTGACTGAATTAACTGGTTATCTTGATGTAATGGTAGCACAGTTAAATATAATTTATCATGGGGCACCTGGGTGGCTCAGTCGTTAAGTGTCTGCCTTTGGCTCAGGTCATGATCCCAGAGTCCTGGGATCGAGCCCCGCATCGGGCTCCCGGCTCCGCAGGAGGCCTGCTTCTCCCTCTCCCACTCCCCCTGCCTGTGTTCCCTCTCTCGCTGTGTCTCTCTGTCAAATGAATAAAATCTTTAAAAATAAATAAATAATATAATTTATCATGTATGACCTGGAATTTTTAGAAAGTATTTTTGTTTGAATTTGTCTTTCTAAAAATTTATGTTGTTCCTATAAATTAAATTATTGTTTTGTTTTGTTTTGTTCTGAAGATTTTATTTACTTATTTGACACAGAGAGAGATAGCGAGAGAGGGAACATAAGCAGGGGGAGTGGGAGAGGGAGAAGCAGGCTTCCCGCCGAGCAGGGAGCCTGATGATGCGGGGCTCGATCCCAGGACCCTGGGATCATGACCTGAGCCGAAGGCAGACGCTTAACGACTGAGTCACCCAGGCGCCCCATTATTATTTGTTTTGATTTTTTAAGTTTCTTATCTTCCACCTTAAAATGTCTAAAGAACAATTCTATGGTGGTAATTAAGAAAAATCATATAGACTTCTTGTAATTTAGCACATTTATGTGGTTAAGAAGAGATAGTTGAATAAAGGGATATCTGTATTCATTATGTCTGGTTCTGACAGTCAATTATTCTATGTGTCAACATTTCTGCTATTGTCAATCTATAAAAATGAATTCATTTCCACAGAAGTGAACTTGAAATCTACAAATATATCAAAAGCATTCCAGAAATTTACTAAGGACTACTCAGAAGCATATAGAACAGTATCAAAATCAGTGATAAAAGTGTAAAGATTTCTATAATTTTAATCTGGGTAACAAACAAAACAAGAAAACTCCCTTAAAAATATCCAAGAGAAATTTAGCTCAGTGAGAATTTGAAGCCAAAGAAGCATTCTAAAAATGAATATATCTAAATATAAATATCAAGATTAATTCTGTAGACAAAAACAAAATATTTTCCTATACTCATGTATTGGTTTGTAAGAAATATATATCAACAAAGTGTGAGGGGATCTAGTAAAGGGCAAATGATATGATACCAACATAGGAAAACAAGAAAAAAAAAAAAGAACTAAAAGAGGTAAGGTAAAGAACCATGCTGACACAGTGATTAAGATCTATATTGGCATCCCTAATCTTTGCTTAAAAGACCCCACATTGGGCCACACAGTCATAGACAGAGGCCCTCAAATCTATAATTTATTGTTAAACTAAATAATTAACACATTCTTACACAGTAAATTCTTCTATTTATAAATACATGTAGATGACTTTTATCATTAACCGATTTTTCCTAGCTATCACAGATGACTGTAAAGTTCTTTGTTGTCTGTAACTGCATATAAAAATGATCTCAATCCAAATAATTTGTGTGAATCATTTGCACATTGCATAAACTTGAGCGTGCCACTTAACTTCTTTGCTCTTTGTTTTTCTTTGCTCTAAAATGAGAATAATATCTAATATTGTCTGATACATCAGATTATTTTTGAAGATCGAATGAACTAATGCATGTAAAAAACTTTAAAGAATGTCTGGAACATAGTTAATAACAAATACTAGCTTTTGTTCATTCTTCCTATTAAAGAATTTTGAGTAAAGGAAGGGATCTTTCTTTGCTTCAGGAAGAATACTTTGGCTAGAAGATACAGAAGACTTAGTGAAATGAAAGACAAATGACAAAAAAAAAAAAAATGGTAATTAAGAAGGTCACTTTTGGCCTCAGAGAGAAAGTTTAGTTGAGAAGTAAGGAGAACTCTTTCAAAGAAACAACTGAAATAAGACCAACTGTAACTTCTTAAGAAAGAAAATAGTTTGTGAAATATGTTGCCATAAAAAAACAAAAACTGAAACAAAAAACAACAACAAAAAACACCTGATTGTGAATAAGAACAGATGCATAAATGTTGGGACATTTTTGTGAGGAACTGAACATTGATGGCTATTAGGAAAAGCCCATAAAATATACTGAACAATAAAATATCTGAAAAAGAAATAAAGAAAACAATCTCATTCACAACAGCATCAAAAACACAAATACTTAGGTCTAAACTTAACCAAGTAAGCAAACAATTTGTACAAAGAAAACTATGTCTTTGATGAAATAAATTAAAGACAAAGACAAAAAATATTCCATGTTCATGGATTAGAAGAATTAATATTGTTAAAATTATCCATACTACCCAAAGCAATCTACAGATTCAATGCAATCTCTATCAAAATTCCAATGGAATTTTTCACAGAAATAGAACAAACAATCCTAAAATTTGCATGGAACCACAAAAGACCCCAGATAGCCAAAGCAATCTTGAGAAAGAATGCTATGGCATCACATTTTCTGATTTCAAGCTGTACTATAAAGCTATAGTAATAAAAAGAGTATGGTACTGGCATAAAAATAGACACAGAACCAAGAGGACAGAAATAAACCCTCAAGTATACAGTCAGGTGGTATTCAACAAGGGAGCCAAGAATACTCAATGGGAAAAGGATAGTTTCTTGACTAAATGGTGGTGGGGAAACTGGATAGCCATACAGAATAACTCGCACCCCTATCTTATACCACTAACCATAATGGATTAAGATCAAACATAATGTCTGAAACCATAAATCCCCCGGAAAAAAAAAATGTAGGGGAAAAAATCTCCTTGCCCTTGGTCTTGGCAACTATTTTTTGGACATCACACAGAAAGAGCAAGCAACTAAAACAAATATCAACAAGTGGGACTACAACAAGCTAAAGAGCTTCTGCACAGCAAAGAAACAATCAACAAAATGAAAAGGCAACCTATAGAATGAGAGAAAATATTTGCAAACCATATATCTGTAAGGGGTTAATATCCAAATACTGAAATAATTCATACAACTCAGTAATAAAAAAAATCTGATTAAAAAATAGGCAGAGGAACCAAATACACATTTTTCCAAGAAAGGTACAAAAACGGCCAACATGAGAAAAGGTGCTCGACATCACTAATCATCAGGAAAATGCAAATCAAAGCCACAATGAGATATCACCTACACCTACGGCTATCGTTAAAAAGACAAGAGATAACAAGTGCTGGCAAGAATATGGTTCACTGTTGATAGGACTGTAAATTGGTGCAGCCACTGTGAAAAATAGTATGGAGATTCCTCAAAAAGTTGAAAACTGAACCACCATATGATCCAACAATCCCACTTCTGGGTATATATATATGCAAAGGAAATGAAATCAGGACCCGAAGAGACAGCTGCACTCCATGTTTATTGCAGCATTATTCATAATAGCCAAAATATGAAAATAACCTAAGTGTTCTGGTCAACAGATGAATAAAGAAAATGGGCATTTATATAAAATGGACTATTACTCAGACGTGAAATAGAAGAAAATCCTGCCATTTGCAACAAGGAAGGGCTTGAGGACATTATGTTAAGTGAGATAAGTCAGACAAAGAAAAATAAATACTTATGATATCACAAGGATGTGCAATCTAAAAAAGCCGGACTCATATAAACAGAGAGCAGAATGGTATTTATTTGGGGCTGAGATAAGGGAATTAGGGAGATGTTGGTCAAAGGGTACAAACTTGCAGCTATATGAATAAGTTCTGGAGATCTAACACACAGCATAGTGATTATAGTCGGTAATACTGTGCTATATACTTGAAAGTTGCTAAGAAACTATATCTTAAATGTTCTCACCACACAAAGAAATAATTATGGGACATGATGGATGTGTTAACTAATGCTACAGTGGTAATTATATTGCAATACATAAATATCAAATTGATACCTTATGTACCTTAAAATTACTCACCGTATTATGTCCATTATCTCTCAGTTTAAAGAAAAAAAAGAAAAGAAAAGCACATATACGATAACAGGTAACTATTAAATCCTCACAAAAACCTATTATTGTCCTTTATTTCAGAAAAAGCAAACTTAGGTCACCGTACTCACTATCCTATGGAGTATACAAAACTCTGGAATAAAATGAAGCTGGCTGGTGAGTGGGGCAACAAGGAACAGTAGGCACGTCAATGAGCTGAAAAAAGCCATGCCCACTCAGAGGCATTAGAATGTATTTTAAAAATACATATTAAAGTACAAGACAGCTTAAACAAAACATATCTATGGTTAAACTCAATCTGTATGACTGACAGTCAGCATTCTAGGACTGATTCCAAAACCAACACTTTGGCAAATTGGTAAATTAGATTGCCAATTTACTCTAAAGATTAATATCACAGCCCATTTCTTGAAGTTTCTCCAACAGACTGACTACCTGAAACACAATTTTATTTCCTGTAGCCTCTTCCATCCACATGTTAGTCCTCGTTTATTAGTCCCAGTTTGATTAAGAGTGAGTATGAGGTCACACTAAGTATACTTGTAAATAATAACCAAAATGAGAAGACATGAGGAAGTGGCAAGAGGCATAACTGTAGTCAAAACTCCATTTTCATAGAACTTAAATATATGGAAGTAACATCAAATTTATTTATTGAGGCTCAGCAAAAGCACCAAAGGGGGTATATGTTTAACATATTTCCAGTAAAAGAGTCAAAGAAAAGTCAAAGAAAAAAAAAAAAGAAGAAACAAAAAACAACAGATGGTATCAAGAGAGCATGAGGGTGAAACAAAAGAGATTAAGGGAAATAATTCTCATGGGTCAGATTCATATTGTTAGGGATTTGTTATCCAGAGAAAGAAAGCAATTATAGAAAGCAATTGCATTTATTATTTTTTGCTCTACATATGAATCTAGTGAATGTGATTATATATAATACCAAACACATTTTTTTGGCCTTAATTTAAGTTCCTTTGCAGCAACTCACTTCTAGGATGGAACCAGGAAGTTTTTTATCTCAGACAAGGAGAAACTGGAACAAAAGAGACCACTGAGAAGTGTGGTGATGTGAAACTAACTTTTTTTTTTAAGATTTTATTTATTTATTTATTTATTTATTTATTTATTTATTTATTTATTTATTTATTTATTTAGAGAGGGAGAGAGACAGATAGAAAGAGAGCACATACCTGGGGAGGGGCAGAGGGAGAAGGAAAGAGAATCTCAAGCTGACTCAGTGCTGAGCATGGAGCCCAACGTGGGGCTCGATCTCACCAACCTGAGTCAAAATCAAGTCAGATGTTTAACCAACTGAGCCACCCACGTGCCCCAAACTTTCTTGACCTCTTTAGCAAGAAAGAAGCCAGGAAAGAGAGACATGGTTCATAGACGAAAATGTTTTCTAAATTCCTTAAGCATCCATGTAATATATGTACAGCTCAACTCATTAGCTTACTGAGCATTTTCCAGTGTTTGAACCTTCCTCCTACATAGATGGATAGCTCTCATTTGATGAATGCCCAAGGGGAAGGGGAAGGATGTGAAGGAAATGGAGACAGAATCTTACTCTCCACCAAAGGATTCGGAGAAGAAGGAGTTAGACACAGGAAGATCCATGAGTGCGGATCTTAAACTCACTTTGCAGTGTGTGGTTTAGACTTGCCATACTTCCAGTCTACATTTAAGAGCAATTCCTCTGTTCAATTTTCATTGTTAATTCCTCCACCTGATTTTGAAGACTTGTCCTTGTCTGATACTACCATGCCTTCATGCTGCTGTTTTTACTCTCCCATAACAAAGACATGTTCACTCTTGTATCCCTGACTTCATTCATCTTTCTAGATGGCTCCTTCTTATTATCGCCACCTATCCTAATTCAACAGTCTTTAATACACAACTCTCAGTTCAGTATTTTCACCAGTTTTGTTCTGATCAATACATTACCCATTGTATTGATAGTGTTTAGTGCATAAACTACAGAAATATCTAACAACCCATTGCCTTGTGTTATTTAAGTAACTTCCTAAATCAACTCTAAACTGCTCAAATACAGAAGTTACAGCTTATGCCTTTGTATTTGTTATCTGACTAACCCACGGAAAAGCATCCAATTTGTGAAGTTTATGGATATAACTTGACCTCCTTATTAGTAAGGGATTTTTTGAATATGAAAATGAGGACTAGGTACCCATCATCAAATCCATGATAACACTATATTCCTTTTTCCTTAACATTTTTAGATTATTTAAAACACAAAATTTCTTATTTTAAATAGTCTGTATAAAAACTCCAGAGTAAGAAACAATCTTCCTTCTGTTTACAATTATTGTCTAGATCAGATGTGTAGAGATGGTGTTAATAAGGTTAACGTATGAAATTCTATCTCTGTGGGCTGATTCCTCTGCAGACAGAGCTGTTCCATATCACAGATAGTAGGCCTACTGGCCTACAAGGTTGGAGGCATCAGTCTGGAGGGAAGCTGTAAAGAAATGCGGATCGTTCACAACTGTTAACAATGATAAACACATCTGAAAGTTCCTAACACGCTCGGTGTGAGTTGTTTTATGCACAGGCTGAACTATCTGGGCTTGTTCATGTTGTTTACTCAAGACAGGAAAAAATTAAGAACAAGAGCCTTAATTTTTAGTTTAGTACAGGGCCTGGTAGGCAATCTGGTGCATATAGGCTTAAAAAGTATACTGTAATAATACTGTTAATTTTGAAAAAGGCACTTTGAACTATTGTTGGTTTTCTTTCTTTTTTTTTTTTTTTTAAAGTAACGAATGTGACTATTGTTTTTTCCTTGGGGGAAAAATTCTATTTTTTAGTAGTTTTTTTTTTATGCTAACCATGCATTTCTCTTGAGTTAGGTTCTATAAATAACTTGTTCTGTAGAAAATGACCTTTCATTTCTGCTTTGCCCTTTCTAATTCTACTTTCATCTGAATCTCTTCCCACTCTGTATTTTGTCATCTTTTTTGTCTTATTTTGTGCCTGTGTTTCAGCATAATTCTGAATTTGAACACACAATAGTTCTCACTGTTCCAATTAATTGGCTCACCTACCCTTTAGGTGACCTAGTCCCAGGTCTCTTGTGTTAATGAACACCTTTTCCTCCCAACTGTTTCTTAACATGGAATGATATGGGGGGGGGGGGGGACAGAATAAGGAATTACTAACATCTGACTATAAAGTGTGAGGACACGTGTGTGAAAATCCTTCTCATGCTTCATCCACCTAATGTATGGTTGTTTCAGGGCACAACGACAAACAAAGACTATGATTTAGGTTACATTATTGGTGGTCCTCACAGATTTACTTAGAGGAGGCATCTGGTTATTTGTACAAAGTAACTGTGATTTGGTATTAATAAAAAGGTATTAGAGTAACAAGGCAAGGAAGCAGCAGGCTAAACAGTAGAGGTAGACAGTTAGAAACACAAAGTCCAAAGACCTAAGGTAATTAGGGGAGAGGTCAATGAGAAAAACCCTCAGATCTGAACTAAATGAAGAATTCAAGCCTTTCTTTTTACATGATTTTTTCCCTAGATGTATGGTCTCCACAATTTAACGGTGGCTTTGGAAGGTGTTACTGATTCCTTTCTACAACAGCAAGTTCTTAATAAATGGCCCACGGTATGGATAGAGCTCAGTAACTGTTGCTAATTATTAACATGGGATAAGAAGTAACAACACATTAATCTTTCTTCATGATGAAATAACACTTGCCATAGACAAAATACTTGACAAAAAAATTGTCTGAAAATAATATGTTCTTCCACGATAAGTTGAGGTTTTAAGGTAAAATTTGTTATCATCTCTTGGGGTGCCAAAAGCTTGTGTGTTTAGTTTCCATTATGCACTGTTACTGACTGAAGTAGATTAAACTGTTTTTAAGATTCTTGACAAACCCTGAGATTGAAACCAACCTTTAAGGCAGAAAACTTGCCTATATTATCTTATCAACTTATGGGTCTGTGGTAACAGGAAGCACAATTTATTAAATTGTGGATATTAGGTGCTTCATAACTTATTGAATAAACTGATGAATTGTCTAATTGTGTTCAAGTGAGCTATAATAATAACTAGTTATTATTCCATCTCTAATTTATAGTTTAATGGACATATTATATAATTATGTTGAAGGTTGTTTTAAACTAATCTGAATTTTTATGCCATCACTAATTTTTATTTCTTAAAGGTAGCTAAATAGGACATATAGACAACTTACATAAAGATGTATAAAAAACACAGTTGTGAGAATCAGAACCTGGTTTTATATCCCAGTCCTACTCCTTAAAAGCTCTACAATCTTGGGCTAATTTATTTTTTTCACTTCAGTTTTTTCATAAGATTAAGGTAACATATGCATACCTATCTCAAAACATCTTTTTTTTTTTTTTTAGATGAACAAGTTGGGTTTATTACTTGTTGCAGGGAGAGAAAATACAAACCATGGGGAACCCTGGGTCTCTCAGTGAGAGGATAGTAGAAAGAATCTATTATGGGATTTGAGCTTTGGTTAGGTGATTAAGGGAGGGTCTAAGGAAATGAGGGTTCCTTCTAGATGGGATGCTGTCAGAAATCAGGGATGATTCTATAACTGGGTTTCTCAATAAAATCTTATCTATAGAGAGGATGGAACATCATCATTTCGAGAACTAAATGAAATAATATACATATAAGCTCTTGGCTTAGTGCATGCACACAATAATTTCAGTAAGTTTTAGATCTATTAACACTCCCTGTCCCGCAATTCTCTTCATGAGCCATTAACCATTTCTTTATGTATTTGAATCAACAATATTACAACAGCAAGCAGAAACATAAATGAGAGAACATTTTGTTTTTATATTGATAAAAGCATCTTGCAATACAAAAGACTATTATAATATGTATGTGAATAAACAAGAGTTTTTAAAATATTTTTGACATCATATAGGTAGGACTACTGAAGTTAAGACAAAGGTCTAATGCACAAAGAACTCCAAATTCTGAAATTTGATATAAGGTAGAAAAAGCAATGTAATATGTAAAGAGGGTAGAAATTGAAGTCTGCCTTTGAAGTTCTGTAACATATACAGTATTCTATAATATCTGTAATTAAAATATAACAAAAGTGTTAAAAGTAGCTAAACACAGCAAAGTCTCATTGTATCCTCTTTCACTTGGAAAGTTCCCTGATTTGGATGATAAATTATATGGTTACTTTCTCAGGCATAATGTAGCTTGAAACCATAACCTAGTAGCAAAAACACAACTTGGCTGGTATTGTATATTTAGTCTATATTACACTTGTTAGTCCTATTCCAAACAGGAGTCAAGGGTTATAAATAATTCTGTGGTATGTTACTGCTTCACATATAAAATAGTTTATAAACAGACTAGGGCTTAATGTGAACCATATTATATGAATGCAAAAAGATAAAGGGTGAATTGAGCATCTCATTTTGTAACTGAGACAGTTGAGTCTCATTTTGCTTGTTTATCTTGTCTTACAATGTCTAATTTGCAGGAGTTCTATTAGTGCACTTCCAACTGAGCCACCCAGGCGCCCCTATTAGTGCACTTCCAACATCAGAAAGTTGTATGCAAAATTAGCTTGGTGTTTAATCATTATTTTGTTCTCATTTAAAATTAGTTTTGCTTGATTCATTATCTTTTGCTAATTTACAACAAAAGAAGGAAGAGGTCAAGCAGTCCTGTTTGTAGAAAAGTATCACCATTAATAACAGTACTTAAAAGGCAGCCAAACTTGGTTAAGATTTAGTGGGTTATTCTGATGATTTTGCTTGCATGATACATAATGCAATTTCAAGAGTCTGTGCTTCTACTCTATGAAAGAAGGTAGAAAAGGAAAAGTGGTGAAAAAATATGTTTTAACTGCTACAGTTCTGAAACTAGAGAGAGCAACAGGGCAAGAGTTGCATGCTACAGCTGGACACTTCCAATGAAGGTCTGTCACAAGCTCTGATTCATGCCTGACACACTTTGAACTTCACTTAACATCATGTGGTTGTTGATATGTGGTATAAAATGAAATATGCTGGGCTACCTGGGTGGCTCAGTCGGTTAAACATCCGACTCTTGATTTCAGCTCAGGTCATTATCTCAGGGTCTTGAGATGGAGCCCCATGCTGGGCTCCATACTGAATGTAGAGCCTGATTAAGATTTTCTTTCTTTCCCTCACCTTCTGACCCTCCCTCCCCCAGCTAGTGTGCACCCTCTCACTCTCTCTAAAAATAATTTTTATAAAAAATGAAATATGTTGTGCTATCTCGGGTCAATAATCTGCAGTAGCCCATTTCTTCCAATGGCATTTATGACAGGGCTACTTCTCTGTTTAGAAGGAAGACAGAAAAGACTAATTTTATTATGTTGACTATCAAAGAAAGATGTCATTTGTAGTCACCCTTAGAGTAATATCCTGAGAATCTTGGGTCCACAAGTAGTCCACTAATCCCTGGCAAAAAATGGTGAAGGAAACTAGAATAAATGAAAAGTAATCTCTATGAACACTGGCAGTGAATTTTTGAAAGTAGAGGAATAGGGATAGCTCCGTTTTGAGGTGCCAACTACCTTTTAAGCAAATAAAAAATCACAGCCTAAGAGGGTAATATGATGGCTCAGTAGGATTTATGGAACCAGGGGCAACAGAGTAGGCAGGAAAAATAATCAAAGGGAGCACAAGACTAGAACACTCAGAGGACTAATGTGAAATGAAAGAGACTGGGGACTATTTTGAATGATCATTCCAAATTTGCTTGAAACTTGGAATCAAATCAAATTATAATCATCATATAAACTCTTGGTAGCCTCCAAAGGCCATAGAGCCTGAGGAAATTTGTGATTCACAAAAGTAATTCTCTGCTTGCTGAACAAAAATTTGTTTGTCGATACCAGATGTTTACAAGGACAGTTCTTATTTACAGCTCAGAAAATACATGCTGGTTTTCATTAAATTTAACAGTCTTAACTAAAATTCCTACCTGAGTGGACTCTGTGAGGCTGATTTTCTTTTTAGTAATAAATGGCTTTACCCATGGTTTCAAGTTAGGCTTCACTGGCCACATGACTTTCTTGGGATTTGATTGCTTGTTTCTGTATTTTACTAACTTTATTTTTGACACATTACTTCAACTATTAAGACTAAACATTCTACCAATATAAAGAAGTCTGTGATAATGCCAATTGAATCATTAAAGTAATTATCAAATTAATTCAGACTAATGTAGATGTACCTTTTATTTCAATTTACAGCATTTGTTTAGATTATCTTAATAGGTTTATTTAATTCTATATTTTATTTTGCCTCCAGAAATAACCCATGTTATCTTACTGTTCACTAATAATTTATACAGAATTGGTTTGGAGACATTTTTGTGCAACTTCAAACTGACTGAGATAATCAAAATATCAAAATCTGTTCCATAGCACAGGATTCATCAACAAGCCTCAGTGCCATGTCTAATTTTAAAATGACTAAGAAGAAGCCCATTATTAATCAGCAAATCAAAAATGAATTTTGGAACCAACTTTTCCCATTTATATGTCATCTATCTCTATCTTTCAATAATAAAATTAGGATTATGTTTTTCTTTTCTTATTAAAAATACTGAAACATAACTTTAAACTAAATTTCTACTTTTGATTTGTGTCAATAACCAAGCTCTTTTGGATAACTCATTATTGCCTAAATATGCACCATGGTTTATGACCCCTGAGGTTTTGTCCATAATTTTATCATCTTCGTAAAACAAATAAACAGAAAAACTGGTACCCATTCTTAAAGGTTCATATTGGAGACTACCTTCTTCATAAAACTTTTCTTATTATCCTATAATCAATATGACTCTCCTTTCTTTTTTTTTATTCTTATGTTAATCCCCATACATTACATCATTAGTTTTAGATGAAGTGTTCCATGATTCATTGTTTGTGCATAACACCCAGTGCTCCATGCAGAATGTGCCCTCCTCAATACCCACCACCAGGCTAACCCATCCTCCCACCCCCCTCCCCTCTAGAACCCTCAGTTTGTTTTTCAGAGTCCATTGTCTCTCATGGTTCGTCTATCCCTCCGATTTCCCCCGCTTCATTCTTCCCCTCCCGCTACCTTCTTCTTCTTCTTCTTCTTTTTTTTTTTAACATATATTTCATTATTTGTTTCAGAGGCACAGATCTGAGATTCAACAGGTCTTGCACAATTCACAGCGCTTACCAGAGCACATACCCTCCCCAGTGTCTATCACCCAGTCACCCCATCCCTCCCACCCCACCCCCCACTCCAGCAACCCTCAGTTTGTTTCCTGCGATTAAGAATTCTTCATATCAGTGAGATCATATGATACATGTCTTTCTCTGTTTGACTTATTTCGCTCAACATAATACCCTCCAGTTCCATCCACGTCGTTGCAAATGGCAAGATCTCATTCCTTTTGATGGCTGCGTAATATTCCATTGTATATATATACCACCTCTTCTTTATCCATTCATCTGTCGATGGACATCTTGGCTCTTTCCACAGTTTGGCTATTGTGGACATTGCTGCTATAAACATCGGGGTGCACGTACCCTTTCGGATCCCTACTTTTGTATCTTTGGGGTAAATACCCAGTAGTGCAATTGCTGGATCATAAGGTAGCTCTATTTTCAACTTTTTGAGGAACCTCCATACTGTTTTCCAGAGTGGCTGCACCAGCTTGCATTCCCACCAACAGTGTAGGAGGGTTCCCCTTTCTCCGCATCCCCACCAACATCTGTCGTTTCCTGACTTGTTAATTTTAGCCATTCTGACTGGTGTGAGGTGGTATTTCATTGAGGTTTTGATTTGGATTTCCCTGATGCTGAGCGATATTGGTACTGGCACAAAAACAGACACATAGATCAATGGAACAGAATAGAGAGCCCAGAAATGGACCCTCAACTCTATGGTCAACTCATCTTTGACAAAGCAGGAAAGAATGTCCAATGGAAGAAAGACAGTCTCTTCAACAAATGGTGTTGGGAAAATTGGATAGCCACATGCAGAAGAATGAAACTGGACCATTTCCTTATACCACACACAAAAATAGACTCCAAATGGTTGAAAGACCTCAATGTGAGACAGGAGTCCATCAACATCCTAAAGGAGAACACAGGCAGCAACCTCTTTGACCTCAGCCAAAGCAACTTCTTCCTAGAAACATCGCCAAAGGCCAGGGAAGCAAGGGCAAAAATGAATTATTGGGACTTCATCAAGATAAAAAGCTTTTGCAAAGCAAAGGAAACAGTCAACAAAACCAAAAGACAACTGACAGAATGGGAGAAGATATTTGCAAATGACATATCAGATAAAGGGCTAGTATCCAAAATCTATAAAGAACTCATCAAACTCAACACCCAAAGAACAAAGAATCCAATCAAGAAATGGGCAGAAGACATGAACAGACATTTTTCCAAAGAAGACATCCAAATGGCCAACAGACAGATTCTCCTTTCTTTTTAAACCACCTGATATTTTATCTGTAACTCTTCTGGTATCTTACATATTTAGTCTTTGAATAACATTAGTTTCAAGCCTAAATTCAAATCTAGGTCTAAATTTGATAGCTATATGACACTAGACAGTTCATTTAACCTTTCTGGGCATTAGTTTAACTACAAGATAGCTTAAACAAACAAACAAACAAACAACAAAAAAAAAACCTTTCTGCAGGGCCATTTTAAGGAACCAAAAATAAATATATTTGGAGGACTACCAATGTTTGATAACTATGCCTGCTTTTCTCCCTTATTCCAGTCTCACAAAAGGTTCTATGTTGTTTGAGGTTAGGAGCTGTGATACTTAGTGTTTTATTTTCCGAGGTCTTAATACAAGTCTTTTAGGTAATGAGGGATTTTTTTTAAGATTTTATTTATTTGACAGAGAGAGAAAGAGCACAAGCAGAGGGAACAGCAGGAAGAGGGAGAAGCCAGCTCCCTGCTGAGCAGGGAGCCCGATGTAGGATTCAATCCGAGAACCCTGGGATCATGACCTGAGCCGAAGGCAGAAGATACTTAACAAACTGAGCCACCCAGGTGCCCTTGTAATGAGGGATTTTTAAAATTTTAGTTTTGTCTGTTTTTGTGGGAGTCACAAGTTCTCAGTTCCTTTCCTTCCTATGGAGGAAGAACACAATGACTTCTGTTGCAAATTGTTGTTCTACCAACTCCACATGGTTATATCAAGAGTCACCATGACTTTTTTTTATCTATTTTTTTTTCCACCAGGACTTTATATAACCCTACTTCCAAACACAGAGAATAGACAGGAGTAAGGTCCTAACCCAATCCTGGCCAATGAAACATTTTCCCTAGCATGAGTTTTCCCTAGGGATTTTTTTAAACAAGAAATGAAAATGAAAGCTAGATCCTGATTTTTTTTTTTTGTATTTTTTATTATGTTATGTTAATCACCATACATTACATCATTAGTTTTTGATGTAGTGTTCCATGATTCATTGTTTGCCTGTAACACCCAGTGATTTGTTTTTGATAAAAACTGGAAGGTTAGGAGCAAAAGCTGTTGGTAACCATGTTCTTGTCCTATGAATAAACTAGTCATCAGTGCAAAAGAATGAAGCTAATGGACTGACAGAAAGAAAAAGTACAGTCATGAAAGTGAAGTAGAGTCCTGCTAGCACTTAATACCTGATTCAGGTTTTTGCTAAGCCAGGCTGAAAACCTGCCTTCTCCATCATTTGCTAATTCAATTTACTTTTTTAAAATCTCAAATTGGAAGACTCTTGATTTTTCAATAACTAGTCATAATGTCATATCCCTACTTCAACCTCACACCTCATGAATTACCAAGAGGAGGGTGTTGGGTGTGTTGTGTGTGTGTGCATTAGTACAAAATACAATACAATAAAATAAATATATGTAAGTTACACATATATACACATATCCTTTACTAACTTATACTGGTAAAGATATAATATAATCTCAAATATTAACATACTTATTAATCTGTAGAATCAGTAAACCATTGGATGTAATGTAATTTATACATGGGTTGAACCCCTCTTTTAATTTTCTATGGAAAATTGGGATGATTAATTATAAAAGGAGTAGGGTGTTTATTAATCTCTACTATGTAATTTTTATAGACACTAAAAATCATCACAAATGGCTTTTCAGGATTGTGTTGATGGGGCAACACAAGAAGATCATTTAATCATATCCTGGATTCCTAAATTATGTAGGATTCCGACTGATGGTTATATAGAACTATGTTCTACTGTTTTTGCTCCAATTATTTTTCCATTTAAAGCAAATCACGCTGGATTAAATCTGGGAACAAAATTGTATCCATATATGATGGTTAATTTTGTGTGTCAACTTGACAGGGCCACAAGATAACTAGATATTTGGTTAAATATTATTTCTGGGTATGTCTGTGATTGTGTTTTCAGATGAGATTAGCACTTGAATGTGTCAAGTACATCAGTTTTCCCTCCCCAGAGTGAGTGAGCATCATCCAATCTGTTGAGGTCCTAAACAGAACAAAAGGTAGAGGAAGGGAGAATTCAGTATGTCTGCCTGATTGAGTTGGGGTTATCATTCTGCCCTAAGACTGGAACTCACACCATTGGCTCTCCTTGGTTTCCAGCTTGTAGATGGCAGATTATGGGACTTCCTAGCTTCCATAATCATATGAGCCAATCACTCATCACAAGTCAGATAGCCTTTTTTCTTTCTTTTTCTTTCTTTCTTTTTTTTTTTTTTTTTTTAAGATTTTATTTATTTGACAGAGAGAGACACAGCGAGAGAGGAAACACAAGCAGGGTGAGTGGGAGAGGGAGAAGCAGGCTTCCCGCTGAGCAGGGAGCCCGATGTGGGGCTCGATCCCAGGACTCTGGGATCATGACCTGAGCTGAAGGCGGACGCTTAATGACTGAGCCACCCAGGCACCCCTCTTTTTCTTTCTCTCTCTCTCTCTTTCTTTCTTTCTTTCTTTCTTTCTTTCTTTCTTTCTTTCTTTCTTTCTTTCTTCTTTCTTTTTCTTTCTTTCTTTCTTTCTTTCTTTCTTTCTTTCTT